>NC_081853.1:54720099-55069265 GCF_963259705.1 Myotis daubentonii | reverse complement strand
TACCTAACTCTGATCCTGTTTTTAAATGAAATTGATTGGGGGGGGGGCATTGGTCGACATGAACATGTAAGTTTCAGGTGTGGGTTTCTATGTGACAGGATCTGTATATCGCACCATGTGCCCACCACCCAAAGTCAAATCTTCTCCTGTCACCAAATATTAGGATCTCCTTCTCTCCCTACCCGCTTCCTCTGGCCACCACCACATTGCTGTCTGAGTTCACGAACTTCAGTTTTATATCACACAAATGAGTGGAATGATATGATTCTTGGCTGTTTCTGACTGACCTATTTCACAAGATAACATTCTCACGGCCCATCCCTGTTGTTGCAGATGGCGCCATTTCATCCTTTCTTTTGGCTGAGTAGTATTCCGTGTATATGGAGCACATCTTCTTTATCCAGCCCTCTATCGCAGGACACTTCGGTTGCGTCCATGTCTTGGCCCCCGTGAATAATGCTGCAATGAGCATAGGGGTGCATACATCTTCGTGAAAACATGATTTGATTCCAACGATAACAAAGCGTGATCATACTGTAGCTGAAAACAAGCTATTTGAGGCCATTTAGGTCTCTCCGGAATTTGCCGGCTTACAATAGGAATGCCAAAGCAGGCAGTCCAATGAATTTATCTATGTTGCACTTCAGAGCAAGGGGAATTGCAAGCGGGGAGTAAACGAGAACCGTTATTAACACGAAATTTAGCCAAAGGGCACCGCTCTTACAAAAAACGAAATGATGCGGATGGTCCTCCATTTCCTTTCTACACGCAACGCCTACCCCGTGCACCGCGGCGGGGCCACGGCAGCGGGAACGTACGCGTCTTTCTCTGCTGTCTGCGGAGGTCTGGCGCTTCCAACCGGTGTCCCTGTGTTTGGAAACTGGTTCAAATGACTGGAGTCTTGTTCATTCTTTAGTGCCACTCGCAAGTACATTCAGGGTAAAAATGTGATGGCTCTTAAATTTCGTACATGCCAAGTGCTTCCAGGCTGCCATGCGTGCCACCCTATCGCTGTGGCATTTCCCAGTCGCTTGTGAATGTTGTCATGCAATTATACCCCAGTGCAGTGAGTGCGGGGGAAACAGAAGTCACTGTGTATTCCAAGAGATCACAAATGGAACACTTTTCATTGGGTGGGAAATGCTGTTCTCATTCCATCAGCAGAATGAAGAGAACTATCTTACCTATCTCTTGGCATCCTCCCTCGTGTATTGCTGAAAATCCCTCCAGCGCAGAGAGGGGATGAGGGGTAAACATTTTTTTTGGTAGAGGTCATGACTGACCAGTGCACTTGCAATCTTCCAACTCTAAGTGCAGGTACAGGTTCAGAGGGCCGATGTTATGGGGCTGCAATGACCAGCATGAACATGCAGCTGCCTTTACATGAAAATTAAAATTCTTTACAGCTGGAACTTTTAGAAGACACGTGTGCTTTTAAGTTTCACGGAATAAATTCTTTTAACCTTAATATGACATTTAAATACATTGTACCAATCTCATCACTGTCACCAAATCTCCCAGGTCCACTACTTAACAATTGTGGAAAGTTGGGAATTACTTCATTCTCGGAGCCCATAGGTAGATTAATAATAGCATATGCATCCTTAGAGCGCTGTGAGTTTAATATCAATAAAGTAATGGAGGCAAATCACTTATAACAGGTTTTTCCACGCAGTGAGCAATCAATGAATATTGGTTATGTTATTTGGTTAGGATAGCTCCTGAAACCAGTGCACTAGACACAGAAGTCAGTTTCATAATTAACTCATGCGAACATTTAGGGCGTTTCTCTCCTTCATGTTAAACAGGAATCAGGAGATGTGGACAATTAGGTGTTTCTGAAATGTGTTTACTAAATATTCAAAACCACAGTGAGGTAAACATAAAACAGAAAGAAAAGATGCAAAAAAACTCCATTCAAATTATGGAGTCACTCCACCCTCAGAAAGGAGATGCATAAGGAGAGCTCTGGAAGTGGGAGGGGGTGCATGTGACAGCCCCCAAAGTACAGAGGGAACTGGGGAGAGGAGGACCCCACAGTCCTCCTGGAAAACTGGCAGATGCTGGCTCAGCCTGTGACCAGGAGCAATCCTCAGTCATACCGATCATATGCACACCTGATCACATGCACAGCTGATCCTACACACACCTGATCACATGCACACCTGATCGCATGCACACCTGATCCTCTGCACACCTGATCCTCTGCACACCCGATCCTACGCACACCTGATCCTATTCACACCCGATCCTACACACACCTGATCGCATGCACACCTGATCCTATGCACACCTGATCCTATGAACACCTGATCCTACACACGCCTGACCACATGCACACCTGATCCTATGCACACCTGATCATATGCACACCTGATCACATACACACCTGATCCTACTCACACCTGATTGCATGCACACCTGATCCTATGCACACTTGGTTGTAAGCACACTTGATCGCATGCACACCTGATCACATGCACACCTGATCGCATGCACACCTGCATCACATGCACACCTGATCGCATGCACACCTGATCCTATGCACACTTGGTTGTAAGCACACCTGATCGCATGAGGAACATGGCACTGTATCGCTGGGACTTCCTTCCCCAAATCCGCAACCCAGGGTTAATCATGAGAAAAGCATCAGACAAGTTGCAATAGAGGGAAAACCAACGAAAGCCCTAACCCATCCTCAAACAATAAAATAATAAAATAAAGAATGCCAAGGTTATGTTAAAAAAAAAAGGAAAGTATGATACACTGTGACAATCTGGAAGAATCTAAGGAAACATGTCAGCTAAATGAAACTAGATGAGATCCTGTAATATTTTTTAAAAAACGAAAAGGACATTAAGTTAAAGTGAAGGGTATGTGAATAAATGATGGGATTAGTATATAATAATGTGTGCATACTGTTCGTTAATTGTAGCAAATGTACACCGCCCTAATGCAAGATGTCAATCTTGGGACAAACAGGGTGTGAGATACATTAGAACTTTCTTGACTAGTTTTGCAAGTTTTCTGTAAATCTAAAGTTTTCTAAAATTATTTTTTTTTAAACTCTGCTGAAGGCCAGACTAGAACTGGGCATTTCTCTGTAAAGGAACACATTCCCAATGACAGCCACACGCCAGGAGTATGTCCTGAAACTCCAGGGACCCTGTTGCAGGAAGATAAGTTAAACAGTGTTTGTTTTGCCAAGTCTAACACCGTATAATCCCCCCAAAATGCAATTATGTGGGGTTTACAATGTAAGACCAAAATTAACATTCAAAATCAGAAAGATAAATATATTTTTAATTATGTGGCACACTCTAGGGCTTGTTTTAGGACATTCTCTGGTATGATTTTAATCATTTTACCTGGTAGATAGCGCAACATAGTCTTAGTTCAAAGACTGCTAAGTAGTAGGAATTTGCAAGTTGCAAAAGAGATAAAAATGGTCATGGACTTGAATTAATGATTCAGCTGCTAAGAAGTCAGCCGGGAGTGGATGAATAGCATTTCCTGTACCTTACTTTGTGTCGTTAGCGCCGTAGCTGACATGGGCCGATGGTGACGGCGTCAGTGTTGGATGTCATTTTGACTGTGCCGCTGCAGACGCTCGTGCGGTTCCCTTTTGCCACGACACGTGCGCGGTGTAGCTAACGGGGACGCCATCAACTGAATACACCGGCAGGCAAAATAGACCGCGAGCCGGTCCTCGCCAATTTGTGAAACATACACGCACCTGTTCACCCCACTTCTTCTCCCCACTGCAAATTGTCAACTATATCAACGTTTCCATAAACCACTGATTTAATGAAATACCATATGTGCTAGAAGTGATAATCCATGTTTATTAAGTGAGTAAGCATAGCAACCTCTTTTTTTTAAAACTTAGAATAGTCACCGACCAAGCGGTTAGTACAAGTGACATCAGCACAGTGCATAATTCATGTTGAGGGTGTTCAGTTCAGAATGGGAGTGTATGGGGACCGTTCCAAATGTCCCCTGTGTGATTCAAAATAACTCCCAGGCCCTTCACTCCTCCATAGGGATAGGCCTGAGAATATTGCATCCGACTTTTGGTCAAATCACTACCTACAGAGACACTGTAGGTCCGACAGCTAGAAGCCTGCCTCCTGACTGTACTCCCAGATGTCCCTGCTTCTTACCAACGAGAGACCAACTGATGGGGGGTTTAAAACCACCAGTGACCAGACTGGGATCCTAACTAAACTGGCACATCTCATCATTTATTCACAAAAGGAATAGTTTTATTGGGGCTTCCCCACTACATCTCTTGAAAAGATTGCCCCGGGATGTCTGGCGATCAATTGAACATTGGGCGGGGGGGATGTCATCAATGGCCGATGCCACGTGGGCACAATGCTGTTACTTGCAGCAACATGTGGCATCCGTTACTTTGCCATCCCCTCGTTTACCCCCGCGTGCGCCCTCCCGTCGGTCAGCAGGATTCTCATCTCAGCTCCGTCTCCATCCAGCCGTGCGATCGGACCGCCTTCTCTCAGGAGCGAGGAGGTGCTCTGGCTACTGACGAGGCTTTCCCAGCACCGGCTCCGGCTGGTGGGAGCATGTTTTGTGAAACGGTCAAGATCTACCTGTGCGCACTGCCCGCCCCTTGCTCATCACCATGGAAAACCCCAACACTTTCTTCAATGCTCTGTCATCTCCGAGGGAATTATTCTGTGACTCTGTAGCCCACTAACAATTGAAAAAAAAAACACACACACCAATCTGAGTGCAAACACACCATAGAGCTGCAAACATCAGCTCAGTTTTCCGACTCCGCCCCACCACTCTGGTCCCTGCTCTGCAGATCCGTGCCCCAGGTCAGTAAAAGGCTCCTCCCCGCCCCGGCCCTGGGCACGTGCAGGAGGCAACCAATCGATGGGTTTCTCTCACACCGATGTTTCTCTCTGCCATTCCCTCTCCCTTCCACTCTCTCTAAAAATCAATGGAAAAATATCCTCGGGTAAGGGTTTAAAAAATGGAATAAAAATCGTGTCATAGCCTAAGTCTTAATCGTGTGAGTTGCACAGGGTTATTCCTGTTTTCAAAATGAGGGCAACATGCCGGTTAAACAATTTGATCACCTTAGGCCAGTGCTGCCCCCAAATAGCCAGCTTAGATCAGCAACCCCCTGATCTTTAAGGTGTGAGCTCCTGAGAGTCGAGATGCGTGCTGGACAAGGGCTCATCCTACCGCGTCCTGACACACTAAGACGTCAACGCAGCGAACGGCCCCTTCGGTTACATTCTCCGGGAAGGACAAATGAATTGGGAGTGGGATAAACAGGTTCTGACCAGGAACATTAGCTGCCAGTCCACCCTGCCCGTGGAGGTGCCCACAGAGCGACACTCCACCTTAATAAACCTCCTTCCCTCTCTTCCTCTTGTTCTCGTTTTGCCAACCCACAGAAAAGGATATCATTCCCCGGTTAAACATAAATTGATTTTTTTGGCTTTGAAGGAGGACCGCCGAGTCAAAGCTGTGCATTGGAGAGGATAATGAGATCGATTCCATGCCCTAAGAATAGAAACACATGGCATTTGAATTTGGCTGCTTCAGGGATGGCTGGATGATGAGCGCATATGTGGAAGAAGCGTGCTAAATGAGAGCGTGTTACAGGAAAATGCCGGGGCCTGTCCCGCCACCCAGACCTCCTTCAGAGGCCTCCCTTACCGGGCGGGTTTCAACCTGCTGTCCGAGCTGCACCCTGAACCAGGCAAGACCAAGTGCAGCTGCACAGGGGAGCTGCACAGGTGAGCTGCACAGGGGAGCTGCACAGGGGAGCTGCACAGGTGGGCTGCACAGGTGGGCTGCACAGGGGAGCTGCACAGGGGAGCTGCACAGGGGAGCTGCCCAGGGGAGCTGCACAGGTGGGCTGCACAGGGGAGCTGCACAGGGGAGCTGCACAGGTGGGCTGCACAGGGGAGCTGCACAGGTGGGCTGCACAGGGGAGCTGCACAGGGGAGCTGCACAGGTGGGCTGCACAGGGGAGCTGCACAGGGGAGCTGCACAGGGGAGCTGCACAGGTGGGCTGCACAGGGGAGCTGCACAGGAGAGCTGCCCAGGGGAGCTGCACAGGTGGGCTGCACAGGGGAGCTGCACAGGAGAGCTGCACAGGTGGGCTGCACAGGGGAGCTGCACAGGGGAGCTGCACAGGTGGGCTGCACAGGGGAGCTGCACAGGTGGGCTTCACAGGGGAGCTGCACAGGGGAGCTGCACAGGGGAGCTGCACAGGTGGGCTGCACAGGGGAGCTGCACAGGGGAGCTGCCCAGGGGAGCTGCACAGGTGGGCTGCACAGGGGAGCTGCACAGGAGAGCTGCACAGGTGGGCTGCACAGGGGAGCTGCACAGGGGGGCTGCACAGGGGAGCTGCACAGGGGAGCTGCACAGGGGAGCTGCACAGGTGGGCTGCACAGGTGGGCTGCACAGGGGAGCTGCACAGGGGAGCTGCACAGGGGAGCTGCACAGGTGGGCTGCACAGGGGAGCTGCACAGGAGAGCTGCACAGGTGGGCTGCACAGGTGGGCTGCACAGGGGAGCTGCACAGGGGAGCTGCACAGGTGGGCTGCACAGGGGAGCTGCACAGGGGAGCTGCACAGGTCCACAGGGGAGCTGTCCTCCCTGACTGCACTCTGCAGACAGATGGGGATGCTGAGGACTTTGTGAAGCACGGGCGATGTTTCAGGAGGTACCCACCCTTCAGAGGACTAAGCTGGCTATTTGGGGGCAGCACCGGCCAAAGGTGATCAAATTGTTTAACCGGCATGTTGCCCTCATTTTGAAAACAGGAATAGCCCTGTGCAATTCACATGATTAAGACTTAGGCTATGACACGATTTTTATTCCATTTTTTTAACCCTTACTCGAGGATATTTTTCCATTGATTTTTAGAGAGAGTGGAAGGAAGGGAGAGGGAATGGCAGAGAGAAACATTGGTGTGAGAGAAACCCATCGATTGGTTGCCTCCTGCACATGCCTTGACCAGGGCCCAGGGCAGGGAGGAGCCTGCAACCCAGGTATGTGCCCTTGATAGGATTTGAACCTGGGACCCTTCAGTCTGCAGGCTGACACTCTATCCACTGAGCCAAATCAGCTATGGTGACACGATAAATACAAGCTTTTTTTCTATTGTTGTGAAATGCTCTGGGAAACAATTTTTAAAGTAAATCCCTGGTGGTTTACTTTTCGTCATTTGTCATAAAAATAAAACCCCCTGAGAATATGATATTTTTCCTGGTTGAGGTGGGTGGCACATGCAGTATATGAAACACGCCTGTCTCATTGGCTGTGGGAACACTCAGAACCAAAATTAATTACAAACGTACATTTACCACTTCTGCCTAAGCCATTACTCATTCCATCACACGGAATAAGATCGGCCGCAGAAGGCAGCATATAAATACGTGTCTAAATAATAAAAAGGTGTGAAAATGATTCCCGAATTCCGAGTATCCCCAGGGATGGCTGCATTATTTAAGTGGTGGGACAATACTCAACACGCGTCAGTACACGGCCCCTTGCACGGTGCGTCCCCGAGCCCGGTCACCATTCCCTGGTGCTGGGAGGAGAAATTCCATTTTACAAAGCTGGCTACCGAGCCTCATACATACTTTATAGCAAGTAATAGGTATTTCCCCAATATAAATTCCATGTTCCAGCGTAAGGAGCCGCTCACAGCAGCTGTTGCACAATCTTTAAATTACAAAGACCTTAATCTTCAAGGCGCGTCGAGAAGGAAGTGAGAAAACATAAGGGAAACAAAAACACTTTGGAAATATCTGCGTCTTCAGAAATGAAGGGCCTGGCTGGTCTACAGTTTGGGCAGCTGTGGAAAGCCTATGTACCCCAACATTTTCAAATTGTGCCAATGACCATTCTGTGCAGAATAATGAGGAAAGAAAAGATATATACGACCTTCCTTCGGAGCTTTGGACCATCGGAGTTCTCCCGCTCGCCAATGCCCAGTGAGAATGGAGTTTGCGTGCACCGGTCTATAATTTTGTCGTTTAAAGTCGCTTGTATCGGGGACGTGGGAAGGACACTAACATGACAGACTCTCACAGCCTGAACTCCGGCCTTGTCCCCACCACCCGAACCAAGTGCTTAGCACACGTCACTACCCCTCCTGGGATCTCTGCTTCCTTAATTGGAAAGAAGATTAAACCCTAACCCTCTATAACCGGCCACGGCAGCTCTACATTTCTCTGTCTTGTGGGTAGGGCCTTCTGATTACTTTTACGTAATCCCTTTCTGCCTTTCTTTACTGAGATTGCTTTAGCCTACCAGTCAAACACTGGCCAGAGTTAATGAGGTCACAACCAAGACCTCAATGTCAGGACCAAGGGCAACCCCAGTCATGGCGGACATCCCCAATTCCAGTTTCTCGGAATCCGTAAAAGACGTAATTAACGGGAACACTCCAGCACGTCCTTTGATGTTTAGGAAGCACTGCTTATTAGAGGTACGATGTTTGCTAGGTCTTAGAACATACTGTTTGCGGGCTCCCCGCTCTATGTGGCGAAAACCTGCAATTCTGTCACCGTCTTCCACCAGCGCCCCATTCACAATAACTCCTGTGCCAACAAGTAGGTGATCGACATTCTTGTTCATTCAAGCCTGAGACAAAGGCAAGGAAATGAGGAAAGGAACAGGAGGAGAGAGCTCTCTATGGCCTGTTTCCCACTAGCTCTGTGTGTGCAGATCGAGGCCGGGAGGCGCGGAAAGTTCAGTTTGTAGTGTGTGGTCAAGAGCAAAGACGGCACTAAAGTAGAAACACAGCCGTGGTGCTGGGATGTTCTTCTGAGACAGAGGTGAGTTCGTCCCTCACCTCTGGCCTCCTTGACCAAATAGAGTGGCGGGCCTGATTCCACCTTGGTTTGCTCTCCCAGTCGGACGACCCCTCCACATTCATGCAGCCTGTGGCTCTACAAAGACTTCAGAGCCCATTGTGTTGAATGAAAAGCTCTTCTGGTTTCAAGAGGAAATTCTCAACAGCCCGAGTGGTGAAGAGTGAGTACCGGCGATGTGTCACTGAATGTCTTCCTTAAGATTGCAAGTGACACGGAGGACAAGGACGGCTGTGTCAGGGGGAACAATTCCAGCAAAGTCTGTTGTGAAAACTGACATGGGATGCGAACACCTGGCTTGAACCTCAGCTTTATCCTTAAGTACTAGTAGTTGTACGATTTTGAACAATTTACTCCACTTTGGTGAGTCACAACAACCTCCTTGCAAAATGAACACGTGAATTAAATCGATCATGACAAGGGACCTATTTGCTGTCAAAACTCTTAATTGCTAAAAATATGACCTTTTGCTAATTGTTCACACTACAGTTTATCATGGAGGTGTGACTCTTTTTCTGGGCGGTGCTCAGTAAAACACTACAGGCGATTGGGGTTGGCATGTGCCATAGGATGTTTTCTCCCCCAAATTTATAAGTTGAAACCCTACCCCTCAATGTGATGATTTGGAGGTGAGGCCTTTGGGAGGTGATTTGGTCATGAGGGTGGGGCCCTCCTGAGTGGAATTAGTGTCCTTAGGAAAGAGACCCCAGAGTCCTGCCCCTCCTGCCCTGTGAGGACACAGTGATCAGATAGCCAGCTAGCAGCAGGGAAGTAGGCTCTCACCAAACATAGAATCATCAGGGACCTTGATCCATTTTTACTCTAAGTTCCCTTCCAAGTGGGAACACTTCCTAAGTGCACGGATGTGGTGGACTGGACTTAGGTCATATCGTCATGAACTTTGATTTTCTCTGTTTCAACTTCTACCAAGTTGGCCCTTCTGTACCCACACGCTTGCCCTCACATTCATCCCAACGCTGACTTCCTGGAGTCCCTACCCATTAGCCCTGACTCGGTTTTCAATGAGGAGCATTCCTTAGGCTGAGAGTCCTCTGGCCATGGCTTAGCGTTGGGCCGAGGCAAGAGCTGGAGGTCCAGTGGGAGTCCTAGCCGATCTTGCCAATACCTCTTCTTTTTATTGATTTCAGAGAGAGGAAGGGAGAGGGAGAGAGAGCTAGAAACATCAATGATGAGAGAGAATCATGGATTGGCTGTCTCTTGCACGCCCCCCACTGGGGATGGAGCCCGCAACTCGGACATGTGCCCTGGCCGGGCATCAAACTGTGACCTCCTGGCTCATAGGTCAAATCTCAACCCTTTGAGCCACAGCACCTGGGCACCAATACCTTTTCTTTCTAACTGTGCTCAGTGCTGTCAGCCTCTACGTTGGTGACAGAAATAGTAAATTTCAAAGCTGTGCTTACATGTCCCAGGGGAGGAATGAGCCTTTTCTCAGAACCGTTCACAACCCCACCGCTTTCCTTAACCCTCCACCGTCTGCATCCAAGAAGAAGAATTAGCCATAAAGAGATTCACATGGTTGCTTTAAGAGACATGGTTACTTTAGCTCCCAATTTTCAGAAATAAGAAGTGTACCAAGGAGCCATTCCCAAACAGGGTGTCACAGAACACCAGTTCTGAGAAACAGTCTAAGCATTAAAAAAAAAATGCAGTAGGAATATTGGGAAGACACATCGGACTGGATCTCTCTGGAAGCCTGAGGATGCCTGTGAACATGGTTGTAAGAAGCCCTGCAGTAAAGAAACCAGTTTCTCTCCATTTAATCCCGTTTCGCAAATTTCACTGCAAAATTTTTTTCTTGTAACACGAACATGACACAGAGCTAATATTCCAGCAGATGCCACGTGGGAATCCAGGCAGCTGTCGGATCTGTAATTAGCATGTAAATAGAACCAGGGTAAATGGGGGCGGCCGGGTCTTGTAGGAAGGGGTGCTCAGCGAAGTCTACGTGCAGGATGCCCATGACTTTCACTAGGATGGAGACTAATGGGACCTCGTGAGACAGTCTGAGGGCAACGAGCTGGTACCCAGTAGCCTAACTGATTAAATAATAAATTGTTTTTTACATCCTAACAGTGTGTACAGCACCAACGAGGACCCCATCCATGTTTCATACAAGATAATAAAAAAGAGCAAAGACAGGTGAAAGCTGTGTTAGTATGGAGCAAATTCTACCCCTAAAAGGAAAGGAAGGAAGGAAGGAAGGAAGGAAGGAAGGAAGGAAGGAAGGAAGGAAGGAAGAAAGAAAGAAAGAAAGAAAGAAAGAAAGAAAGAAAGAAAGAAAGAAAGAAAGAAAGAAAGAAAGAAAAAAGAAAGAGAAGGAATGTATTGGAAAGGCTGTGGGGTAACTCAAATGATAAAGGAGAAACTGCTGAGTTAGGCTTAGAAATAAACCAGAAGCAGGGATCTCAGAAGATCCAATCAGACACAAGCAGAAGGAAAATACGTTACTTTCTCTGGCTAATGGGACAAATGGCCGCAAACTGGGTGACTTAAAACAACAGACGTCTGTTTCCTCCGCACCCAGACATCCAAAGCAGGCGTAGGCAGAACCACGCTCCCTCAAAGACTCTACAGGAAGATACGTTCTTGTGCCTTCTGTGTGCTGGTCGCCTGGCCATTCCTTGGTTCTTGACTGCATGGCAGCAGCCTCTGCTCCCTTCCTCCCCTGCTGCCCCAGCCTCCCCTGCTGTCCCAGCCTCCCCTGCTGCCCCAGCCTCTCCTGCTGCCCCAGCCTCCCCTGCTGTCCCAGCCTCCCCTGCTGCCCCAGCCTCCCCGGCTCTCCCAGCCTCCCCTGCTGTCCCAGCTTCCCCTGCTGCCCCAGCCTTCCCCTGCTGCCCCAGCCTCCCCTGCTGCCCTAGCCTCCCCTGCTGCCCCAGCCTCCCCGGCTCTCCCAGCCTCCCCTGCTGCCCCAGCCTCCAGCCTCTCCTTAGAGTTGGGCTCATTCTGGTTCAGCGGAATCTCGTCTTCACTTGATTGTATCTACAAGGACCTTATCCTATATAATAAAAGGCTAATATGCAGATTGACTGAATGGCAGAATGATCGGTTGCTATGATGTGCACTGACTACCAGGGGGCAGACGCTCAATGCAGGAGCTGCCCCCTGGTGGTCAGTGTGCTCCCACAGGGGGAGCACTGCTCAGCCAGAAGCCAGGCTCATGGCTGGCCAGAGCAGTGGCGGGAGCCTCTCCCACCTCCGCTGCAGTGCTAAGGATGTCCGACTGATGTCTTAGGCCTGCTCCCCGTGGACATCCCCTAAGGACTCCTGGACTGCGAGAGGGTGCAGGCCGGGCTGAGGGACCCCCACCCCCGAATGCACTAATTTCAAGCACTGGGCCTCTAGTTTCTAAATAAGAATATGTTCACAGCTACTGGGGGTTAGGACTTGAGTATATTTTTGAGTGGGACATAGTTCAATCCATTAACAAAGTCTCTCCATGGCAAGAATGAATCAGCACCGACCAGTCTTCTACCTCATACGGTGGCATTTCAGGTCCAAGTCCTAGGAGACACATTCAGGTAGCAAGTTTGGGCCACATGTTTCCCTTTTCACAGAATTCCATGCCGCTAGGTCAGCCGTGGGCAAACTATGGCCCGCAGGCCGGATCTGGCCCGTTTGAAATGAATAAAACTAAAAAAAAAAAAAAAGACCGTACCCTTTAATGTAATGATGTTTATCTTGAATTTATATTAGTTCACACAAACACTCCATCCATGCTTTTGTTCCGGCCCTCCGGTCCAGTTTAAGAACCCATTGTGGCCCTCGAGTCAAAAAGTTTGCCCACCCCTGCGCTAGGTTGTGGGTATTTTACAAAGTATAATCCTCTTGCCACCATGAATGCTGTGACCCCCGAAAAAAATCACCCTGAGTATAGCCTGCACCCATCCTGGCCTCCAGTCCCCCAATCTCACAGCACCCGGGTTTCAGCAAATTATCTCACAGTTGCTAATCCACACCCCTCACCTGAGCGACGCCTGAGAAATGCGTTGCATGAAAACCAAAGCTGTTTTCCCTCCAGATTTTTCCATTATGTTTTGAGAAGAAAGTTCTTTGTTGTGAAATCACCCTGGTAACAGAGTTTACAGCCGGCTGCTGAATATTTAGAAGGAGAGCAGGTAGGCAAATGGACCACATTGCCTGACCCTTTTTTTTTTGTCACTATCAACAGGCAAAGAAGTTTAAAATAAAAAGTTAAAAGCAGCTTCGATGGGTGTGCAACTTGGAGATAGGCAGCCAGAGTGTCCCAGGCTGAGCCCCTGGAATTCTATGTATTTGAAACAAAGACCCCACGGGGAGGGTGGTGTGGAGGCCACCAGCCAAGGTGAACGTCCTCCCCCCACACACACACACAGGCTGCGGAGACTGGTCCCCAAGGGAGGCAGAGGCCCAGCTTATCTCTGCCTGGGCTGGATACCAGCCGCAGGAGGGGGTGAGGGAGGACAGAACGCCATTCCGCCCACCTGCACTCCTGCGGCCGTGGTCCCTGAACACGCCTGGTTAGCGTTTTCTTTGGAGCGGACCCGAGTTACTGAATGGCTTTCTTGAGTCCCAATAAGGACTAGAACCCATTTCCTGGGTATAAAGCGCTTCCCACCACAGCACGTTAAGCACCTGCCGAACTAGCTACTTGCCGTGTGATTATGGGCGCAGGTGACCAATGGCTGGGTGCAGGCATGAGGTGTAACATAAAATGGGTTAGAAACCCCAAACTCTTCATCCTCTCCGAGATGTTGTTTCGGCGGGAGAGGGGAGCGCCCCCCAGGGTGTTACGCATGCAATGGTTTTCAAGATACAAACAGAAAAAACCGTGCAGCGTGCCTGAGCTCAGCTGTTGCTGAAATACCCAAGGACAGAAACTTCCCGACCAACATGGCTCCCAAGCGTCTCATCTCTAACCTCTAACCGAGGCTTACAGAAAATCTAGCAGTGCCCTAGCCAGTGTTGCTCACTGGATAGAGCGTCGCCTGCGGAATGAAGGGTCCCGGGTTTGATTCCGGTCAAGGGCACGTACCTCGGTTGCAGGCTCCTCCCCGGCCTGGCTCCTGGTCAGGGATCCTGCAGGAGGCAACCAATCGATGTGTTTCTCTCACATCGATGTTTCTCGCTGTCTTTCCCTCTCTCTTCCACTCTCCCTAAAATCAATGGGAAAATATCCTCAGGTGAGGATTAAAAGAAAAAAAAAGAAAGAAGCTAGCAGTATTTAGACAACTCTCCGCATATGCGATTTCGCCGAACTAAGTTGGAAACCCTAGATTAATGTCTTAGAAATGGGTGTCAGGGATGGGGGGCCTGTCCGTCAGACTCTGTCTCCTGAGAAGTCGGTTTTGGGGAGACGGCGTATGGAGCCAGCAAGGGTGGAGTTCCGGTTTCTGGTTAATCGTCGGTGGGAGTGTTGGTTTAATGTCTTCTCTAGCCTCTGAACCATAAATCCCATGTGTCAATGATTGTGTTTAGCTTGATCGTTAGTTTTTCCAAAGTGTCTATAAATCGGTGCTCACTAAACATTATTGTTTGGGCGGATTAAATAACACGAGGAAGCAAGGGAAGAAGAAGAAAGGAAGGGGGAAGGGAGGGAGAAAATAATCTGCTAACTTTCAGAGTCGATCATTAAACTCACAGATGAGGCAACAGTGCAAACCAGTTTTGGGGTGTGAGCACCCCTGCTTTCCACCCTCCTGTTACTCTGTGAGGTGCTCCGGCTTGAAGCTCTAAATTCAGGATTAACTTGTCAGCTCTCCCTCTACCATTTCAGAGAGCCTCTGAGGGACGCCGCTGACACTGGTTGGCAACACACTTCCGGGTCGCCGTCACCAGGTTTTGACGATTCCACCAGATGTCAACGATTTTCTAACATAAAGACAGCTCTCTGCGTGATCCTGTGTGACCTTGTGAATCGTCGATTTCAGACCCCGTGTTGGGTTGGAAAAGTAGGTTTGGAAAAGGCGTGGCTCCCATTTCAAAATCACCCCACTTTCCATCCTGTCTACTCCTCCGTTGTCCCCCCAAAAGGATGCGCAGAAAACGGTCCCCATGGGAATCGCAGGCCGCAGACATGCACCGCGCTTCCTTTTCATCGCGAGGGGCCTGGGAAAGCAAGCAGGGCGATACTGCCTTCGCGTCACCCTCTCTTGTCCAAAGGGAAGAGTCAAGGTCAGCGAAATATGGCCACCTTTGGGATCCAAGGAGCAAATTATACCAACAAAGCGTCTCACAGGAGTTAAACGTGGTTCTGTGGCCCGGCCAGTGTGGCTCAGTGGTGGAGCGTCAACCTATGAACCAGGAGGTCAGGGTTTGACTCTGGTCATGACACATGCCCGGGTTATGGGTTTGAGCCCCAGGAAGGGATGTGCAGGAGGCTGCCCCTCAGCGATTCTCTCTCATTATTGATGTTTCTATCTCTCTATGCCCTCCCTTCCTCTCTAAGATCAGTAAAAAAAATCACATTTAAAAGGAAGTGATTGTGTGCCCTTCAAAAAGGGTGTCAGCGTTCCCCGTTTATAGGTTTGTGCCTTGAAAAGGTAGAGAAAGCAAAAGCTTATAATTGAATCTTTTCTGCTTCGGGGGACGCTTGCGAAGACTTGGGGAGTAATCACACCTTGCCTCTCACGCTGAACTCTGTCTCCCCCGTGGGTTTCCTGAAATGAGACTGAGGCGACGGGGAAGAATATTGCTTTCTAAATGAAGCCGATGCTTTCTGTCCGTTGTTCATTAACACAATTCACAATAGAGAGCCCTGGGGCGGCGTATCGGCCCCCCGAGACGCTGCTGAGGACCCGTCCACTGGAGCCGGAGCCTTGCCCGGGTCAAGTGCATTTTTAGAATATCTGTGTCTGATATTCCCCCCCGGAGAAGGTAACGGACAGTCCCATCTTGCGTGCGTCTGTGTCTGTGGCATTCGCCATGGAGCTCCGTGTTGTTACAAGCGTTCTTTGGGGCACGGTTACAGCAGTCCAACTGCCCCTTAGCCTTCATGCTCACAGGGGAGCCGGGCCTTCTGGCCCCCAGCGCCTGGGCCCCTGGACCCCTCCTCCGGGTCTCTGCCCTCAGGACAGGACGTGCCCTTCAGTGTGACTTCAGCCCCAGCCTTCTTGTTTGTGTCTTTATGAACATCTCCGGGTGTTTCCTAGAGGCGGTACCGAGGAACCCTGCCTCCGAGAATACACCCTCACAGGATGCGCTCAGATTCTGGGGACACAGGCCTTCTGCTTTTGACCCCTCCTGCGCTCTTTACAATTGACATGAATTCGCCAGAGTGGGCGTGTTGGCGCAGGTACCTTCATCTGACGTCCGCGGTGTGAGCCCCGTAAGGAAGATTAAGGCTGTTGTCAGAGCGGGGGGTGGGGGGCCCTTTCCCACAGGGGGTGACAGCTCCGCTTGGGGTCCGCCCACGTCCCAGCAGGCTTTCCCAAAACACAGAGCACGCTCCTCGGAATAAGAGCGCATTTTCCGTTGCGGCATCTCCCAGGTTGCAGGCTGGATCCCCAGTGAGGGGCGTGCAGGAAGCAGCTGATCGATGATTCTCTCTCATCACTGATGTTTCTCTCTCTCCCTCTCCCTTCCTCTCAAAAAAAAAGAAAAGAAAAAAATCCAGACTTGAATGAGTGACAGGTGGACATAGGAAGTACTTCGCCGCCACCTGGTGGCAACTTTCTGGTTGTGTCTCCCAGGCCAACACTGCACAAATCCTATGAAGATCATGCAGGAAAAGTCCTGGGCCATGGAGTTTACTTCCCGCCACTTAGCACCGTGGTGGGTATGACCCACCTCGGAATTTTCATGATGCCACGTCTCACCCTTGACTGTAAACTTAGTGATGGCCAGACGCTTATTGGAATGGGTCTGGACTATGCGCTTTCTAAGGTAAGCATTCCAAAATTAACTTACACAGAGCAGGCCGCATGATCTAAAACACGTAGCCACCACTCATTGAAACTCAAATGCATTGTGTCTGGAACTGCCAACACTCCACCAAAACACACACTCCACTTCCTCATGCCGGGGACGTGGCAGCTGCTGGTCCATGCGTCTTGGTGGGCGACTAGGAAGGCGGTTACACCCCCTGGTGACTGGCCTGGACTTGGCCAAGGAGCTGGTTCCCTGGCAGGAACCCACAGCCGACCAGCCGGAGCTTGCTTAAAAATGTAGATGCAGCCCTAGCCGGTTTGGCTCAGTGGATAGAGTGCTGGCCTTTGGACTGAAGGGTCCCAGATTCGATTCCGGTCAAGGACCTTAGTTGTGGGCACATCCCCAGTTGGGGGTGTGCAGGAGGCAGCTGATCGATGTTTCTCTCTCATCGATGTTTCTAACTCTCTATCCTTCTCCCTTCCTCTCTGTAAAAACTCAATAAAATATATTTTTTTAAAAATGTAGATACAGTGCCCAGCCAGTGTGGCTCAATGGTTGAGTGTCAACCTATGAACCAGGAGGTCACGGTTTAATTTCCAGGCAGGGCACAGCAGGAGGCAGCCAGTAGGTGATTCCCTCTCATCATTGATGTTTCTATCTCTCTCCCTTCCTCTCTGAAATCAATAAAAAACAAACAAACACATAAAAGTGAAAGATCCAGAAAGGAGTCATTTACTCTAGAGCAGCGGTTCTCAACCTGTGGGTTGCGACCCCTTTGGCGGTCGAACGACCCTTTCACAGGGGTCGCCTAAATACATCCTGCATATCAGATATTTACATGACGATTCATAACAGTAGCAACATTACAGTGATGAATTAGCGACAAAAATAACTTTATGGTTGGGGGTCCCCACAACATGAGGAACCGTATTAAAGGGTCGCGGCCTGAGGAAGGTTGAGAACCACTGCTCTAGAGGGACGGAACCACTTAAGGATGGAAGAGCATCCATGACCCCTGAGACCTAGAAGCTCAGTATTAACTGCACGAGGCGAGTTTCGGTGGGGCCACCGGGGCGGAAATGAACGGCCGTGAAGGCAAGGGCGCAGGTGCTTTCTCCAGGAACGTGGGGCGTGGAGGGCGGCAGCAGGGAGAGAGCTGGGCAGCGGCCTGGAGAAGAAAGAACTCATCCGTTTTTATTTATGGATTTTCAGTGATAAGAGATGAGCCTGTGACCAGGTACAAAGGAAAGGAGTGCGTCTCATGGGAGAAGCAAGAAAGGGCATTCGAGACTCGCGGGAACGACGCTCACTTTATTGTTTCAGATCTTATTACACAGAATGGCTGTCACCCGCCAGGGGTGCGAGGCGGCTGGGCTACGGTGCTGATTTAACCATCAACCGGCGGCCTGACAGGGGTCCTTATTTAAAAAGACTTCATTTCTGAACACATGAAAAATGAAGCATTTAGAAAACGAAGGCACATTAAGAAGTTAAGGTCAAAAGAAAATGTCAAATCCGAGAAGGGAAAGGACAGGGCCTGGAGACGGGAGCGTGGGGCTCGGGGCCGGGAGTCCTATCACAAGCCCATCAGCCAGTGACAGCCCCAGCGGCCGCCTCCCTGGCTCCCCGCCTCCCTGGCTCCCGGAAGACAGGTGCGTCTTTTTTTTATTTTTGCCTTGAGGACTGTACCCTGTGCAGTAAGCATACCTTTCCTTGGGAAATTAAATGCGATCTTTCTTTAAGAAGACAGAGCGGCCGGTGACACGCCATTCCTTCTCTTTAGAACAGGGGTTCTCAACCTTCCGAATGCCGCGGCCCTTTAACACAGCTCCTCATGTTGTGGTGACCCCCAACCATAAAATTATTTTCGTTGCTACTTCATAAGTGTCATGTTGCTACTGTGATGAATCGTCATGTAAATATCTGATAGGCAGGATGTATTTTCATTCTTACACATTGAACATAAAGCATAGTGATTCATCACAAAAACAATATGTAATTATATATGTGTTTTCTGATGGTCTTAGGCGACCCCTGTGAAAGGGTCGTTCGACCCCCAAAGGGGTCGCAACCCACAGGTTGAGAACCGCTGCTTTAGAACAACGGTCCCGCCGAAACCGGTTTGGCTCAGTGGATGGAGCGTCAGCCTGCGGACTGGGAGGTCCCGGGTTCGATTCCGGTCAAGGGCATGTACCTGGGTTGCGGGCACATCCCCAGTGGGAGATGTGCAGGAGGCAGCTGATCGATGTTTCTCTCTCATCGATGTTTCTAACTCTCTATCCCTCTCCCTTCCTCTCTGTAAAAAATCAATAAAATATATTTTAAAAAAAGAAAAGAACAACGGTCCCTTTCAGACAGCTTTCCTTGGCCTGCAGTTCACCCTGCTTCCGTCCTCCAACATAATTGGGGGACGCTTTATTTTCTGGGAAAGGAGAGAAAGAATTCTGTTCAAACCAGGCATGTGTTTGGAGTGCTGAGAGCTATGTTCTTCCAGAATTACCCCTGCAGTGAGCTGTGATTCATGCCATAAATCCTGTCACTCATCTTCTCCTCGTTAGGTGTTTTTGGTGGGTTGTGTTTTGTTTTTTTATTGATTTGAGAGAGACAGGAAGGCATAGGGAGAGAGATAGAAACATCAATGAGAGAGAAGCATCAACATGACTGGCTGCCTCCCGCACGCCCCCTGCTGGGGATGGAGCTTGCCAGGGGCCCTGACAGGGAATTGAGCTGGCAACCTTCCCGTGCAGGTGTCGATTCTCGAACCACTGAGCAACACCAGCCGGGCCCATCTTCTCCTCTGTATAGTGAGGGCCTTTGGCACATGCTCTCTGCTGTCTCTTTAGTGTTAAAAACTGAATTCTCATCATTCTAATGTGTCCTGGGAACCCCACACCTTGGTCCTGACTTATGGTGAACAGAAAGGCTGTGTGTGTGTATGTGTGTGTGTTTGTATGTGTGACTGTGTGTGTTTGTGCGTTTGTCTGTGAGTGTGTATGTTTGTGTGTGTGTTTGTGTGTGTGTGAGTGTGTATTCGTGTGTGTGTGTGTGTGTGTGTGTGTGTGTGTGTGTGAAGTCAGGCACTTTCAGGATATTCACTCTTGAAACCATAAAACCATCATTTGGTGCCTTGGAGACAGCCATTTCCTAGATGGTCCCCTAAGTGGCCTGGAAAATTTGACGCGGCCTCTGAAAAATGACCGAAGGCTTCGGACCGGAAACTTGTCCCTAAGTGGTCCGGCATAAAACCATGTTGGCGCAAACCTGGTGCCATTAGCAAGGCTTTATAGATCGTGTGTATGTAGCCACACACATTTTGGTGATTTATTCCCAACAAGATGTGCATTTGCTGACACGCGAGGGCCGTCTCCGGGGAAGTGGCTCCGTGAGGCGGAACCCGCTGTGTCTCCCCAGCCCAGCTGCCCTTGGAGGTGGAAGAATCTGTCCGCACGCATCAACCCAACAAACAGCCGCCCAGTCGGATGGAGGATGTACGGGCAAAGATGACAATTAAACAAGAACATCTGAACATATGACACTGCCGAACGAGCGCATCTCAGACTCAGCCACACTGTTGCCGGAACTGAGATTTCATCGGAAATCTCAACCAAGGGCCAAGAAACAGGAAAACACCTTGTTATAATAAGAAACGGGTGCCACCTTACTATTCACGCAGCAGAGAAAGAAGGTGGGGGCTTGTAGGATGACCCAGGACAAAGGTGTGCTGACCAACAAAAGATGCATCTTTTAGAGCGACCTGGTCACGGAAGGCATGCCTTTTACCTGCTCTTTTTGAGCCTTAAGCCTCCTCCTTCACCCTCATCTTTGGGAGTTTGTGTGTGTGTGTGTGTGTGTGTGTGTGTGTGTGTGTTTAAAATATATTTTTATTGATTTCAGAGAGGAAGAGAGAGAGAGAGAGAGAGAGAAAGAGACAGACACATCAAGGTTGAGAGTGAATCATTGATCAGCTGCCTCCTGCATGTCCCCTCCTGGGGATCGACCCCGCAGTCCAGGCATGTGCCCTTGACTGGACTCAAACCCTGGACCCTCCACTGAGCCAAACCAGCTAAGGCCACCCTCACCTTTGGTGAGATTAGGAGATTTCCCTTTACTGTCCATTCACCGTGGGCTGGATATCCTGTAACCCAACACCAGGGATGAACCTGGACTAAAAGGAGCCCATGAGTCTGGGACAACCTCCGATTACAGCCACAGAGATTGGTGTGTAACCCAGGCACCCACCCGCCCCCACACAGGCCTGCATGGCTCCCAGGGGTGGCTGGGGGATGGTTCCGTGGGCAGGAGCTCCATGGCCTCAGGTAGCAGACATGGGCCAGAGAGCACAGGTCTGCCCGCAGCCATCCTGAGAACATGGTCAACATGCAACCCCTGTGCTTGGAGAAGGACCCCCAGCCACCGCTGCGACGTCGCTCTCTCCCTAACCCGGGGGACGCTCTTCCTAACCCGGGGGACGCTCTCCCTAGCCCGGGGGACGCTCTCCCTAACCTGGGGGCCGCCTGTCTGCTGCTGGGCTCCCGTGTGCACCCACCCATGAGTCCTTTTCCCTGTGTGAACCCACTAGACTGGGATTATCCTTCGTTTGGTGTCAGGTGCACCCCGACATTGAGGACGATTGAGTTTTCGCCTCAATGACTTGAGCTTTAATTTCCACATATGCAAATGAGGATGCAAATCTCTGTCCCTATGAACGATACTCTATGATAGAGTCTATGACTATCCAACAGCCATGTGCAAGTCCTTTATGAGGTATCGTAAGGCGTGTAAGGGGCTCTGATGCAAAAGGAGTCCACTTCCTTGTTCTTTTAGGAATCAGAAGCTACTCTCAGAAGACATTTTGTTCAAAAAAGGTGCTGTGTTTTCCTGATCCTTTACTTTCCTACGTCATGCTGGTTGCTCCTGCCAAACCTCTATCCACAAAGTGAGGCAGAAAATCGAGTTACTGGGCGGAGAAAGTGAATTTTCTCCAGCACATCCCACTGCGGGCTATGGGGGGGCTCTGTCTCCTGAGCATTTATTCCGGAGAAGCTTCACATCAGAGAAACTCCGCACGCCCGTCGGGAGGGGCCTCGGGGCTTTGTGGCTACACAGGGCCCTGAGTGCCAGCGTCTCTATAAATGCCGTCTCCCTGTCCGGCTCTCCACTCATTAAAAGTCACTAACCAGGTTCTCTTATTCGAGACACCTCTGGATGTCCACGTATCGGCAGACTCAACGTGTTGCTAAAGCCCCAAACTCTCGCTTGTAAGTTATCCTTAAGAATCCATAAACGCATACGCAGTTGGGAGAAACATAACTACAGTTACAATTCCTTCAATGAGTTTGTGGTAGATTTTTTTAAAAAATAGATTTTTAAATTGATTCCAGAGAGGAAGGGAGAGGGGGAGACAAAAACGTCAGTGATGAGAGAATCATCCATGGGCTGCCTCCTGCACGCCCCCTACTGGGGATGGACCCCCAACCAGAGCGTGTGCCCTGACTGGGAATCGAACCAAGACCTCCTGGTTCACAGGTCCACTGAACCATGCCAGCTGGGCTGTGGTAGATTCTTTATATTCTTTCCTGGCCCCACGCCCCTCAGTAATGGAATCAGACACCCAAACCTGTGCTGGGACTTTACAGCACTCCTCCTCTTCCCCCTCCTTCTCCTCCTCCTCCTTGACTCTGGGGAGAGCTGGGTGACTTGCTGTGGCCGAGGTGAGGTTTGTAGGTGTGGCCCTGGGGAGCCTCAAAATGCTGGTGTGATTGGGCTGGTGCCCTGCACATCTCCCTCTGGGAGGAGGACATGCCAGGCTTCCCCTCTGGGAGCAAGAGAACCCTGAACAGGAGGCCCATCACCCAGCCACGCCCAGCATAGCAACGCAGAGCAGGCCGGCTGGGCCCACAGACCAGCCAACCCACGTGCACCGGCTGGTGCATGTGAGGAGGTTTGCTATGCGGCATTTTGTAGGCATGTGTGTGTGCGTGACATTGTCAGGTGCAGGACACTGTGTATAACCCACTGTCCCTGACTGCAAGGCACCAAGACTTCAAAAACTGGAATGGGTGCAACTGATAGCAACACATAGGAGGCTCTCACAAGGGCCTAGGCCAGGGGTGGGCAAACTTTTTGACTCGAGGGCCACAATGGGTTCTTAAACTGGACCGGAGGGCCGGAACAAAAGCATGGATGGAGTGTTTGTGTGAACTAATATAAATTCAAAGTAAACATCATTACATAAAAGGGTATGGTCTTTTTTTTCAATAGTTTTATTCATTTCAAACGGGCCGGATCCGGCCCGCGGGCCGTAGTTTGCCCACGGCTGGCCTAGGCCCATGGTTCTCAACCTTCTGGCCCTTTAAATACAGTTCCCCATGTTGTGACCCAACCATAAAATTATTTTTGTGGCTACTTCATAACTGTAATGTTGCTACTGTTATGAATCATAATGTAAATATCTGATATGCAGGATGGTCTTAGGCGACCCCTGTGAAAGGGTTGTTTGACCGCCAAAGGGGTCGCGACCCACAGGTTGAGAACCTCTGGCCTAGGCCATGAAAGGCAAGGTTGATTTCCTTGCCATTCTGTCTTTAGTGTCCAGCATGCACTTCGGGTCACATGATTCCAACTGGGCGTGGCTTCTTATGAAGGAGATAAGCGATATAGTCTGTAGGCATGTGGCCTTATTCTTGCACACAACTAACCAGAATCCGGGGTTAGTTTTCAATCCAGGCTCAATCCTAACACTCTAAACGCAACTCTGTCTCGGGAACGCTAGAAAGGAGCCGGTTTCTTTAAATAATTCAGGTTACATGCCTTCTCCCTTCACAGGGCATCCCGTGGGCCAACAACAGACATTTCTCCTGGTACCAGCAATCATGCTCTCCGCATCCCTCTTATCCCAGAGAATCTCTGGTTTCTTTGTAACCCCTCCGCTGCCCTCGTGTTGAGGAATCTACACGGTAATTGAAAATTTAACATCGAGGTGAACTTCTTGCTAACCTCTGTCCTTATTAGATTGAAAGGGTACCTGTTTGCATCTGCTTGAAAAAATGGAAATCCATAGTAAAGACTACATTTTATTATGTTACCAGATGGCAATGTTAGGAAAAGGGTGTGTGTGTGGGGGGGGGGGGGGGGGGAAGCATTAATACCCACATAGATAAAACCAGAAACATCGGTGCAGAATTATGATAGATGTCACAGCTCTGCTTTTTAATCTCTCTGATATTCTTTTTCACAGCCAGGCTTCCGAATGTACTTGAACTGTGTGTAGTACAGATCCGGCAAAAACAAACAAACAAAAGAATACTTTCCAGCTAATCGTTCAAGGTGAATGCCTAGCTGGGAGTGTTGCTGGGATTGTTTTTTAAGAATAACTCACGCATACCAGGTGTATCAGCCAGGCTCCTCTAGAAAACGGAAAGGCTTATCTAGGAGAGGGATTTATTTCAGGGAAGTTGCTGTGGTTGTGGGGGTGGACAGGTTCCAAATCCGTCTGCTGGGCACACTGTCCGATGGGCACACAGGGAGGAGCTGCTGCTGCAGCTCAGGGCCAGCCAGCCTGCGGGAAGCACACCCCCTTCTCTGGGGACCTCGGTCTTTTGTTCTGTTAAACAGCGGTTCTCAACCTTCTGGCCCTTTAAATACAGCTCCTCATGTTGTGACCCAACCATAAAATTATTTTCGTTGCTACTTCATAACTGTCATGTCGCTACTGTTGTGAATCATAATGTAAATATCTGATATGCAGGATGGTCTTAGGTGACCCCAGTGAAAGGGTCGTTCGACCGCCGAAGGGGTCGCGACCCACAGGTTGAGAACCGCTGTGTTAAGACCTTCCACTGATGGGATGAGGCCCACCTGCACTGCAGAAAGTCATTGCTTCACTCAGAGTCCGCTGAGCGAAATGTGAATGTCACCTATTTCTTAAAAATACCCGGGACAGCTCAGTGGTTGGGCATCGACCTGTGAACCAGGAGGCCACGGTTCAATTCACAGCCAGGGCACATGTCCAGGTGGTGGGCTCAGTCCACAATGAGGGGCATGAATGAGGCAGCCAATCAATGAACCTCTCTCATCACTGATGTCTCTCTCTCTCCCTTCCTCTCTGAAATCAATAAAAATGTTTTAAAATATACCTTCACAGTAACTTTTAGTATAGTGTTTCAGAAACTATCGGATACTATGGCCAAGCCACGTTGACATAACGTTCACCATCACAGAAGGCTGGGTTATGGGTGGCACAGAGCAAAAAGTATTTTCTTCACAAAGTAAAGGATTACTCCGTTAGCGAGTCTAAACACGTTTTTCATTCAAATCCAAGGAGGACATATAAAGTAGCATTACCTTAGAAATGGTGCCCAGATCATAAAACTGAAGAGACTGGGGTGGGGAGCGGGCACAGGGTCACAGCCATGACCAGCTTCCTCCCTTTCGGTTGGCGTAAATATTCCGTAAGCGCCGTTTCTCTCTCCGCCTTGGCATTCCCGGGCGTTGTCAGAGCAAAACGCTTGGAGTTTGCCTGTGGAAAACATGAGCCGAAAGTCACCTTTACTGTGATGTGCTCTCGTCAAAGGCAAATATCAACTTCCACCCTCCGTGGGGTTTTCTCGCCGGAAAACACTGCAGGTCCTATTATAACGCTTGTCATGAAAAGCTCTCCCTCAGCCCAGATTATCCCTGAACCGCCGGGGCTCCAAATCCGGTCCGATGCCATCACAGAACACGCACAGCCTCTTGCAAAAAGGAAATCGCAGTGAGACCTCAAGAAATAATAGCCGTCTTCGCCCACATGTGTGCTCTTCCGGGAGGCGAGGCCATCGCAGGCCCGTTCAAAGGCTCAGGTATAAACCAATTTGTCCGCGAACGCTGAGCCCTTCGCCAGGGAACACAGCCTCTCCGGGCCACCCCGAAGTTGCAGGGCCGTCGTCTCTCAGGAGCCTCCATAGAGCGGCTCTCCCCGGTGCTCCTTGGCCGTCTCAGCCAATCTGGTCAACTTGGCAATGCCTGCCGTTCTAGAAGTTTCTTGTCTGGTTCATAGAGCAATTATTGACCGTGATATAATTGGTAATATTCTGACGTGTGTACCATACATGGTTAAGGACGGGATAAAATGCTTGAGATTTGTAAACACATGGGTAGATATGATAAAGCAGGTTTATTTTTTTTTTTCAAACTAGAGATCCGATACCGCGGAATATTAATAATTAACGGTGAGCATTAATTGAGCATCTACTATGTGCCGGGCGGGCACTAACTCCACCAAAGCTGTGCTTTTTCTGTGTTACTCACCACAGCCCACCCAGTGCCAAAGCCTGGCCTGGCGCGGAGTGAGTGTTCCTAAATACTTGTCAAGGAGATGGGGCATCACCTAACTAATCCCCACAGCAACTTCCGAGCGATGTCCCTTATCTTCCCCAGCTGTCATAAGAGGTAGCTGAATGGTACAGAGAATCAGACATATACCGAAAGTCACACAGCTGCTGAGTGGCATTGTTGGGACTAGAACTCAGGTCTGTCTCAATCCAGAAACCTTTCCTTTTTTTCTTCTTTTTCTTTTGGTAATCCTCACATGTGGATAATTTTCCATTGATTTTTGGAAAGAGTGGAACGGAGGGAGAAAGAGAGAGTGAAGCATCGATGTGAGAGAGGCATGTCGATTGTTTGCCTCCCGCATGCACCCCAACCAGGGCCGGGGATTGGGCCTGCAACTGAGGTATGTGCTCTTGACCGGAATCGAACCCGGGACTCTTGAGTCACAGACCAGTGCTCTAACCACTGAGAAAACTGGCCAGGGCCAAAGACCATTCATGGCCTCGCTGCCACTCTGCTTTTGAACTCTCAAGATTCACGAGAGACAATGAGAGAGTTCGGAACAGTTACCAACCAAATTAGGTCAGCAGTCTTTTCCAGAAATGTTTATGAAAACCAGGACGCAGCGGAAGTATCTGGGGACTGAACCAAGGTGTCCAGTAAGAACAATCCACGTCACATGGGCCCAACCGCATACAATAGACTTAGAACAGTCATTCGGCCAGAGAGCAAATTCTATCTGACGCTGCTATGGAGGCTTCTAGAATACCGAAATCCATACACCTCAACCCAGGAGAGAGGTGAATAGGGGCTGAGCAGAGGGCCGGGTGGGGGCTGGGGGTGACGTGGGGACATTTTGGTGAATGAGACAAAGCTTTACCTTCAGTTTGGGACGAAAAGGCTCTGGAGATGGAGAGTGGGGATGGTCGCACAACAGTGTGAATGTGCTTAATGCCATCGACACATCAAATGGCTAAGATGGGAAATTTCATGTTCATGTATATTTTACTATAATAAGTGTTTTTCAAAAATATATTGTGGTTTAGGAGTTATTGGACCAATGCTATGTTTAGGAGAGAGATGTGCTTGTAAGATACTGGTTTGAGCTCAAAGAAAATTTAGTGAGGTTTTATAAAAGTCAGAATTATCACACAATTCCAACGATGTTGTTTGGTAAGAGTGTGTCTGTTACAGGGAGTAATGGGGTGCCCCCCATTTTCTCTAGATCTCATTTCACGCATTTTCTGTTCTTTCCAGCAGTTCTTTACCTTTTGGGGGTTGAGAAAAATCTTTGGAACCTGCCATCATTTCCAGGCCCCTTTTCACAAAATTCAAAAGCAAACACATAGAAACAATATTCGGTAAGAAACTTATTGGGTTCATAGGCACCATGAGGCCCTCGCCAGGGCCCTGTTCCGAATGATCCAAGATCATACGACCCAGGACCGGCCACCTCACACAGGGGTCCCCTAAGGAATCGGGCCTCTCCCCAAATACTGGATCTGCTGGCACCATGATCTTCAACCTCCCGGCTTTCAGAACCAGGAGAAATAAACGTCTGTAGTTTATCGTGTTTTTTTCAAGAAAACTAGAGGAGGGTGTGGGGTCCCGAGGGGAAGGGGGAATACGGGATGGGCCAGACACATCCTCATGAGGGAGCATCCTTCTCCCAGAACAGGCAGATGCAACCACCTCTCGGACCCTTTGGTTCCAAAGCCGTTCTTTTTTGAACAAAGGAAAATAATTACGTTCTTCACTCTCATTCTCTCGAATACCCAGCAAATTAGCAGCAAAGAAATGACGACTATCCACATTAATCAAAAGAAGAGCGATCGTTTCCACACACGTATTTCTGGGCGAATTAATGATTTCCCTTTATTACAGTAAATGTGTCAGGACAGCGAAAGGGGAGGCAATCATTTAAAACGTAAGATTAAATTCTGTTGAAACGCCGCCCAGCCTTATTAATGCCCTGACGCCTGGGCCAGAAATGGAAATGAAAGCGCTCCGGCCAGAAATGTTCAAACCAGTGTCTAAGGGGGGAAAACGAAGTAAAGGAGAAAAGCTTTAACAGAGAAGTCAAGGGAAGAGGCACACGCAATTCACTTCACGCACGGCCCCGGCAGGAACCGTGCACCTAGAGCATCAGTGTCACCCAGAACAGTCATCTTGGGACTCACTCAAGGTGCGGCTTTGGACGGGAGGGTCTCAAAGGCTGGTCCTTGGCTCTTGGCTCCGTTCCCTGAAGGAAGACGCTTGCGGGCGAAGATGTTGCAGAAGGTGGAGAAGCCGATCCAAATGCCTCCACCAGGTGACCCGGCCACATGGGTCCAACAGCGTCATTTTGGAAAACCGGATCTACCTCCCCAAGATGCTCCGAGGGAGGACAGCAGCCCAGGGAACCAGGGACCCAGGAATCCCAGGGGAAGGTAAGTGTGTTTGCATTCACCTTTTTAAAGGGACATTAAGTCCTGCATGCGCCAGGCACAAGGCTAGGCCTGGAGGAAATAAAAGTAGAAAAGAAACAGGAGAGAGAGAGAGAGAGAGAGAGAGAGAGAGAGAGAGAGAGAGAGAGAAGAAGAAGAAGAAGAAGAAGAAGAAGAAGAAGAAGAAGAAGAAGAAATTGAAAGTACAAAAGGAGAAAACACAGCCTGTTCCCTGGAGGGTTCCTAGGACAGGGGTGAAGGGACCCAGAGGTGGGAGGGACACCTCCCCCCAGAAGCCAGACAGTCCTTCACCGCTGAGGGGGGAGAGGAAGACGAGTGTCCCGTTAGGGAATCTCCAGGCAGAGAGGCCAGCCCAGGAGAAGGCGTCACGTGCCAGGTGGGGCTACACGCAGGTCCCAGCCTCCTGAGGCACCTGAACTAGAAGCAAGCATAGTCCTGGACCTGGAACAGGCCGGGAAGGCGGAGGAGAAGTCAGCCAGGAAGGATGGGCGCAATGCTCAGGAATTTGTACTGGGGCCTACACCTGTGGAGACACACAGAGGAGGCTGTCAGGGTGAAGATGATGACGATGACGATGACGATGATGATGATGATGATGTTGATGTGTAGGGGAGAGGGGGAATGAGAGTGCAGGACGTTTAGGAAGCCACTGGGATGACCGGGGGCGGGGTCGTCGCGGGTGGTCGAGCCCGAGCTAAGGGGGTGGCATGGGGAACGGAGGGGCCGTGGACCTGGTCAGAAATGGGAAAAAGGAACAGTTCTCCTTCCTGACTGACACGAGGTGGGGAGGGAGGACTGGACGGTAAAGCGGAGGTTCTGACGCTGTTGGTGGAGGAAGAGGGAGCGGCTCTCAGTGCCCAGGTGAGAGGCGATGGGAGCCAGAGGCGAAGCGGGGAGAAGTCGTCGTTTGCAAACCTCTCTCTGACCTAAACGTGACTCTGTTTAAGGGGAGGAGACACGTTCGCAGCGGGCGACGTCCTCCAAACAAAAATACGAGAAGAAAAATGAGAGATGTGGAGTCACTGAGACAAGGAACGTGCCTCTTAAACGCCACCGAACGGGTGCATGAGGCTTCCATCGACTCGACGTGACTTACACACACTCGGGTCTCACTGATCTGAAATACACAGTCAGTAATGCAGCATTTTCTCCGCGCTGGACTTCGCGGTGATTCTTGACTCCGTACACATTCGGGGAACCACAGCACGGCGTTGGGTGATTAGGACTCATCCGTTTGCTCATCTCCAGACGCGAACAGCAGTCTGTGCAGCGTGGGCACATTGGCCGCCTCCAGTGCACACGGGCTTACACGCAGTCGGGTTAATTTCCTAAGAGGTTACATTTTCCCAAGAGGAGAACAGCTTCCGCGCCTTTACAGCGGCTGCTTTCCCCGTCGCACTGTAGGCGTCGGCTCTGTGCGATTTAGCTCCTCGCAGCCTCCTTGTGGATGCACCGCGGGGAGAAAGGTGGCTGCTGGACCCGGACTTCTGCCAACCCATTTGACGGGGAGCCATGCGGAGGGAACGCAATCAGAGCTCCGCCGAGCTTCTCCGGAGGTAAAAATAGCGGGGCGACGGCTCGCGGTGGAGTGAGGAGCGAGATGTCCTTGCAAACGTCTTCTTAGGTCGGACAGGCGCCGCCCGGAGATAAGCAAAGCCTGACAGAGGGAGCGCCATCGCACGGCGTCGAAGGAAGGAAGCGCGTTTCCCAGGGCAGTTAACATGGCAGCGTTTCTTAAAAAGCGGGTTTGCCGTTATCAGACCTCGGTCAGGTGACTTTTTACACACGGAAAGATGACGGCAGGATATTTACAACCCGGTCAGCCGCAGTGGTCCGGGCAGCTTTTTAAAGTTTATTTCTTACTTATCGGGCGCTTTCCTGGGAAGCTCAGGTTTGTCGCTTTCATCAGAATAAGCGAAAGTGCGCTGATCCCTCTGCGTGCGATTTGGCCTGTGTAGCCGAGGGCCGGGGAACAGCTGCCGAGTGGAGGGGGCGGGCGACGGCATGTGTGTTCGGAAGAAATCTCACCTGGGATGACCCTGGCGGATCGTTTTCATCAATCACCTCTTCTTCAGCCCGGTGTGCCGACCACTGCCGTACGGCGTCTGGGATGCACGGTTAGTTAAAGACACAGCAGGGTGCCCGGTTGGCTGGAGCATCATCCTGTACCCCAAAAGGTGACGCGTTCCATTCCTGGTCGGGGGACAGACCCAGGTTGCGGGTTGGATCCCCAGTCAGGGTGCATTCAGGTGGCAGCCGATGGATGTTTCTCTCTCTCTCACTTCCTTTCTCTAAAATCATTGTTTAAAAAGGAAAGAAAAAAACACACAGATTTATCTAAAAGAAGAAAGAGAAACAAAATAATAATAATGATGACAGAAGCACAAAGCCACCCACACCCTCCAGATCCGTGCCCTGGAGACGCAGGTACTGGAATAAAGCGCAAAGTGCATGTCAGTGACACCCCGTTTGCTTTTCGCTGCATCTGATGCGTGAGGGAATTCTGCCAGACAACCCAAGTCTGAGCGTGTCACAACGATTGAAGCCAGAGCCATGTGGGGCCTTCGAATCTTCCATGAACGTCAGAGAAAAGTATCTGGGCGAGTATTTTCCAGTTGTCTGGACTGTGTGCACCATCCTCACAGGCAGGTGAGAATCCGGCACCGTGAGCTCTGCCGGACGCTTTAAGAGGCACGTGTGTGGGAGCCTGCGGGGGCCTCCACTCGAAGTTTCCTAACCCGGAGAACCAGAGGGAATCGGCAGCGGATTAGATGGTGCAGAAGAAAGGCTCGGGGACCTGGGAGACAGGACAGTGGGAACCGCCCAGTGCCAGGAGCCTCCCCCAGAGGCTCTGCAGCGTCCTGTTCCCCAGATGGGAGGTGGCCGGCACAGCTGCCGTGACCACTGATTTCTGCGTCTGAACTTGGAAGGCAGATGGGGAACCGAGGGAAAGGCTGTCTAAGGGATGAAGGGCGAAGTTCATACAAGTCTTTCCAGGGGACCGCCACAGGTCTGGGATTTGCATGACATCCACCCACTGACGCAACCTCAAATTTCTCCACGGGGGACAGAGACTGGACAGGCCGATGGCAGCTCAGGTGGGCGCTGCCCTGCCGGACGGAGGCCTCGCCTACAATGGGAAACGCTCATGATCTTGGGTTTTTGCCTTTTTGTTCACGTATGTACTCAGGAACCCGCCACAGTGCTGGCCCGTGATGGGTCCTCAATAAATATCCTTCGAACGAAGGCGGGCGTGAATGGGGTGATGGATGGAGCCATAAAGGGTGAAAATGCAGAATTCATAGGCGATATTATAAAATGAGATTTATTAGCTGCTTGGGGTTCTACAAATTGTGCCCAGAAGTGAATTAAAGCTTTAAGTCAGAGGGAAGCTCCGATGGGGGTATTGATCTCCTCTTCTGGCGATGAGCGATCTTTCGAAGATCATGAGGCTAACATTAGTTTAGGCTTATTCAGCCAGAGGAGGGAGGACATCGTCCGAGACCTCAGACACTCATATTCGAATCTCTCGCCTCCTGTCCGTCTGAGCTCATCCGTCACGGGGGGATAAACCTGGAAGAGTGTGCAAATCCATGGGGAGGACGGGCTTCGGGAGGAGACACTCCCTTCTTCCCCTGACATCAGAGTGAAACAATGAAGCCAGGTAGAGAGAGGGGCTTTTCTGGATTTCAAATGTCTATTCGTCACGATTTAAGGGGATGGAGCCTGCAACCGAGGTATGTGCCCTTGACCAGAATGGAACCCTTCAGTCTGGGGGCTGACACTCTAACCCAGGGGTGGGCAAACTTTTTGACTCGAGGGCCACAATGGGTTCTTCAACTGGACCGGAGGGCCGGAACAAAAGCATGGATGGAGTGTTTGTGTGAACTAATATAAATTCAAAGTAAACATCATTACATAAAAGGGTACGGTCTTTTTTTTTTTTAGTTTTATTCATTTCAAACGGGCCGGATCCAGCCCGCAGGCCGTAGTTTGCCCACAGCTGCTCTAACCGCTGAGCCAGGCCGGCCTGGTCAGGTTTTCCTGAGTTTGGCCTCATGTTTGATTGAACGATGTATAAAATTAAAAGATTACAGAAGAAAAGCAAACAACCCCTGATCCAGCAGTCACAATGACGCCCTCATTTCTGTTCCTGGGTTTGATGACTGTCCCTAGAAGGAACTGTCCGTCGAGGAGACAAGCCATCCCTGTAATTGTCCCCTGAGATGAGCATCAATTTGCTTACCTTCAGCTGCAAAATACACCCGCCTTTTTAATTTCCTTGTAGAAAATTAAACATCAATTTGTGGACACAAAATTGCAGACAGAGGGTTCTGAGCGGCGCCCATGGCTCAGTGTTAGTGATGAAGTTGGAATCGGACGCGTGGTTGGTCTGCGGTGACAGAAATCAGATAGCGACTCCTCCCAGTCCCGGGGAGATCGCCTCTCTAAGCATTTATTTCAGAAATGTCGTTAGAACAGAGGTTCAGATGCGTAATGAATAAATGCCGTGCATACACGTTGAAAGAGGGAGGGGAAATAGTGAAAATGTATAGAGAAAGGATATATGTTTAACACTAAACGTGCTACAATCTTTTAAACATTTTATTAAAATGAAAATTATAGTTGTGTGTTGCCTTCTGTGAGTTAAAATGGCGGGGGAGTAACTCCTTTAACAGGAAACCCTCTAGAGACCACAGGGGCATCCACGTGGTTCTGTCGGAGGAGGGAGTGAGAGGAGGGAGACGGGAGGGAGGAGCTGAGTCCCTTCCCCACAACCCTGGCTGCTGACTCCAGGTGGGTGAGCTAGCAGGCCCGCCCCTGGACAGGGCTTCTGGTCTAGGTTAGGAAAGGTTCCTAGACCTCAAGGTCCTAAGAAACGTAAGGAATACACACCAGGAATATGTGTGCCACAGACTAAAACAAAGCACCGACGTTCGAATGGTCATGGTTTGTGCGGCCTTGAAGACATGGGCACGCTGTGCCGTGGAAGCATGATGACGCAGACGTGACGCTCCAAAGGTCTGACACGGACCCCTGTGCGGGGGAAGGCAGAGCGCGTCTGCGATCGGTCTACCAGCTCCGCTTAGAGGGAGAGCAGCCTTTGCAGCATTACTCACCGTGCTCACGTAGCCTTCAGTAACACGGAGGAGAACGGGCATTTTTAGAACTGAGTCCTAGCTAAAGCCTTTCAAGTAAATTGTCTGTATGTCATTGCTTTTAACACCTAGACAATGATCATTTGGGCAAAAGTAAGTAAATAATTAAAAACAAGCAGGGAAAACCAGTAAAAAAACAACAAAAAAAGGATGGAACATGCATTTATTTTATATATATTATTGCTGATAGATTACAGGTATCTCCCATTTCCCCTCCTTTCCCCCTTCCAGCCCCTCCCTCCTCCCCCCCAGGTCTTCACCACCCCATTGCCTGTGCCCAGGGGTTGTGCCTGTAAGTATATAAGTTCTTCAGTTTATTTCTTCTTGTTCCCCTCACCCCACATCGAGGGATATCAGCCTGTTCCACGCTTCCCTGCTTCAGGTCTTATTTTGTTGGTCAGTTCATTTTGTTCATTGGCTTCCACAAATACGTGAGGTCATGTGACACTTTCTTTCTCAGATTGGCTTATTTCACTCAGCACGTGCATTCAAGCTGCAGCAGACCATGAGCCGTGGCTGTGCATCTCTGCAGGGAGAGAGGCAATGACTCGCATGCCTGTACTTTAGCATCTGATGATCATCAGCCCGCTTTGGGGAATGGGGGTCACATTCCCTGTTGAAAAGCGTCAGATGAAGTTCTGTACATAACGCCTGAAATGCTCCTCGAGTGCTCAGATTTCAATAAAATGCAGATTACCGCAATTCTTCACGTTAAATTGTTCTTTAATTGAGCAAATTGGGTTAAAATGTTGCACTTTTGTTGCCAGCTTAATAGCTGAAAAGAGGTATTAAACATTTAATTGTTAACCTTGACATGAAAGACTCGGAGAGATCTCTTTGATGATTTGAAGACTTAACCATTTTTTTCTCTTCTGCTCGAAGTTCATGTGTGAGGATCACACCGATCTCACTAGGCATCCGGAAGCGAGCGTTTAACTGTGATTAAGAGAGGCATGTCAGATAGCACCTACATGTATGTTTCATGGGAAATACATGTTCTACAGGAGTGAGTGTTCGATAGAAAAGATATCAAGTGGCGGACGCTCATCTCCTTTTCTGAGCCGCAGAGGGACCCAGCCTGTGGCATCCAACTTTACACATAATTTGTTCATGAAAATTTTATTTCTCTGCTTTTGTTTTCTGCAGCCAAACACCACGCGTTGCCACGATGGACATTTCTAGCAAATGACTCTATCATGAACTGCATCCTATCGGAGATGACTTCCCGAAATTGTCCAAAGAACATTGTCCCAACAGGAAGATCATGGGGCGCCTTGGCTGCTCTCGGTGCGTGGTTCTATAAAATTCTATCACGTGTGCAGGTCGATGGAACCCCTCAATAATCGCAACGCTCCCTCACCTAACCATAACCCCTGAAACCCCGACCCGTTCTCCATCGCCACACTTTGTCACGTTGAGACTTGTATGTAAATGGAATCGTACAGTAAGTCGTCCTTTCAGATGAGCTGTTTTCGTTGTTTTTTTTTTTCACTGATCACAAAGTCTTGAGACACAGCCATGCCGTGTGTATCAATAACTCCTTGTTATGGCTGCGCAGACCCTGTGGAATGATGCGCCACAGCGTGTGGGTCCAGTCACCCACGGAAGGAACTGGGCTGGTCCCGTGTGGGCTGTGAGTGTTAGTGAGAGGATGCTGATGGGAACATATGTTTTCATTTGTCTGAGATAAACACCCATGAACGTGAGTTCCGTGTCATTCAGCAAGTGCTTGGTTATCGTTATAAAAGAATTCCAGGTGATATTTTCTGAATGGATGCGTCAGTTTACGGTCCCGCCAACAGCATATGGGAGATCCCCTTGTTCCATGTCCTCGCCAGCACTCGCCGGTGTCCGTGTTGTCTGTGTGTCGTCCGGTTTGAGCACATTGCAGTGGTCTCTGACTGTGCTTTTATTGGCATTTTCCTAATGGCTAATGATCTTGCATTGGAAGCTTTTTATGCACCGAATTGATGTTATGAGATAATGGAAAGGTAATTTTGGGGACTGGGTAGAGATAGAATGGGATGGAACATAAAGAAATGGCTGTGGGGAGACAGATAAATCAGAACGTGCAGACACAGCCCAGGTAACGGAGACCGTTTGCCTCAAATAAAGCATGAACCCAGGGCAGGGGAGGAGAGATCAGATTGGAGAAGCATTCCAAAGGAGAGGAGAAAATGAATGAGGAAAGAAAGAGGGCAACGATGATTCAGAGGGTTTAAGCTTGAGAAAGTGAGTGGACACAGATAAAGAAATCAAAATTTAAAATAATAGAGGGGAACCCGACCGGTGTGGCTCAGGGGTTGAGCATCGACTTATGAACCAGGAGGTCACGGTTCGATTCCCAGTCGGGTACATGCCCAGGTTGTGGGATATGTCCCCTATGGGGGGCATGCAGGAGGCAGCCAATCAATGATTCTCTCTCATCACTGATGTTTCTATCTCACCCTCTCTTTCTCCCTTCCTCTCTGAAATCAATAAAAATATATTTTAAAAATAAAAATTAAAAATAAAATGAAATAATGGAGGGGAAACAGTTTGAGGGAAGGCAGAGGTATGGCTAGGGCATCCCGCAATTCTGGCTAATCCCGTGGGGTCGATACCATTCAATATGGGCCTTTGGTTTGACAGAGAACAAAGGCCTGTTGCAGTCAGTGGAGGGCTTGGCTTACAAGGATCTTCATGGCCTTTCTAACACTGTTGGCAATTCACCTCTGACCCCTTGACCAGATCACGTGCAAACCAAGACCAAGTCGACGCCCACTTTAGGATGAGGAGCAAGTGTGAGCACTGCTAAGGAGAAAACGGTGACATGACAATAGCCTAATGGCTACCGACCTTGAGGACATTAGAAAGCCAAGGACTGGAGGGCTTCCTGCAATTTCCACAAGCCTGGGTCCCCCGTCAAAGAACCAATGACATAGATGTCCACCTACTGGGTGCCGATTCACAACCAGACAAGTCATTCCAGAAAAATCATTCTCAGAAACTAGAGCCGCCGCTGCCTTGCTGTTCCTCCGTTGTAAGATCATGATTTTGTGTAGTAAACATAGCCCTCTAGCAGACCCGCCGTGCGGTAAAATGTTAACATACCACCTCATCCGACCTGCCCAACCACCCTCTGGGGCAGCTTCGTGGGAAGAGTTTCTCTGTTTTAAAGACCGAAAGAAACCTAGAATTCAGATAGAATGCAGAGCACGTGACACGGAGGGACCAGGCTTTTTTCTGAGGACAGTTTCGCTTCCTCTGTCCGAGACCGAGGAATGGAGTCTGTCCTCAGAATCACCCAGTCCTGGCAAACCTGCTTGAACCACAAACACGTGATGATTCGAAGGCAAGTGCAGTCCGTACTTATGCTGTTAAAAAAAGACGAAAATCCATAAAGGACTGTGATCACATTTAGAAAATGTTCAATCAAACCGCGCTGCCAATCCCTAAATCTGCTGAGCGCGCAGAGAGGCAGATGTCTGGGTTCATTCCAGGGCGGGCGGCACAGGGAGGGGCAGCGACTCAGAGGCACAAATCCCACTGAAGTGGGAAGACAGGCACGAGGCATATAAAATGGAGTCTATTTTCTCCTTCCTGAATAAACGTAAGAAAATAACATAAAAATTAATGACATGATGAAAGGGAGACACCAAAATGATGAAGGGAAGGGCCCAGCTAATTGGAAATGATTCGGGGAACCAGGCGTGTTTGGTCCTTAGAGGAGGGAGGTCATCCCTGAGATGCGGGGATGTTGTCACAGAAGCAAAGTGAAAACATTCTCTCTTTGTGTCAGTGAGTCAATGGCAGAGGGAAATTGCAGCTCAGACAAAAGAAAGCATATTTTTTTAAAAAAAAAATGTTTATTTATTTCAGAGAGGAAGGGAGAGGGTGAGAGAGATAGAAACATCAATGATGAGAGAGAATCATTGATTGGCCACCTCCTGCATGCCCCCTTAAAGGGACCAATCCCACAGCCCGAGCATGTGCCCTGACCAGGAATTGAACCGTGACCTCCTGGTTCATAGCTCGATGCTCAACCACTGAACCACATTGGCCAGGGAAGAAGAGAGCATCTTTTAACAGTTCAAATTATAGTTCATTGTTGCTAAACAATAGCTCTTACATATTTTAAAAAACGAATACTCATAAAATCGAGTTTAATTTGATATCCATTTTTGACAGGGGGCTGGGTGATGAGGCTCTCAGGGCACATTGGTGGGAAATAGGATTTGTTAAATGCAATTTGGTAGCATCTAACAAAATAAATAAATAAATGTTAATGGCCATGCCTCTGGGCTCACCTGTCCTGTGTGCTCAATGAAGCGGGGTTGGCAATAGATTTTTTAAAAAGGAAATATGCCTAATATTCCACAAATACGTTATGGCACTTTCATCCTATGCGATACTATATAGTTCTTTATCAAAATGATGTGGGTTTCTGTGTGAAACTCAAAGCTATGACTTTAACAGGGAAAAACAGCTTGTGAACAGAAATTATTGAATGAAGGTCTTAATAAAATCATATATGTGAACTCGGACATGTATACACATGCGTAAATTCACCTAAAATAAGAGAAAATATGTACCAAAATAACAGCAAACACCAGAATACAGATTTAACAGGAAAAAGAGAGCAGTGGGGGCACACGAAACCCGTATCATTCTGCACTAAGCCACGTCATTCAAGCTTTGCCCCTGCAATGATCTTTTTAACACAGGTTGGCCTGTTTCTTTGTTTTGAGAATTATCGCTCCCAGAAAGTGCCACCTAAGAGAACACAGAACTCACTGACTATGCATTCTCCTAAAAAACAAACAAACAAAAACCCATATTTTTCCTACAAGTAGAAGTAGCTAGCAATGTATGCGAAACCTATGAAACAATGACCTGATGTGTTTTGAATATTCTTAACATCTTATTTGTAAAGTAAACAAACAAGGCTAAGCCAATGCTGAGTGAGAATTAAGCCTGGGTCAGCATTCAGTTAGTTGTGTTCGAGTGGAAATATTTTTGTTTGTTTGTTTTTTCCTCTCTGACGTCCTCACGTTTAGAGCTTCCCCCTCAGCCGTTCAGAGTAAGTCGTGTATTAATTGACGGGACAGTAACATGCAGAAGGAGGGTTCTGGGAAGGTGACGGGCGTGGCCTCGTTTCCAGGGCAGGTCTGCGTGCCATGGGGTCCAGGACACTTCCCTGACCCTCCAAGCCCGGGTCTCCTGGGAGATGCTGGAGCCGGTCCAGGCTGCCCTCCAGCCCCAGGTCGCCTCCTCCACCTGCACCGTACGTGCACACCATCTGCCTGCGAGTGCTTGGCTTTGTCTGAACATCTTCACAGAAGGGCCATCTGTTCCCTCCCTTTAAATCTCTATTTACAGCTCATCTCTCTTGAGGAAGCGACGCTTCCTGCATATGTCAGAAACCCAATTACACGCTCACATGCGGGCTTGTCATCTACTGGGGATGCGGAGGTGACAAACCCCTGGGCAACCCCAAGAGCGTAGATAATCCCGAGAGAGGAAACCAAATCCACCTGCCCTCGCTGGTTCGGCTCAGTGGATAGAGCATCAGCCCATGGACTGAAGGGTCCCAGGTTCTATTCCAGTCAAGGGCATGTACCTTGGATACAGTTTCCCTGGTCCTGGTCAGGGTGCGTGCAGAAGGCAACCAATTGATGGGCCTCTCTCACACCGACGTTTCTCTCTGTCTCTCCCTCTCCCTTCCACTCTCTCTAAAAAAATCAAAGGAAAAATATTCTCGGATAAGGATTAACCAAAAACAACAATAAATCCACCTAAAAACAGGAGTAGGGGACCCTAAAATGAAGTTCTCAGGTGCATGAAATTGACCACAGAGCCGGCTCCTGTGGAGCCCACACCCATGGCCTCCCGAAGCGGCCACCCGCCGTGGATGGGACAGGATGAGTCTGCAGTGACGTTTCTTTCCACCATCAGGGATGCATGTCTAGTGCAAGTGCGCTCATTGGAGGAGGGGGGCTTTTTGTTGAAATTTGAAAGAAAGAGAGAGAGAGAGAGAGAGAGAGAGAGAGAGAGAGAGAGAGAGAGAGAGAAGCCGAACTCGATGTTTCCTCGGTGCGTGTGCTATTCCGGGGCAGGTTTCTGGACAGGCCTGTTAGGAAGTCCTCGGGGCAACCGTGGAGCCGACTTCTGATGTGCGGGCTGTTTGCTAAAAGCAGAATTCTGTGCTGCACATGAAACGCGGAGGCATCAAAGGCAGCGAGACGCCAGCAGAGAAATTCTACCGATCGGTGTTGTCTCCCCCTGTGTTGGGAGCTCAGAGTTGTGAGATTAAAATTGGGACCACGGACTCATATCCCATCATCCCCTGCTCTCTCTCTCTGTTCACTTTTAACAATAAGAAGTCAAGAGAAATGACTTGGCCCACAAAATAAGACCCGAAGCATGGAGGCATGGACCAGACTGACAGACCTCGAGGTGGGGCTGGGGGGACAGGCCCCAGGCACAAGGTGTATGCGGTTGGAGATCCTCCCAGGTAAAGAGAAGGAATGTTCTTCTCTGCAGGACTTCTCAGAGCCTTTGAATGCACCTGTGAATTCCGACTCCAGCAGGAGGGAGACGTGTGCCCAGCATGTCAAATGTACATACCACAGAGCCTCTGTCCCTGTACCGCACCTCCAGGGACCAGTGGCCACAGAACACCCCTGGGAGAATGGCGGTCCTGCCCAGGTGTTGAGCCAACCACTGTCACCCCAAGTAAAAGATCCAATTTGCTCATAGCCATGCTCATATCTCAGAGAGGAAGTGAGAGGGAGTGGGAGCCGGAAACATAAATGAGGAGAGAGCATCACTGATCGGCTGCCTCCTGCACGCCCCACACTGGGGATCGAGCCCACAACCCAGGTCTGTGCCCTGACCGGGAATTGAACCGTGACCTCCTGGGTCATAGGTTGATGCTCAACCACTGAGCCACGCTGGCCGGGCTGGACATGCTCTTAGTTGGTAGAGCTCACATCCTCCACCTCCCCTACCCCAAGCCCAAGCCCTCTTAGAGCTCCCAGTGGGGAGACTTGGAGAAAGGGAGCTAACGTCCTCACCATGATCTCTAAACCAGGTCTCGCCACTTCCCACAGGTCTTTCTCAGGTGTAGACCGCCCTGGATTTGTAAAAACTAGATTCAGAAGCCCATGGGCACGCCACTCACACAGGCGCACGGACATCCCCTTGGCTCCCCTGCTGGGTTTGCAGACCTGCATCACCTTATCGGACGCGATGGGAGGTGCCCTTTTCGCAGCGCAGTATAGAATTCTAGGACTCATTGCCCTCAAAATCGGTTCTCGCCATCTGGCTTTTTGTGTAGAAGTGAGTTATAAATAAAGCCCTCACTGTGGTATAAAGGAACACAGAGGGTGGCAGGTGGCCTTGCCCTTGGGAGCCGACGCCACCGTGCCTACTGACCACAAGGAGAGGGTATTTCATGTTGGGAAATGGCTCACAGCAGGTGGGACTGGGCGAGGAAAGTCACCTTCCACGGTCACTCAGGAAGGAACAAAGGTGTCGTGAACTGTGTTATTTTCCCAGTTTCCAGAGCCATTGCCCAATGAGGCAGGCAGCTCCTTGCCTGGCACCAGTGGACCTTGCGGTCGTTTGCTGGGCGTGAGCTGGGGGCTGGGGAGGGGCTGTGGCGCCCAGGCTCCGGCAGTTCCGCTGTCAGCGAGTTCTAGGTGGCGTTCATATGACGACGCTGTCCTCGCTTATTCCGGAGGTTCCCGGGGTTTTTGTTTGCTTGTTTGAGGTCCCCATTTCTGGGCCCTCACCTTGAGGGCACTCAAGCAGCAGCGTCTCGCCGTGGGATTATGTTTTTGGCAGCTCAGGTGCCTGTCGCTTGTGGACAGTGTGTGGGGACACAGAGCACCCAACGCGGAGGGACACAGGTGGCCGGAGCGCAGCGACTCCTCAGAGGCAGGCCGACCAGCCACGCGTCTCAGCACGTGGGGGCTTCATGCTCTCCTCCCAGGAGGGGTCCTCTCCCAGTGGAAGGACAGCAGATGGCTGGTCCTGGTGCGCATGGCGGCTGGGAGGGGCTCAGGGGGCCCTCCTGCCTGTCACGTGTCGCCAGCGCCGGCTGATGACAGGGCCCACAGACAGAGGCGGGACACCCCGAAGCAGCCAGCGTTTCGTGGAGAGCCCTGCCTGCTGTCATTCCATTGCCATCGTCGCTGCAAAGACAGACCAGACCTCCCCTGTTCCAGACATTGTCCCTGTTATGATGGCCACAGATTCTATTTAACGATGTTTTCCTTCCCAAACTGTTTCCCGTGCATATGTGTCCTTACTTTCTGCCATACAATGTTGTCACCTGCTCTGCTGACTAAATTTACTCCCCAACCTGCTTTGTCTCCCAAAAGAGAGAAATAAAAGAGACAGATTTGAAATGGCCATCCGTGTGGATGCAATTAACGTTGAGTATGTACAGATGAATTGCAAAGAAAAACCAGATTTTCATGGGTTTGATATCCCTAACACGGCCAAAAATAGCGTATCCGCATGAACATACACTTCAAGATGCCTGTTGCGTTTGCAATGATGAATAATGGGGAACTGTTATTCCCCAAAGAAATAAAATGTTTCGTAGATTTTTTTTAGCAAAACACGATTTGCATGTTTCTACCAAAATGGAACGTCCCTCAGGTCTCCTTTTTGAAAACAAAATTGATAACCACCTGCCACTCCATGAAATCTGGAACATTTTACGGCCACTTACACTTCCCCCGTTTTCCTCGGCATTTTCCAAACAAGGGGAAGGGAGCAGGGAGGCCCCGTGTGCACGGAGGAGACATGGCCATGCATACAGCATGTTCCCGATGTGTGGGCTTTGCTCACTATTGGAAGGAAATGCTAGGAATATTGAAGGAATGAGTCTGATCTCTTCCCTCAGTCATTGACTGGCTGGGCTTTTTGTTTTTTTAAGAATATATTTTTATTGATTTCAGAGAGGAAGGGAGAAGGACAGAGAGAAACATCAACGATGAGAGAGAAAGAATCATTGATCGGCTGCCTCTTGCACGCCCCACACTGAAGATCGAGCCCACAACCTGGGCATGTGTCCTGACCGGGAATCAAACCGTGACCTCCTGGTTCATAGGTCGATGCTCAACCCCTGAGCCACGCCGGCCAGGCACTGATCTGTGCTTTATGCCAGCCAGAGTCCAACACCTTTTTGAACGGGTGTCCACTTCCTTCAGAGCCTTTCTGTTCTGCTTCTCACGGGGGATGTGCACAAAGGCTGTGCTTTGACACGCGCGGGGGTATGTATTCATATTGTGTCCCCTCTGCACAATTCAGGTTTGGAAGTCTAAGGTAAAAATGGAAAACGTCTTTGAAGTGTATCTTGTCTGGTGAATGTTCGATGGATGCAAACTGAGGACCTCGCTGGGATCTCCATGGCGAGGCCGGAAAGCCTGGATGTGAGAAAACTCACACGGCCCAGGTACAGCGACCCCGAGGGCCACGGACCTGAATTTCTTAGGCGCGTAGGTGCACGTGTTCCTTTGCTGCTGATGCAGATGGAATTGTGCAATAAAAGGGGGATAACTGACCCATTTTAAATAAAAGTCACCTACATGGATGTTTGGGAGGGAAAAATAGGACATGCCCAGAAAAGGTGAAATAGGGCATTTCCATAGATATTGGGATTGGACTGAAATGACATCACACCGTCATGACCAGGTCCCCTGACCTCCCACTGTGGCCACTGCAGAGCTGGGTCAATAGCTCTGTTGCCATGGGAACGTGACCGCACGTATTGTCCTGTGTGCTGGACACGGCGTAAGCATTTTAGATACGTTAGCTCGTCGTTCATTTGACAAACTGTGAGGTCATATTTTATGCCCATCTCCTAGACCCGTGGTCGGCAAACTGCGGCTCGCGAGCCACATGCAGCTCTTTGGCCCCTTGAGTGTGGCTCTTCCTAAGCCTTAGGAGTACTCTAATTAAGTTAATAACAATGTACCTAACTAAATAGTTTAAGTTTAAGAAATTTGGCTCTCAAAAGGAATTTCAATCGTTGTACTGTTGGTATTTGACTCTGTCAATACCAATACCGACCACTGTCCTAGACTAAGAATTAAAGCTCAGGTTCAGAAGTGAGTCCTGCTTCTCTCTCCGACCCTTGGGCTCCTACTTCAGCTGATAAATATCATAAACCTCTGACGTCAGACCTTTAGCATGTGGCCGCTCCAAGATAGGCATCTGTGCTCTGACATGGAGGTCATCTGGACAGTTTTCCAACCGGCCCCAGTGGTTTGTGGAGTTTTTCTCCTTTTATTTCTCCTACTTGGACTCAATATAGGTGTGTGTGTGTGTGTGTGTGTGTGCGCGCGCGCGCTACAGAGGAATAACAAAACGTGTTTTATCTCCAAAGGACAGAAACCATCGCTGTTTTATCCACTCATTTACTGATGGGCACTTGGCCTATTTCCAGATCTTGGCTATTGTAGCACTGCAATGGACATAGGGGTACAGACATTCTTTCAAGTTAGAATTGGGGGTTTCTTCAGATATATTCCCAGAGGGGGAGTCGCTGGGTCATGCGGCAGTTCCATTTTTAATTTCCTGAGGACCCGCCATACTGTTTTCCACCATGGCTGCACCAGTCCGCATTCCCACCAGCAGTCCACGTCCTCACCAGCACTTGTTGTTGATTTATTGATGGTAGCCATTCTGACAGCTGTGAGGTGTACATGTGGAAAAATATTAAGTGGAAAATTCCAGAAACGATTCCTAAGTTTCAAACCGCCGGCCATTCTGAGTAGTGTGACGAAATCTTGTACCATCCTGTTCGCCCCGCTAGGGCGGCGACTCATCCCTTTGTCCAGCAGCTCCAGGCTGCACTGGCTCCCCATGGTTAGTCACTCCGCAGCCTCTTGGGTCATCAGCAGCCTCCTGGTCATCAGATCAGACCCAGGGCCACAGTGTCGCAGGGCTTGTGGTTCCTGTCACCCTTATTTTCCTTATTCCTGGCCCCAGAGAGGGGCTAGAAACTCAGAGGTGCCAAAGAGAAGCCAAAGTGCATCCTTTACGTGAAAAGGGGTGTGTGTGCAGGAAATGGCACAGGGTGCCGAGGGTTGGGTACCACCTGTGGCTTCAGGCATCCACCGGGGGTCTAGGACCTTGTCCCCTGTGGATGGGGAGGGGCCGTCTTGAGAGTGAAAAACATATATTTAATCTTTCAAATGTTCCGAAGTGCAAATGCACACGGGTAGTGTGGGTCCCCCTTTCCTTTGTGTAAGAAACTGTTTGCTGGGCGCTCACCGGCTTGGCTCAGTGGGTAGAGTGTCAGCCCGTGGACCGAAAGGTCCCAGGTTCAATTCCGGTCAAGGGCACATACCTCGGTTGCAGACTGGATCCCCGGCCCTGGTCGGGGCGCGTGGGGCAACCAATAGATCTGTCCCTCTCACATCGATGTTTCTCTTTCTCTGTCTCTCCCCCTTCCACTCTTTCTAAAAAAAATAAGGAAAGAAAAAGAAACGACCTGCTGGCACCTCCCTCCCGTCAGACTGAGAAGGGCTGCAGAATCTACAGTCAAGCCTCTCACTCCCAGCTCCTAGCTCGGCAAAGCCCGGCTCAGGATGCGTGTGGCGTCCTGGCCGCCTTATTTGTTTACAACAATGCCCTTAAAATTTCTCCACCATCTGTGTGGGTCGCTCCTGGAATGAGAATGAGATATTAAAATGCCATCCAGATGTCTGCACCCACTCCCGCATTAACATATTATGCAAATTCTCTCCAGGCACTTTTCCCTTCTTCAACCCAAGAAAATATTTTTAGACGGAGTGTAGGAATGTCAATCTGTGGAGGCAAGAGGAAAAAATTTTAAAGGTAAAAGAAAACAAGATGCCTCTGATTTGCATTGCTTATCTTTTTATAATCAGAACCTATGAAGCTGTGACTTGAAAATGATGTTGTCTATTCCTTTGCAAGAAAAACATGGATGCCATCAGAAAGAGCAAAATTCACCCTAAAAATGGGGAAAAAATGTGAATTCAGGATATACTCCTTTTTATTTTATTTCTTATTGCATTTATTGGGGTGACATTGGTTAATCAAATTATGCAGGTTTCAGGTATAGGATTCCACAATACATCATCTGTAGATGGTATTGTGTGTTCACTCCCCAAAGTCAAGTCTCCTTCCATTACCTTTTATCTCCTTTTCCCTTCTTCTACCTTTTTTTTTTTTTTAAGAGAAATCATATCTTAGAAACACTAGTGGAAAAACTAAGAACATTCCTTGTTTCAACAGCCATCAGCTTCTAAGGTGCGTCTCAGATCTCTGCGATGTGCAAAACAAGCAGAACTTTATTTAATAATGTGTTTATTCTACGAAAAGTCTAAATAATGGCCCTTGTTTCTGAGTTTGTGGATCGTCTGGGGTACGGAGGGTACCAGTTTCTTTAAAATGTGACAAGATGCTCTATTAGAAACCTGTCAGGACGACCCATAATGAATATTCCCCTCAAATTTCAGAAGTAGATATAGTTTGTGAAGGTGACGTTGTCTGACTCACCCCATAATTAACCTGTGGCGAACCTGACATTGCTTCTGGTCGCTGAGTCCCCTTGATCATTTCTGGATCTATTTTCTCGGGAAGGGGTCAGCTGCCCAGGTCTCATATGCGTACATTCAGATTCAGAGCTTTTATTTTATCCCCGTAAGGAAACGAGAATAACAGCATCACCTGATAAAACACATTTGCAACTATAGAATTCTTCCTCAATCAGTATGTACATTGCAACAGAACACTTTCCAGAGAAATAACCACTAAAAACCTTGACATACGGCAAGCAGTTTAAAATATGATAGGCAAAGCAAAACCAAACTAAGCCAACACCAAACTAAACCAAAACCATTTTAGGGCCCTGTGGTCCCCGCGCTCACCTTTCATAATCATTTTCTCCTTTTTCTCAATGGCTGTCGGCTCAGGAAACCGACCATTACCTTCTCCCAAAAGCCAGTTAAAATGGCAACACCTCCAAGGACATCACATCAAGCAGAGACAGGGCGTGATCCAAGGGAAAATTTTAAGGGACACCGTTAGTGAGAATGTGGGTGATGGGCTGGAAGTGGGGGAGCCAGCCAGGGAGGGAGGACGCAGAGCCTGAACCAAGAATCCCAGCCGGGCCTGGAATTATTCGCAAACACATAACGGATCCACTGAGCTTTCCACCGTCTTCATTCCCTGCGACTAGACTGCGCCAGGAAGCGCAAAGGGAACTGAAGGCGATGACCAGCATGTCCAGAGCAGCCCCACCTCCTGGGAGAATCCTGAGACTCGGACCCCCGACCACCGCACTAAACGGTCTCCAGGCACACCTGCTGCAGGCCTGGCTGGGGTCTGCGGGCTGCCCCCTCTCCCGCCCGCCTCAGAGACAGGTGGGCATGGCCAACTGCTCCCCAATGCCCCAGCTTCTTCCCGTTAGGCACCAGCAACACTGTGAGGCGGTGGGACTCAGCCCAGTCCTCTACCTTCCCCTTGCAGGCTGACCCGATCCTAGCAAGTCCATCTGAGGTCAGAACTCCAGGGGCAAACACAGATGTCTCTTCTACGACCACGGACAGGAACTGACCAGGACATGTCGTGCGAACAATTTCAAACCAGACCACCCAGAAGTCCACTGTGACTGTGGATCTCCTTCCTCAGAAAAACAATCGAGAAAGAGGTACAACAGTGAGCGCCTCTGTGAGACAGCACGCAGGCCGCAAACGTGTTGGTTGTGCAGCGTGGACAGGTGCCTCAGCCGATCGGAACCGACCCCCCCCCCCCCCAACACTCTGTCCACCCACTGGCCCTCGCTCCGTTCCTCCATACAGTGACCCGATGAGCCAAACTCCCCGTACCCACCGCTTCCTCTGGGGGCCAAGCAACTCCCAGGTGGAATTTTCAGTAACGGAACCAGTGCCCTGACTTCGAAGATCATGTGCAAAAGAATCGAAATGTTTGATTTCATGAGCTACAAGGATCTGTCAAGACGGGTGTTGACGGTTTGGCTTTAGATGATATTGGAAAGCATGTGTTTCATTTATTCCAGGCAGACTTTCCAGAAAATGTCTAAGTCACAAGCGTGCAGTGTTGGAAGTGACACCGGAGACCCACGTGATCGCTTTTTGTGGGCAAAGAGGCGGATGATCATTTGCGTTTTTCCTGTGCGTCCCAGTAGCCCCTGCTGCTTTTGTGATAAAGAATGATAAGTGCATGGTGCTTACTCTCCTCCGGGGACGATGCAGCCAGCCCCCGGCGTCCTGCGCGTCAGCCGACTTGAAAATCGTCTTCGCTGGTGCGTGGGCATCTCGCTGGTCACTCGGCCTCGGTGGGGCACAGACGGCATCAGCACGAGCAATGAAAATGGAGAGATTGCGAGGCAGCTGCAGAGAAAATAAAGACAAAAGGAAGCACGTTTTCAATTAGAGGCTAAGAAAAGCTCCGTGAATGATCTGACGCTGAGCTTGCTGCTTCGTTATCCAGGATGATTAGGGAAAGCTGCACGTTCCCGGGGACGCAATGGGAATGAAGACAGTGCGGCGGTCCACAGGCTGGCGGTGTTGGCGAGTGGAAGCAGATCTAAAACCTTCGTGAGAAGTAGCCCCTACTCATGGACATTCTCTCTTAGGTCAACTCTGTGTATGGAGTGTGTGGGGGGCATGTATGCATGTGCCCACGTGTTCGTGCATGTGTTGACATGCACATGTGTGTGGTGGGGTGTACTCATGTGTGTGCACACATGCATGTGTTTGTGTCCATGTGTTTGCATGTGCTCGTGTGTGTGCACACATGTGCCTGCACTTGCATGTGGGTGTTTGTGTGCACACACATCTGTGGCTGTATGTACATGTGTTCATGTGTGTGTTTGTGGACACTCACATGTGTGCCTGTGTGTATGCATGTGCTCGTGTGTGCATGTTTCTGGGCATGCATGCAGAGGACGTGAAGACATGTGTTTGGGCACATCCTCTGAGGAGGGACCTTGGGGGCCACAGGAATGGGTGGCATTTCTGTCCCCAGGAGGCCTTGCTCACAGCCTAGGGGCAGCGTGGACACAGGTTGAGTTGCATTCCTTCTTCCTTCTCCGGGAGGAGGTGAGACGAGAAACTGTCCCTCCTGCCGCTGGAGCCTGGGCAGTGTGGCTCTGAGCATGTTATTCTGAGACACATATGTGCATGTTGTAGAGGGGAAGGAGTGTAGAGGCGTGACTCTGCAAAGTTATCATGTCTGTCTGCCCGGGAAAGGGCGCGTTTGCAGGGTAACACGCCCTGAGCACTCCCTGGGGGCCGCGCGGTGCTCTAATCTAGACGCTCTGCACACGTTTCCCCGGATCCACACATCCCCATCGCGTCTCCTCGTCACCTGTTCACTCCAGCTGGCTGGTGGCAGCCACCAGGTGTAATCTGACAATGTCTCGCCAACGTGTCAGAGCAAACCCCAGGCTCCGCCGAGGGCTCTGTGCCAGGGCTGGAGGGAAGCCTGGGGATGATTCCCCTGTGAGGACAGACACCGGCCGGTTCTCAGTAGTGAGCGCCATGGGCACACGTTGGCCAGCGGGGGCGGGGGATTGTGTGTGAGTACCCCGCCTCCATCCCTCGTGGACAAGTCCACCGGACAGTCTGCACCGGCCTCGAGGGCCTGCAGCAGGGTGGACCTCAGGGCCCACGGCGGTGACAAGCTGGGAAACCCAGGCTATACAAATCCCAGTATCCAGTGACCTAATACGGAAGGTTCTGTATGAACCCAGTTTAAGAGGAAGATACAGACACACAGAGGTCAAGTCACTTGCCTGAGATTACACAGTAAGTATTAAAACCTGGCTGTGAGCCCAGCCGTCCAGCCCAGCACCTGCACTCTCAGCACCATGGTGGGTGGTCCCCCAGCTCCGTCAGACCACATGGCACAGAGGGAGGTGGTCCCAAGGGAACGAGGGCCGAGCTGGCTGTGGGAGCAGGGAGGGTGGGATACTGAGTGAGCCAGTAAACGCCTGGAGGATATTAGAGCAGGACACTCATCTACACAGCCTCCCTCTTGCGCTGGGCAGGCCCCAAACTCTGCCGCGCCCTTTCCAATGTCCTTCCATGGGGCGCTAATAAATTTCCTAAAAGTTAAGCATCACCCGGCCAGCATGGCTCAGTGCTTGAACATCAAAGGATAAATCAGGAGGTCACAGTTCGATTCTTGGTTGGGGCACATGCCTGGTTGCAGGCTCCATCCCCAATAGGGGGTATGCAGGAGGCAGCCAATCCATGATTCTCTCTCATCCTTGATGTTTCTATCTCTCTCTTCCTCTCTGAAATCAATAAAAATACATTTTTTAAAAAGTCAAGCATCGTAAGTCTGATGAAATTGCCAATGAGGATTCTTCCCGGTCACACCTGCCTTCATCCCACTGTCCCAGAGGTGTCCCCGCCTGGAGAACCGCTCATCCCTGAGATGCTGACAGGCCTGACACCCCCTACTCCGGGGGCCCCGACACTCTCACCCAGAGGCCGGGAGAACAGGACGGGTCTCTTAGCAAATAAATGGCCAACTGCTTTTCCAAGGTGCATGTGCAAAGCATCACGGAACCATTTAGTGAGCACTTACTATGTGCATGGCCGGGTGTCGGAAGAGCTGAAAACACAAGACACATGTATGTGTCATGGGAGGTGACTGGCATTTTCAAATGAAATGTGCTCAACGTGTTTCCGTGGAACGCTGTCGGGAGATGACCTCGGAGGTGAAGCTGAGAACCCAATGAGAAATCATCTGAAACAACGTGCGAACGCGGTTCCAGAAACCGAATTCACGGGGATCGCGCGCACCTGAGGCGCCGCCAGGCCCTGGAGGAGAAGTCCGCGTGCGCCTCCCGTGCCCGCTCTCCGCCTTCGAGGCGCCCAGTGCGGCTTCGCGTGTCGGTGTCTGGATTTCAATTTATTTTATTGCCTAGGAGCGCCGAGCATGGTGCCCCCGAGGGCTGGGGCCCTTTCCAGCAAACTGCGTGTGGAAAGGACATTTTCTTTCCGTGGTCGCCAGTCGGTCCCCTAAAGTAGGCAAAACCTATAAGCCTTGGTGATAAAGCCGATGGCGCAAAATGATCCCATTTCGCCGTTTAAAGCGAGGCACCGACACCTTCTGAAATGTGTAAGGGAGTGACTGCCGCTTACGTAGGTTTTAAAAGCCTTAGTGGGCCCCCCTAGCTGGTTTGGCTCAGTGGATGGAGCATCGGCCTGAGGACTGAAGGGTCTGAGGTTCGATTCCCAGTCAGGGCACATGCCTGGGCTGTGGGCTTGATCCCCAGTACAGGGTGTGCAGGAGGCAGCCCATCAAGGATTATGTGTCATCATTGATGTTTCTATCTCTCGATCCCTCTCCCTCTCCCTTCCTCTCTGAAATCAATAAACATATATTTTTTAAAAAATCTATATATCTACTAGGTGTAATGGTTAATAATGCGGATTTTTTTCAATAGATGGAGTTACACATATGTTGATATATATGCAATTTGATATGTCTGCTATTTTGTTGTGTTGACAAGCTTCAAAATTTCATATGTCAAATTTTCTGAAGGTGTTAACATCATAGATATTTTTACACTTAAAAATGTTGAATTTCATGCCAAAAAAAGAACATTTGTGGGAAGTTTTAATTCATTACTTTATTTTGAAGAAAAGTGCTGCTAAAAGTGATCGTATACTTCAGGAAGCTTATGGTGAACATGCTCCATCTCAAGATACCTCTGATCGCTGGTTTAAACGTTTTAAAAGTGATGATTTCTATGTGAAAGTCAGAGAACGTCCAGGTCAACCGAAAAAATTTGAAGACCAACAATTCCAAGCATTATTGGATGAAGATGTGTGTCAAACTCAAAAACAACTTGCAGAAAGATTAAACGTTGTTTAGCAAACAATTTCCAATCATTGACAAGCAATGGGAAAGATTTTAAAGGAAGAAAATGGGTGCCACATCAACTGAACGAAAGACAAATGGAAAGCCGAAAAGTCATCAGTAAAATGTTGCTTCAACAGCACGAAAGAAAGTCTTTTTTTGCATCGACTTGTGACTGGTGATGAAAAGTGGATTTATTTTGAGAACCCCAAACGCACAAAATCATGGGTTGATCCAGGTCAACCATCAACATCGACTGCAAGGCCAAATCGCTCCAAAAACAAGACAATGCTCTGCGTTTGGTGGGATCAGGAAGGTGTGGTGTATTATGAACTTCTAAAACCAGGTGAAACCGTAATACTGATTGCAACCAACAACAAATAATCAAGTTGAACCACGCTTTGATTGTGAAACGACCAGAATGGGCCAGAAGACACGGCAAAGTAATTTTGCTTCATGATAATGCACCATCACACACTTCAAAACCAGTTAAAGACATATTAAAAGATCTTGCCTGGGAAGTATTAACCTACACGTATTCACCAGACCTTGCTCCTTCATAGAAGTTATTACGTCTCAACTTTATGCCATTCTGACCAAGTGGCTTGGATCTCAATCATTTTTATCCCAATGTAACTGCTGCCAAGAAAGAAAGAAAGAAAGAGAGAGAGAGAGAGAGAGAGAGAGAGAGAGAGAGAGAGAGAGAGAAAGAGAAAGGAAGGAAGGAAGGAAGGAAGGAGGAAGGAAGGAAGGAAGGAAGGAAGGAAGGAAGGAAGGAAGGAAGGAAGGGAAAGAAAAATATGAAAACTCCAAGATATTTTATAACGCCTTCCAGACAAATATTTCCTCTCCCTACCAGGGACTCAACCAACTTCGCCACCAGCATTAAGGGTTTAAGACCTGGGATCCTGACTGCCTTTGAAACGCTGCCTCGCTCACTGTCCCTGGCTGGGCTGCTTATCTGCAGGCTGTCTATGTTCTGAAGATTTTTGTACCCTGATTCTTTTTTGCAAAAAGACCAGAGGTAACGTTGAGCAATTAGCGTGCACCACCAGGCACACAGCCAGCAGTTGATGCTTCCAGCATATTACTTAGTGATTAAAAGATACATCTGCAGGTGAGGTGACATTTTCTCCTCGGGCCGCATCTCGCGAAGCCACATTTAAAGTCGAAGGGAAGGAATCTACCGGTCCACCTTAAATCTCTACTTCTTCAATATTGGGAGCACAGTAAAATATGGAGTCATACAAGTAATTTGTAGGTTAGAAAAGAAATGTATGTGGGTTTTTATTCTGAGGAAAGCATTTATCATTACCTTGGATGCTACCTTGATTAAAAAGTAATGAATTTACATCTTCCCGGCCTGAATTGATTCGAAGGTTTCTAACAACGTGAACAGTATTTTCAAAATGTAATTGATCTTCCCTCTGACAAAAATGAATTACAAAAAGGGGCAAACATGCTCAGAAATGCTGATTGTCTCCACCGTGCAGCCGAGAGCAATACAGCCCCAGTCGGACATTTTCAGGACAAGACCAGTTACCCATCCAGAACCTCATCAAATAAAAACAACTTTTTGAGCAATTGAGATTCAGAATTTCAATTAACCCCTCTTCATTGAAGGTCATAAGAATAAATACAATGCTTTGTAATAATCATCCAAAAAAACCACAGGCCAACTAACTTACAGAAATTCTAGATGTGTTCATGTTATTAAGGGTAGGCATGAATTGCCTCAAACATCCTGAACTAATTAGAATTGATAGTCTAAATTCGAGGCAATATGGAATCAAAGAATTTTTTTCCTCTAGCTTTATTGAGATACCAGAGGCTTGGTGCATGAAATTTGTGCATGGGTAGGGTACCTAGGCCTGTCTGGCAATCAGGGCCGATCTGTGGGGCAACAGGCAGGGTGATCAGGGGGCCCCCCCGCCATGGCTGACCTAGGGCCTGCGGGCTGGGGGCAGCTCCTGCATTGAGCATCTGCCCCCTGGTGGTCAGTGCATGTCATAGTGACTGGTTGTTCTGCCCTTTGGTTGATTTCCATACTAGGCTTTTATCATATAGGGTAGTTGACCTGTTACATTGAATGTTTAAGGTGTTCAAAGTAGCGATTGGAGACACATAAATATTGTGAAATGTTTACCATAATAAGGTTACTTTTCTATTACCTCAGTGTAAGGTCACACTATTCTCCTTCCGGAATGCGAGAACTTTTAGGTTCTACTCTTTGAACAGCGTTCAGCTATACAATATGGGATTGTTAGCCATAATCCCAATGCTGTGCAATACACCCTGGAATTTATTCATTATCTGGAAGTTTGCATTCTTTATCCAGCATCACCCCGCCCCCACCCAACAACCACCACTCAGCTCTCTGCTCCTAGAAGTTTGGTATTTTTCGGTTTCACCTATAAATGAGATCGTACATTGATTGTCTTACTCTGTCTCCCTAATTGCACTCAGCATAATGCCCTTGAGGTCATTCATGTTCTCACAAGTGGGAGGACTTCCTGCTTGTCGTGGCTGAGTACCATCTTGTGATACACCCGCTCCGTTGTCGTCGTCCATCCATCCGTCGGTGGGCACATCCGTCATGTCCTTGTCTGAACTGCTCTAAGCTATTCTGCCAGGAGCACGGGGTGCCAATGTCTCAGTGAGAGGGTGACTTTGTTTCATTCCCACATCCACACAGACTGTCAGGAAGTGCAGCGAGCATTCAAGGGAAGGGAAATTAGTCTCCAGCTTCAGAGGGGAAACAACTACAAATCGAATGAGCGCATGTTCTTCAGTACCATGGAGGGGCCGTAAGAATTCTCCCCACACCTGCTAACTGCCGGCCTGCCCTTCCCTCCACGGCCTCCTCACCCGCCTGCTAACTGCCGGCCCACCCTTCCCTCCACGACCTCCTCACCCGCCTGCTAACTGCCAGCATGCCCTTCCCTCCACGGCCTCCTCACCCGCCTGCTAACTGCCAGCCTGCCCTTCCCTCCACGGCCTCCTCACCCGCCTGCTAACTGCCGGCCTACCCTTCCCTCCACGGCCTCCTCACCCGCCTGCTAACTGCCGGCCTGCCCTTCCCTCCATGACTTCCTCACCCGCAATAACACCACCCCACACCAACACACCCCCCACACACACACACACTAACACACCCACCAACACACACACACACCAACACCCCACACACACACCCACACCAACACACCCACACCAACACACACACACACCAACACCCCCACACACACCCACACCAACACACACACACACACACATAACACACACCCACACCAACACACCCACACCAACACACCCACACACATATCAACACACACACCCACACCAACACACACACACCCCAACACACACCCCAACACACACCAAAACACCCACACCAACACACACACACACCAACACACACATACCAACACACACACACACAACACACACACACCAACATCCACACACACACACTAACACACACACCAACACACACACCAACACACACACACCAACACACACACCAACACACCCACACACACACTAATACCCTCACACACACACACACACCAACACACATCAACATACCCACACCAACACACCCACATCAACATACCCACACCAACATACCCACACCAACACACACACACCAACACACACACACACACACCAACACACACATACCAACACACACACACACCAACACACCCACACACACACACCAACACACACACACCAACACACCCACACACACCAACACACCCACACACACACTAATACCCTCACACACACACACACACCAACACACATCAACATACCCACACCAACACACCCACATCAACATACCCACACCAACATACCCACACCAACACACACACACCAACACACACACACACACACCAACACACACATACCAACACACACACACACCAACACACCCACACACACACACACCAACACACACACACCAACACACCCACACACACCAACACACACACCAACACACACACACACACACCAACACACACATACCAACACACACACACACCAACACACCCACACACACACACACCAACACACACACACCAACACACACACACCAACACACCCACACACACCAACACACACACCAACACACACACCAACACACACACACACCCACACACCAACACACCCACACACACACTAACACCCCCCCCACACACACACACCAACACACCCACACCAACATACCCACACCAATACACCCACACCAACATACCCACACCAACACACCCACACCAACACACCCACACCAACATACCCACACCAATACACCCACACCAACATACCCACACCAACACACACACACCAACACACACACCAACACACACACACCCTACCAACACCAACCCGCACAAACACACACACACAACACATACCCACACCAACATACCCACACCATTACATACACCAACACACACACACACTAACACCCCCCACACTAACACACACCTGCACCAACACACCCACACACACACACACAACACACACACACACCAACATACCCTCACTAATACATACACACACCAACACACACACACTAACACCCGCCACACCAACACACCCACACCAATACACACACCAACACGCGCCCGCACCAACACACACTAACACATACTATCACCAACACACACACCTTCACATACAGGTACACACACATTTGTCCCATTTTTTTCTTTGTCTTCAGAAAGAGAGCTTAGGTTGCTTTTAAAACATACTATGGTGTGGGGTTTCTGTGTTTGTTTTGGTTTTACAAAGCATTTAAATATGATGGAGCTTTATTTTTATTTTAAATTTTTTGGTGGAAAAACAGATTCAAGGTCTCTAGAGTTTGTAACTGAGCAACGGTAACAAGTCATCAGAGGCCACGGCTTGTTGTGAAAACTACAGCACGTATTGGCTCAAATCGGATTCCTGTCCGAGTAGCATCTATGCCAGCGAGAGGGAGATATACCGGTGTTAACATGTGGCAGGCATTGCCCTGACCCCTGACTCTAGAACTAAATGATGTGCAACTGTAGCAGAAAGAGACAATTTCCGTAAGTTTTATGTGAGGAGCAGTTTCTTTAGTCTCACCATCTGCTGCAAAATTTTCGTGCCTGCAAAACGGTATTTTTACTCCCACCCCCCAGCCCTTCCAATGCTGTGATGAACAAGAAGAATTATTGAAAATGAGAACTATTTCCACGCGCATTTCAAAGCCCTCGTTATGGGAGCAGAGCACCATTTCATTCCTGGAAGCAGCCTCCAGCTCCCAGCACACGGGGAATTCACTGATGATGAGTTACAGCCCCACCCACGGGAAACATGGCGTTTGATGTTTGGTGATGGTGGGAACAGAGTCCCACTCCCAAGTGTTCATGATCCGACACGGGCTCGACGAGACCTCGGCCTGTGTTAGTACAACTCCCAGGTACACATCCCGTCCGCATCTCTTTTTTTTTTTTAATATATTTTATTGATTTTTTACAGAGAGGAAGGGAGAGAGATAGAGAGTTAGAAATATCGATGAGAGAGAAACATCGATCAGCTGCCTCCTGCACACCTCCTACTGGGGATGTGCCCGCAACCCAGGTACATGGCCTTGACCGGAATCGAACCCAGGACCTTTCAGTCCGCAGGCCGACACCCTATCCACTGAGCCAAATCGGTTTCGGCCCCGTCCGCGTCTCTTATTAGAGGAGGGTGCACTGGTCATCGGACCAATTCACAGAAAGTATCTATGGAGACACGTGTCGGAAACAGCCCAGCTGGGCCCCGGGGGTGGAGGGGACCGACCTGGGTGGATGTGTCTAGTGCTCAATGCTGCGGACACGGATACAGACAGAAAGGTTAGTGGGACACAAGCCCATCCGGTAGCTGTGACTGTTCTCTACGTTGATATGAAAAGCTTGATATAAAGAAAAATGCAGGATTCCATGAGACCTGAGAGCAGGGCAAGTGACACAAATCCACAGAGAGGACAGGCCGGGTGAGAAAGGGACAGTGGTGGGACCAGACCAGGGAGTGAGAGTCAGCAGATGGGGGTGCCTCCCCGCCCCCCAGCTAGGAATGAGCTGGGCTCTTGCAAACAGCTGCTGAGTGAGTCCCGCATCCCGCGTGGCATCCCTGTAGAGCAAGAAGAGGCGAAGGATGGAAGTGTGAGCTGACGAGGTGGGACGATGGGACTGTGAGGCTCTCAGGAACACGGAGGTCTCAGGACGTGGGCACGTGGAGGACAGGGACGGAGAGAAGCTGAGCCGGACCCCGAGGAGAACGGATGAGAAAGTCCGAGTGCTGGCAAAGGGGCGGCGGGGAGAAGAACAGGGAAGACGGGTGATAGAAAAGCTGGCGGAAGGGGACTTATTCTGAGTCCCCACTAACAGCATCAAAGAAGGGACAGTTTGTGGGACCCTCCCCACCAAAGGCCCAGGTTCTCCAGGCCCCGGCACCCCTGCCCACAGGACCATGGCTGGGTCTCCCCTTGGTCATCACCCGCTAGCACATCGCTGAGGTCACATTCCCAAGGTCACTGCCTCCCCTCCTGGTTCCCACTCCAGTGGCCGCAGGCTGAGCTATGAGGGCTCACGAACAGCGTGACTCCTTTCCTCCCCGTGAAGGGAGAATGTGGGGACCGTGAGAGCCGCACGGTCCCCCTGAGGAGTTTGAAGGAGTCCCTGTTACAGATGCTGAGGTTGGAGTTCACGTCGTCAACACCAAAGCCACGCTGTGCCACACTTACTAGTGGTCATCATCATTACAGAGACTAGAACTTTCCATCCAACAAAATGCTCTGCAGGGCCAATGCTGGCCCATAAGAATTATTCATGAAAGTCTGTGATCTCAAGTTAAAAGCAATGGAACAAAAATAAATGGATAACCCAACAGACCAAGACATCATTATCCCTTACTATGATAAAGTAGTTGTAGGATGGAAGCCAGTTTTTTTTTATTATTAGAAAACAAATGTCCAGGCCTGGCCAGCGCGGCTCAGTGGTTGAGCATCAACCTATGAACCAGGAGGTCACGGTTTGATTCCTGGTCAGGGCACATGCCCGGGTTTCAGGCTTGATCCCCAGTAGGGGGCCATGCAGGAGGCAGCCAATCAATGATTCTCTCTCATCATTGATGTTTCTCTCTCTCTCTCCCTCTCCCTTCCTCTCTGAAATCAATAAAAATATATTTCCTAAAAAGAAAAAGTAAACAATGTCCAAATCCATTCTGGACAATTTATTTCCTCCCCAGATTTTACTTCTCCTGTTCAGCCTTATGTACTAAGAATGCTCTAATGTCCTCCCCTCAAAATATCTAAGAACAAGCTAAAGAGTTTTGATGATAAAATACTGCTGGGTTAGCAATAGTTTAGGCCACTTGAGTGTCCTATAAAATTCCTTCCTTCATGCGAGAAGATAAATGTAGATAAAGCCTAAATCTCCTGGGCCGGCTCATTTTCCTTGAGCTCTCTCGGATGCTAATCTTAAGGTTTATTGATGCGCCAGAGAGAGAATGAACCGTCAGCCTCGCCCGCGGTGGAGGGCAGCTCCATGGACTTGATTCCCGTGTCCCCAAGGACAGCGGGTCCAGAGGAGTCCACTCAGCTGGACCACAGCGCTCTCCCCGCACCCATTAAAGGATTTCCTCCCCCCACGCACGCCTGCTAGCGTGCCATAAATCACGCCAGGGAAGCCACTGTCTTCTGGGTGCATCGCTGGGAAATTGATGACTTTCGCAGAGGAAACGTAGGTAGGTATGCTGCCTCCTTTTCTAAGCTCCTTCTCTCATTCCCGCAAAGAAAAAGACTCAGAGAGGGCGGGAGAGGGAGTAAGCCGTAGACATTTAGAGGGAAGGATCCTATTTTTGACCTGAAAAGAAACTGAAAGTTTATGTTACTTGCCATTGGTGAGGGGAGGGGAAATGTTATTTTCTCTCGGCCCATTCCCAAGTCAGCCTGGGTCCTCTTGCTCTGCAGGACTCCCTCTCTCTCCTTTTTTTAATGTATTTTTATTGATTTCAGAGAGAAAGGGCTGGGAGAGAGAGAGAGAGCAACATCCATGATGAGAGAGAATCATGGATCAGCTGCCTCCTGCACGCCCCCTACTAGGGATCGAGCCTGCAACCCGGGCATGTGCCCTGACCTGGAATAGAACCGTGACCTCCCGGTTCATAGGCCCACGCTCAACCACGGGGCCAGGCCGGCCGGACCGCACAACTCTTTTAGTTCCTGGTACACATCTCTATTGGAGACTCGCTCTATCATTAGCTCACAGCCTCTTGAAATAAGATACACTTCATTCATCTCCGAACCCCTGGACGTTAGCAGAATAAACTACAACCCCCTTGTTGGGGGGTCCGGGTTCACTAACTCAGCCATAGCATCTTCCTTGGAGGCCTTTTTTAAAAGGAGTGGGCGCATATATAGTGAAATAATTAGGAACTCTTTCGAGAAGACTTTATTTTATCACACACACTGATTTCCATCCCATTATCGAGAAGGGAAGGAGGCTCTGGGCCTAGGCCAAGCCACAGAAATAATGAACAGCAGTCTTTGTGGCTTATGTGTGTTTCACTGTCCATAATGATTCCTTTGCTTCTCAATGATCACGGATGTGAAGAGGCATTTGGTAGGTATCATAGCACCAAACACACTCCCCAGCCATTTACCAAGGACCCGGATTTAGCATTTTTATTGTAGCGTATTTTCCGGTTTCTATAGAAATGTGCAGCGACATCCCTCTATTCCTCTCTGGGGGCGTTTGCTACTTCCTCAGGCGCGAGGGACAGGCCATGCTGCACAGAATGTGCTACTTTTTATGGATCTGGGAAACGAGCGGACGGTGGCTCCGAAGATGCCACCAGAGGTGCGGTCCCACGGGCATTTCCTCTGTGGGAGCCGTCAGCCGTACGGATCACGTGGGAAGCCATCGCATCACTAACAACACCAGCACTGGTCAGTAGGAATGACACCTGTCTTTGAAGAGATGAGCTAGAGCCCAGCCGGCGTGGCTCAGTGGTTAGCATCGACCTGTGAGCCAGGAGGTCAGGGCTCGATTCCCGGTCAGGGCACAGGCCCGGGTTGCGGGCTTGATCCCCAGTGTGGGGTGTGCAGGAGGCAGCCAATGGATGTTCTGTTCTCACACTGATGTGTCTCTCTCACTCTCCCTCTCCCTTCCTCTGTCTCTAAAAAAAACTTTTAAAAAATAAATAAAGTCATACTGTGTGCCCGGCCTCACTCATCGGAACTACTGACATGCAGACAAAAGCGCACCCGGTGGTGGAAATGACACGTGACTAACATCCCCGCCTTCTCCTGGTCCTGGCCGAGCGCAAGGAGGCAGCACCGGGAAACCAGGTCTCTCATCTCCCAACTGACCCCATAACTTTGAGCTGAGGTGTGTCACGTTATCAGACATGCCAGCTACCTAATGTGAGGCCTTAAAGGTCATGAATGACCCTCCAGAAAGTTCTTTCCATAGAAGGCACTTCCCAAGACGACGCTTTCACATCCCTTCATGGCCCGTGGAGCCCCTTTCCTGAGGCTCATGTGCTGATACGCGTCCTGAACGAGCGTCTTGGCATCTCAGAGCTCTCACCGGAGAGAAGGGCGACCAGAGATGGCGCTCCTGTGTGCCTTCCTCTCTGCCCTCATGAAAGAAACAGGCGCCCATAAAGTAGGGGCGGATGCTCGTGTGGACACCTAGGAAACCCAGGTGAGAGCGAGGCGGGCGTGTTCCACACCTGGTCTGCAGGACGGAAGGCCCCCCTTCCACTCCCTGTTCTCATTTTGTTGTTGCTGTTGGAGAGTCACTGAGGATGGGCGCCACCCCTGACACTGGCAGAGACCTCGGACGTGCGTCATGGCGCTTATGCACGGGTTACCCTCAGGACTACAAGGGGAAAGCGGGATTTGTGAATCTCTGACTCTGTGCAAGGCGGGAAAGTCAAAGACTGAGAAGGCTATAGATTTACACAAGTGGAGGCAAGGCCTCGGGTGAATGAGGGCTGTTTGAGGTCTCCGTGCACAGCCTGTGTCTGGGTCAGCGGGCACAGCATACGTGGCATCAGACCACGCGCCAGGCCGCCCGCTCAGTTGTTTCTTTTTGTTGTTTTTCTCTTTTTTTAAATATTTTGTTATTGATTTCGGAGAGGATGGGAGAGGGAAAGAGATAGAAACATCAATGATGAGAGAGACTCATGGATCAGCTGCCTCCCACACGCCCGCTCCTGGGGTGGAGCCTGCAACCTGGGCATGTGACCTGAACAGGAATTGAACCGTGACCTCTTGGTTCATGGGTCGATGCTCAACCACTGAACCACGCCAGCCAGGTGCTCGGTTGTTCCTTAGGTGATTGGCTTTTCCGCTGCTGCCCTTGAGCTCGAACTCTCCATCATGGAGCAGAGCCTGGCCTCTGCCCTTCACCCTATAGCAGTGTTGGCGAACCTATGACACACGTGTCAGAGGTGACACGCGAACTCATTTTTTGGTTGATTTTTCTTTCTTAAATGGCATTTAAATATATAAAATAAATATCAAAAATGTAAATCTTTGTTTTACTATGGTTGCAAATATCAAAAAATTTCTATATGTGACACGGCACCAGAGTTAAGTTAGGGTTTTTCAAAATGCTGACACGCCGAGCTCAAAAGGTTCGCCATCACTGCTCTATAGTATAGGGCAGCCGTGGGCAAACTACGGCCCGTGGGCCGGATCTGGCCCGTTTGAAATGAATAAAACTAAAAAAAAAAAAGACCGTACCCTTTTATGTAATGATGTTTACTTTGAATTTATATTAGTTCACACAAACACTCCATCCATGCTTTTGTTCCGGCCCTCCGGTCCAGTTTAAGAACCCATTGTGGCCCTCGAGTCAAAAAGTTTGCCCACCCCTGGTATAGGACCTATATACTATGGCGCTGTCCACTGCTCTCAGTGGTGCTAATGGTTTGGGAGGAAATAAAGGGCTTTTACTATGGCATCCCCCCACAGAGAGCTAAGGATCTCACTGGAAAGACAAAATACAAACATAAAAATGCAACACGTTCTGAACTTATTACAGATGGTGATAAGCCCCCACATTTATCATTGATTGAGCAAAGAGCTATGTTGGAAGGCCACTTACATACATTGTACTCCACCCTTCTTTCCTTAATCATTTTTTAACCTTTCAATTACAGTTGACATACAATATGCTATTAGTTTATCATTACATATTACAATATGTGATTAGTACACCCCAGTGATTAGATGCCATCTAGCTTCCTAAGTGATCACCCCGACACATCTCCTCCGTCCGTCACCATCCACAGTGACTGGGAGATGACTGGCTCTCCTTCCTCAGCTGTGCTGTGCATGCCGTGTCTGTTCGGTAACTACCCGCTTGTACCTGGTGATCCCCTCGCCGTTTTCACCCGTCCCCCCACTCACTTCTTACAAAGTTGGCACTTATTACCCCAAGTTTAAGAAAGAAGGATCGAGGGTCAGGGAGGTTAGGTGACTTGCCAAATTATAGAATTAGGATAGGACGTTGGGAGCTTTGGTTTGAACAAGGTCTGCTTAGATCCAAATTCTGTGCTACATCCGATAGGCCATGTTTTCTATACTTAAAATGTGTTTTACTGGCAAAAAAAAGTCATCCATTGGTATTTATATCCTTTGATATCATCACCAGAATTTTTGGCCTCTCCTCAAAGACAAAATATATTAGGAAATGAGATGAAATGTTCGTGTTAAATTGTTTTGAGCTTTCCAAATTCCCATTGCTTTAGAAATCATTTTACACAACTCAAATATTTTATCGGGATAACACTCAAGGTTTTTCCAGATTAAATTCTTGGCTTTCTCTCCATGGAGTACTAGTAATTACTTTTGCATTGTTCCTTCCTAGGAAGTCTCTTAATTTCCTTTGTAATGTATATTTAAATAATTGGCCTTCCAAATGAAGGCACAGTTATAACAAGAAAAATGTCCTCCCATCACACACACACACACACACACACACACACATACACACACACGGGAAATGATTAAAATCCTCACTTAATCTTTTGTTACGGTAGTATTCAAAAATCACAATGCCATTTTTAGGTTTGCTGCTACCTCACTGTCTGCTTTCTTAGCCCCTTCACTCCTGAAAAAGAGTCGTAACCAAGTTACGTTAGAGATTCTGTTTCAAATCTGCACGGCATCATTTGTGATAACCGGAAACAACTTTAACCAAAACTAATAGTGACTAATATAGACGATTCGCCACTAAGAGAAATAACCCGAGTGTATTGTACCGTAACCAGAAATGTTATTTAGTTCGTGGCTGTCGCAGGGGTGGGTCTGATTTATTCTAAATTGTAGATATTTTCCCCATTTTGAAGATGAGGGACTTGAGGATGTAAGTCAAATGTTTTAACCAAGGAGTGGGGTCACCTGGATTTGCCCTCAGATCTGACTTCCTCGGGCATACAGCCTCCTACTCCAGACCACGCAATGAGAAAGGAACATGCATTGCCCAGCCGGTGTGGCTCCGTGGTTGAGCATCGACCTCTGAACCAGAAGGTCAAGGTTCGATTCTCTGTCAGGGCACATGCCTGGGACAGATACGGGCTTGGTCCCCAGTAGGGGGTATGCAGGAGGCAGTTGATCAATGATTCGCACTCATCATTGATGTTTCTCTCTCTCTCTCCCTCTCCCTTCCTCTCTGAAATAAGTAAAAATATATATTTTTAAAAGGAAAAGGAACACACAGGAATGAACCACCCATATTGGGTGCTTGGCTGGTTAGCACAAGAATTTTCTCCTCCGGGCAGAAGGAAGTGGGGACACGGAACCTGGAGGGCAAGCAGGGTCCATCAGTGGTTTTGACCACCTGCCTGCTGACGGACTGGCTTAAGACTCCATCTCCGGGAGACCCGAACCCATAATTCAGTCCAGTCTGTCTGCTGACGTCCAGTTTGTCTTCATACGAGTGACTCCACTTGGAGCTCTTACCCTGTTTTTCACACACTTCACCATCAAACGTCCCATTCAAAACAGACTCAGGAAATGTCCAGGCCCTCAGAATTCCGCATGTATGTTATTTAAGTCCACGTTTAGATGGCTGAGCTCTCCCAACTTCCTCAAAACAAATGTGGTGCTTATACTGTTCCAGGCTTTTCATGCCACCCAGGGACACACAACACCCTGCGGAGAAAGGCTCCCTGTCAAAATTCCAAGGGGCCTGCGTGTTAGCCATTCCGGCCGCATTACGCAGTCCACTCGGGCTGGTCATGGACCAGTGCCTCACCCCCATCCATTTCCTTAGCCTTTAACGTGTCACTTGAAATCAGAAAGGTAGCAAAAGTTTGAGAAGGTTGCAAAAGATCAAATCCCCTGCAAAAAAAAAAAAAAAAAATACAAAACACAAACAAGCATATTCCTAGATTACATAGAAGAGCTATCTTCCCCGTCCCGGTCCAATTTCGGTGACCCTCTACCGGGGGCTGTCTTTCAGAAATTTCGTTTCCATGAGGTTGCAAAGATGGGAGCTCCCAGAATGAACAAGGAGCAAGCTTTGCAGTGCCCATGGGAAGAGAGGCCAAGGTAGGACCCATCGGGGAGATTTCCTAGTTCAGGGAAGAGCAAGTGAGTCAAGGTGGCCACTGAGACGCTCTGTTGTGAAGCTGAAGTGTCCCAGGTCACCCACCTTCAACAGGACGCAGGAGAGCACAACGCACCCTCTACCCTGATGTCTCTGTGTGGATAGTCATATGTAAGTGGACACGAAGCAGAGGGCCCTAACTCAAAAACAAGCCCTGCATCACGTAGCCACGCCCGGCCGAGCCTGCCCCGCATCTGGGAAGAGCGGGCTCACCTGGCGGCAGGTGACTCTCCCGCCTGGACTATTTCAGTACCTTTGTCCCCCAACATCTCTTGTCCCTGAGTGACATGTTGACCAATCTCCATGGACCACTCAACACACACTCAATTACACTCTTAAAAGCTGTTTCATTGATATTTCCTCCCATCGAACGAAACAGTGACTCTGTCATGTGGGCACCAACCCCATGGGTGTGTGGACCTGTAATTGCGTGGCGCCTGGGAGTTGCTGGGTGCGCGTGTCCCTGAATGCACAGGACGCTCAGCAGCAGCAGCGGTGAATGCCACAGCCGGCGGAGCGTTTCGAGGGGAGGGGAGGCGTGAATGAACACCCGAGGTGAAAACACGCGTCTATAATTGAGAGGTAGACAGAGACACGCGAGCTGGAAGGAAGATGTTAACAGAAACAGCAGCCCTGTGTGTGCAAGACACGGATATGTGATCCTGGAGACGCGTGCGCTGCAGCTGACGGTGAGCAGTTTTGATCGTGCGAAGGAGAATGACTGGAGGGCCCAGCTCAGCCTTCCCCCCCCTCGGACTGTTCCCCGCCTGCCTGCGGCCCCTGCCTGGGAGTCAGCACCACAGTCACGAAGACAGCGCTGAGGGGCCGCTCCTGCCCACACTCCCCAGCCAAGGCGGGTAATGACCAGCCACCGAGACGCCGGCGGAGAGCCTGGCCGTCATCGCAGACCCCAATGGGCAGTTCCCGGTGCTACCAGCCACACACAGACACAACCTGGGGAGACCACACTGATGTTCCCCCAACCTGACAGCCCTCAGACGCAGAGGTGACTCTAACCTGTGGGTCGCGACCATCGGAAAAACATATAGCATATCAGATATTTACATTACAATTCATAATAGTAGCAAAATCACAGTTATGAAGTAGCAACGAAAATGATTTTATGGTTGGGGGTCACCCCAACATGAGGAACTGTATTAAAGCAGGGGTCCTCAAACTACGGCCCGCGGGCCACGTGCGGCCCGCCGAAAACATTTATCGGGCCGCCGGGTGTTTTTGCCGCCGCTGCCTGTCCTGCTTAGCAGCCGACTCGCCCCAGGCCCGCAGTGCGCATGTGTGGAATGTCTGAGGGACAGTGAACTGGCCCCCTGTTTAAAAAGTTTGAGGACCTCTGGTATTAAAGGGTCGCAGCATTAGGAAGGTTGAGAACCACTGCTCTAGACTGAGAGATCTGCCTTTTTAAACACCAGGGAGGGGGTGTCGGAGTCTGACATGTCCCAGTGGAATCCTACCCTGCCACTTGCATGGACTATCTTAGAGACCAAACGGTGCAATGGGAACACGGAACAGTTAGAGCAAAACAAAAATGCAAAACAGAAAATCCATCCTTCCTTCGTAATCAGGGAGAGCGTTTCCTTACACCACAGCTGTTGCAGGGAATTGAGACACTGGCACACTGAAGTCCATGAAACCTCCTTCTTCAGAGTCAAACAAAAAGTAAGAGAGGAAAAAATACTTTCTTTTTCAACTGGCACCAATAATTCAAAGGACGGAGAAGCAGAAGGAAAGCTGGCGGCCGGCACAGGAATGTCTTCGTGTCCTGTGATTGGACAAAGACTTTCCGATGAGCTGAATTAAATGAACATGGACGCAAATATCGCAAAGTCACTCTCATCTGGCCGTTGGTGTTGGAGGAAAATGATTAATAAGAAAGTCTCTTTCATAAGCCACTTCACAGTGTAATATATTATCCACAGTTATGTTTCAAGTGGACAGATAGTAAGAACCTGTCTCCTTTCCTCAAAGTTTAAAAGTGCTCATGAAAACGAAGCTGAAAAGAAGTAGGAAAATGAAACAAACACGCTTAGGTCACTTAAAATAAAACCACAGGGGAGTTCAGTCCAAAACAGTCATGCTCTACGTTAGCAAGGAAGAAAGAATGAGTATTAGGTCACATTAAACAGAAGACCCATCTGATTACAGTGGAAGGTAATGCATGCAAAATGCCTTCAGAGCTTCCAGCACATAGTAGGTGCTCAATAAATTCTCTCTCCCCCAACATTAACTGGCCTTACTGTCCTAATATGCAACCCTATTAAAGGTTAGTTTAAAAATCATGGTGTTAGTGCCTGGCTGTCATGGCTCAGTGGTTGAGCGTCCACCTATGAACCAGGAGGTCATAGTCAGGGCACATGCCTGGGTTGTGGGCTCCATCCCCAGTGGGGGTGGGAGTGGGGGCATGCAGGAGGCAGCCAATCAATGAGTCTCTCTCCTCATTGATGTTTCTATCTCTCCCTCTCCCCTCATCTCTGAAATCAATAAATAATGGTGTTGGTAATTACTATTCCCCCCAGAAAGTGTGAGCTTTGAGATAAATCGCACAGGAAGCTGCATCATGCCTCACTCCCCTAACGGGCAGCTTGGGGGCACAGACATCTCCTCCTCCGGCAGCAACATCTGGGGACCGGCATTTCACAGCCCAGACACACGGCAGGCGTGCTGTCGCATGCTGTAATTATAGCAGTGAGCCGTACATGAACTTCTGCCATCGTGGGCTCCGGGAAAGACAGATTTGCTTCTGTGAGTCGTAAAGACTCTACAAAGGGAGATAGGAAATGGCATGTGCAGTGGAATCCTTATTTCAGCCAGTGTGGTCTTTCATGAGGGCCACTGTCAAGATCGGGACACATGAAGATGTGTACCTGCGCCGGTCCTTATCGCTGTAACTCTCAGGTGCATCCGTGCCCAGGGCAGGTAGAGGTGGGGTCTCTCCTCCTGTCTGGCTCTGCTTTGGGCATCTCTGTGGACAAGGGCAGCACTTCTGGGACCCAGGCCAGGGAGCTGTTGGCTGTTGCTAAGCTCTGTGCTGTGCGGGTTTGTCTCTGTGTTGCGTAGGTGCATCTCTGTTTATTTTGTTTTGTTTTAAAATATATTTTTATTGATTGCAGAGAGGAAAGGAGAGGGAGAGAGAGAGAAAGAAACATCAGTGATGAGAGAGAATCATTGATCAGCTGCCTCCTTCAAGCCCCCTACTAGGGATGGAGCCCACAAACCGGGCATGTGCCCGACCAGGAATCAAACTGACCTCCTGGTTCATAGGTCAATACTCAACCACTGAGCCACACCAGCCAGGCTATTTTTGTAGGTACATCTATTACAGGCAGTTGATCAAAGACCATGTTTGTTCTCACTTCAGGATGCAGCCTGGACAGTGTCTGGGCCATTGTTTCATTGAGAAAATTAGTTTGGGCTTAACATTGTTGTGACTTATGACACCATTTCCAGTCGGGTGACTTCCCCTAAGATATAAACCTACCCAAACTGCATCAATATAACTTCCCAATCTATTTTTAAATCCCAAAACTCTGAAAAACAAAATGAATTCAGGATTTCAGAAGACACTGGGAAGTAACGTGGATCTTCTCCAAAAATATTCTTTCCTCTGTCCTCCCTCTCTCTTTCATCCCCCTCTCTTTCTCTCCCTCTCTCTTACAATCCCTCCTCTCTCTCTTTCCTCCCTCTCCTCTCCATGTCTCCCTCCACCCTTCCTCCAAGGCAGGAAGTTGTGAAAGGGGCCTCAGCAATCTGCATTTCTCTGGTGACATTTCTGCAAACAAAGGTTTGAAAACCGCTGATTTAGGCTGAAGTTGTTGCATAATCACATCCTCTCCTGTGTCCTGAGGGAAACAGGCCAGGGGGCGCCCAGGCTCTGGATCTTAGAAGTTTGGGGAATCGCTTCTCTTGGATCTGAGAGATTGACTGTGAACTCAAATTTCTCATTTAAGCAAATTTGATGGCAAATTTTAGCTGGACAATTGAAAAGGAATCTTTCTATTTCAGCCAGATCTTCCTGAGTTCTTAGTCTTCATAAAAGCTCCTACTCATTGAGACTGATCTTAAGGATGGTTAGATGAGTTACCCATGACTGCCTAACTGAAAACTTATGTGTGATACTGTTTTTATCCCAACCATGTAATGGTTAGAAAATTCAGTTATCCTCAGATGAGTATATCTGCAATAAAATAATTATCATAGTTCTTGTGATAGTAGCGATATCTATTGCCATTTTAAACACATAGTATGCGCCAGACACTTAATATTACTAGAATCTCCACAATAAGACCATGATCAATATTATTGTCTGTATTTTCAGATGAGAAATGGAAGTCTGTAGCATTTGAATAACGGGCGTAAGGCCTCCAATTTAGCAACTTGCTTAGCGGGAATTAGAGTCCTGTCCTCTCTTTAATAACTTTTCCTCTTTTATCATGCGAAAATTTCCATAATGATTATAAATGAGCATACCACAGTCCCCACAAGAGCGAGTCTACATTACAAGTATCTAGTGATGAAGAAAACTTCATTTATACAAATATAAGACATTTTATTACAAAGGGCGACCTATTCCCTGAGCAAATATTGACAGAGGTCCTCATTGGTGCCAAAGGTTGCCAGGAAACACAACATATGAGCTTTGGGTTGAATGTTTTCCAGTTCATTCGCCATTGATCTGGATTAATGTGCGGTTGGCCTTGTGGACAATAGCGTGCCTTTGTGAAGGAACGAAGTGGTGTTGATAGTACAGGTCAAAAGGAACTGAACAGTCACGTGGCGTGTGTACTGATAAATGCTCAACCAGGCGTCTCTGTGGGTGGGCAGGGGAGGAGGGGCCTGGTCGGCAGCACTGCCAATGCCGCTGGTGTAATCACTCCTCTGTGACCCGTTTCCAGTCCACAGTGTGACGCTGCTGAGCACGGAGCTGGGGACAGGTTCGGGTCATGCCCGAGCCGACTCTCGCCCACCCCTGGGCGGTTGCTGAGCTCACGATGCATGTGTATTAAGTCACAGCCTGAACACCTCGCCGGCCGTGAGGTTCGGCATCTCCGTGGTGGGACTCGAGAGAACGTGGGCCTTGCTGTTGCAGGTGTTACAGCTGACGAGTCGCAGTGCTGTCCGGAGCGTTTCCTTGGCCCCCAGAACCTAAACAAACCTGCTACTTAGAAAGAATCTGTTTGAGAGACGCGTCCTGCATTCCACCAGGAAAGTGTCAGCACCAGTTCCCAGCTGCCATTGTCTTCCGCCCTGAGCTCTGGGCTCCGGTGTTTTACTCTTTCTTTTCTCTTCTTACGGCAAGATAGGGCTGGGCTTCCGGGGGCCGGCACAGGGAGGGCAGGAAAGGGAAAGTAGCCAGCAGCACGGCTCAGCGTAACCAACACTCATCCATCAGAGCGTGGCCCATGCGGCTTCCAGGGATCCGTGCCTCCCAGTCAGGATTGTGTTCCAAGTAGGCGGCGGGGAGCGGTGAGTGGGCCTCAAGTCTAACAGGCTAAACTGTGCAAAGCTGTGGCGACGTCTCATAAACATGAAGCTTCAGACCAAGTGTCACTTCATCGTGCCATCATGAGAAATCAGTAGCCCTTTCATTATTTAATAACAACAAGAAGGGCCACAGGGAGCGTCTGAGCAGCCCCGGGCAGGAGTGTCGGGTCCTCTGACACCAGGAGAGCCCTACCGCGCCCGCCCCATCACGCTGCCTGCAGTCTCAGCCCAGTGAGGAGCCGCCGGCTCGTGGCCTCTGCTGTCCCCTCCCAGGCTGTGCCCCTCAGGCTCCCCTTTCTCCGCACACTGGGGACGCCGACCGGTTCCCCATTCTCCTTCAGTTTTTCTATGTTTTCCACGATTTAAAAATACTTTCCTACAACCTCACTACCTCTGGCTTTAACCCCTTGTACGCCGTAAGTGTCCATAGACACAAGCGGGGGACCTTCCCCACATGCCACACGCCTCTATATTAAAAAAAAGAAAGAAAAAGAAAGGTTTTCCCTAAGTGGCAGCCCTGACCAACTTTAAAATCGTTTCCATGAGAATTTTCCGCTGAAGATATTCAAGAACACCCGAACTGTGAGTAATATGTGTATTTTTATAACATTCACTGCAAATTGATTTTTTAAACTAGAGTCAAAATATCGTGGTGAGTGGGGATGGTTTCCGTTTTGGACGCGTGGTCGTTACCGGGTTAAAATAAGCCTCTGACATGTTAGGTTCCCACATTCTCACTCGTCTTAAGAAAGAAAAATAGGGGGAGAGAAACCAAGATGGCGGCGTAGGTGAATGCCCGTACTCGCCGCCTCCCGCAGCCACAGCAAAATTACAACTGAAACACAGAACTACCATCATCCATCACCCAGAACCACCGCAATCTCCACACGGAAGCCCTCCAGCTGGAGAGGTAAAGAAGGATGGGCACTGAGACCCGCAGGAGGCACGGAGGCGCAGAACGGGCTGGCCCAGCACCCATGGGCTGGTCCGGCACCCACGTGAGCTGCTTTTTTAATCGGGAGGGAGATGGCCACTGCGGAGGCCGCCTGGAGGAGCAGGGGGTCCCAGCCCCACACCAGCCCCTCCCCGCCACCCAGGGTCCCAGAGCTGAGAAAAGAAGCCCCCATAACTACGGGCTGTAAAAACCAGTGCGGATCGGGGCTCAGTGATAGAGGCTGCTGGAGACCCAGCTGTTCCTCTTAAAAGGCCGGCACCACGAACTGAACTTACAAGGTCCCGCTTCCTCTGGGCTCCAGCACCAGGCGAGGCTGGGGGGACACATTTGTCTGGCATCAGGGCAGGAACGTGGGGGCAGCTTTCTCCCAGACGGAGGTACTCAGAGGGCTCCTTGTTCCTGTGCCTGGCAGCCATTTCTGTTTGCTCCACCCTGCCCTGGTGATTCCCTAGGGCCTGCCTCATCCAATTTACAACCCCACCCACCTACCCACACTGCCTGCAGCAGCTTTTGCCTATGAATGGCCTGTCTTGAAAATCTCAAACAGGATGCAGCTGGGTCAAAACCTATCAACAAAATGCCCAAGACCCAACACCAGCCTGCCTTGCTTCATAGCTGGGCCTCATCTGGGCACTTCCAAACCCTATACCAGTGATGGCGAACCTTTTGAGCTCGGCGTGTCAGCATTTTGAAAAACCCTAACTTAACTCTGGTGCCGTGTCACATATAGAAATTTTTTGATATTTGCAACCATAGTAAAACAAAGACTTATATTTTTGATATTTATTTTATATATGTAAATGCCATTTAACAAAGAAAAATCAACCAAAAGAATGAGTTTGCGTGTCACCTCTGACACGCGTGTCACAGGCTCGCCATCACTGCCCAATACAAAGAGGAGGAATTTCAGATCTCTCTGTAGCAATCTGCTGGCCAGCCCCAGGCAGTGGCTGACTTTGCACCTCCTTGGAGACCCAAGAGCCAGTGTACCCAGTGGTCAGTGTCAGACCACACCAGGTTACAGCTCTACACATCCATAAGCGACACACTCAAGGGGCAGACTCAAGCACCAAAGCCCCACTGAAGCAAGTCCTGCTCCGTAGGGGTGTCTCCTGCACTGTAGTCCCAGCTGGTCCTCACAGCCAATCGGCCTGGAGGTCAATTTCTCCCAGTGACACCAACAGCAATCAAGTCTCAACTACAACAAGACTGTGCTCACAGCCCACAAGACAGGGGCAAGAAATATTCAAAGTGATGAATAGCAAGGACCTACAACCAATATTACTCTACCCAGCAAAGCTATAAGATAGAATTGAAGGTCAGATAAAGAGCTTTACAGACAAGAAAAGGCTAAAGGAGTTTATCACCACCAAATCAGTATTATAGGAAATGCTGAAGGGTATTTTTTAAGAAAAGGAAGAAGAAAAAGATAAAAATATAAACAACAAAATGTCAACAAATACATACCTATCAACAATTGAATCTAAAAATAAGTGAATAAGAAATCTAATGAACAGAATAAACTGGTGAATAAAATAGAATCAGAGGCATGGAAATGGAACAGACTGTGATTCTCAGAGAGAAGGGGGGCTGTGGGGGGAGGGGGCGTGGAAGAGATTAACCAAAGATCTTATCCGCATATATGCATTACCTGTGGACACAGACAATAGGGTGGCTAAGGCCTGGGGCATGAACCCAGTGGAGGGAGGCAAGGGGGGCGGGGGGGGGGGGGCGGGCAGAGGAACATCTGTAATAACCTCAACATTAAAGATTTTTTAAAAAATACACATATCCATATATATCTGTATAAAACTAATACCCAATTATTTTTTATCATCATCATCATCCTTAATGTAAATCAAACTAAACCCATCATGGCACATTTCTCAGGTCATAAATCATCCATTCTAAACACGTCAAAAACTGAATGCGAAGCAATTAACATATTCATCACATTGAAGGTTTTTTAAACAATGATTGTGATAAAGTGTTAAAACTCTCAGCTCTTTCCTTCAAAAATACTTTAGAAGAATCCTAGGAATTCTAAATAAAGTAAAAGTGCTTTTAAATAGAAAGGAAACCATTAAAAATTAGTTGATAGTGTGAAAGAAAGGGGCCACATGCTGACCTGACAAGCTCAGGAGAGGCCTGCATGGCAGTTTTGCAGACCTAAAGTAACCACACAGGATGGTCTGAAATTAAACCTTAACTAAAAGCAGTTACGGTGGGCAGTTACGTCCTAAGCCGATATCTTCACTGATAAGGTCCACCTTTACCGTAACTGAGCCTATCTGTCTTTTTGCATCTATGATAACATGTCCCTGGGATGTCTGAGTAACTTGTGACTTCCCTTTTTATGGAGCCCCTGGGGCACAACCAGGTGTGCTGGGTCCCAGGACAGATACCACAGATTCCTTCATCATCATGTTCATTGTTCCTGCACCCACCTAAGTATGTGTCCATCATTTTACTTTTTATCCTATCACAGAGGTTTCCCCCGCTTCGCTTAATCCCACCTCCTTAAATCTGTCACCAATGAATTTCATGCATAAATACGGATGTAACCCTGCCATTCTCTGGAGCACTATCTCGATTCCTTGAGGTTCTGCTTCCCGGCATATGTCGACAGTTTGGCTCAAATAAACTCACAAAAATTCTTTACAGGTTTCAATGGTTTTTACGTTAACAATAGAGTTAAAAATCCTCTTCCCTAGCCTCCTGGATTATTATTATTACTTTTACAAAGAAGAGGTGAGGGGTGCGATGAGCAGCTGCCATTTTTTTTTTATGGTGAAATTACTGTTTATGTGCGTGTTCATCGAAAAGCGATTTTCAGGCCTAAACTAATGTTAATATGTGAACTTATTCAGAATGATTGTTGAGTGTTTATATCCGTTTTTGGTTCCCAGCACGCCTTCCCCACAGCAGCCCCCCCCCCACCAACTCCGCTCCCCACCCCCCCCCACACACACACACCAGGGCAGCGGGGTGTCCTGGGACACAATGACCTGCTCTCTAATTAGAACAGCGGTTGCAGTCAAAATTTGAAAACAACTATGGTGACTCTCTAGATCTGAAAGACGGTCTAAATCGTGTGCTCCAACTCTCCCCTATGGTGTGCGGAAAAGAGAGAACAGAGAATAAATGAAACCCTTTGTCTTGCTATTTCTCTGTGGCTGTTGTCTTCCCCAGTGTCAGGAAGGGGCGCGGCCTCAGTGATCCACAGGTCACCTTTCTCCTGCGGTGGCTGAACCCAGAAAAGACCCCCTGCTTCCAAATTCAGGCCCCACTCTGAGCCTGGTGAGGGCTGAGGACCCTCCTGCGTTGCCCGAAAGAGGTGGCTCCTCCTCCGGGCTCCTGCGAGGTCTGGGTGTGGTTGGCTTCTGTTCATTTTGTAGGGGCTGCGTCCTCTGGAAACCTGTTATTGAGGTTCCTCCTGATCATGAGGACACTCGGCTCCGGGAGAACTTAAAAGCAGGCGGGTCTAGGAGCGGAGTTTGGTGATAAAGGTATGTCGAGGGGGTCTGAGATTCCAGACGTTGGAAGACACCTTGTTTAAAATGTCAGATGACGCACGCATGCGGGGGAACAGACTTTGAAATATCAGGATTAAAGTTCATGTTCGAATACATTATCACCCTTAAAACAACAGTGTGAAGGCACCCAGAAATAAGGATGCGTCAAGTAATAAGAGGCCTCGTCTAGCCCATGGACAAAACCCTGTTTCTTATGAAAACTCACTCTCTTGAAACTCCACCCAAATCGCTTTTGCACCTGCTGTCCCGGACAGAGAGGTGGGAAGCCACCAGGGTTGCCATAGTGCCTGATTCCACATCAACATCTCGCACAAAACCCCGCCCAGGGAGGCGTGGCCCAAGGTCTGCGGTCACCCCTCCCCCAGCATCTGCCAAAAGTCCTTTGTTTCCAAGGGCTCAGAGGTGCTCAAGCCTTTTGATCTAAGGGTCACCTTTCCCTCAAGGTAAACGGAAAATGTGTATTTTCACGGCCTGAGACGGACTCCCCCAGCCGAGCTGCCAGCTCCCTGGCCCGGGTTCCTGACAGCGAACCTGTATCCCTGGTCATTCATCATCGGACCCCGCACACCTGGGCGGGCTCCCAGGATCCGGTGAAGCTTCCTGTCTCTGCCCATCCTGGCCACGCCACAGGGGACGCATCGGGCACACCGAGCTAAAGGAATGTTGTTCACGCAGCAAACCCTGGCCGTCTCAGGGGAGTGCGCATTCCCCCTGTCCCTGGAGGGGAGATGAGTGCCTATCCCCCTGAACCTGGAGGGGAGCTGTGAGGGTCCTTGGGGGCTGAGAGGGGGTGGGAGAGACAAATTAACCTAGGCTATTTTATTAGGAAGTCGGCTCATTTACAAGTTCCCAACCACGATCTCCGTCTGTGGATAAAAAGGCCACATCCGGGGGCACTGACTGTGGTCAGCCATAGCTCTCCAGCCCCCGCTGGACTCTGGTTGCTGGCACTGTAGCCTCAGGCCACCCAGACAACCTCTGGATGCTCCTCACTCACAGTTGGGACGGGTATTTCTCAAACCAGGGTGCCAGGGGGCTCTCTAACATTGCGGGTTGCCAACCCCACCTCAGATCTGCCGCATCCGACGATTTGCATTTTGTAACAAGCCTCCTGGTGATTGATGGAGGCTCTGAAGAGTGAAGCCGGGTTTACCTCTGAGACTTTCTCAGTGTTTCCTGGGACATTTAATAAAAACATAGCGACGACAATAAAAACGCACAGGAGGCTTGCAGGCCTCCCTCTAACCCAGGAGCCTGATGAGAGGGAATCATTGATCGATCGGCTGCCTCCTGCACGCCCCCTACTGGGGATCAAGGAGCCCACAACCCGGGCATGTGCCCTGACCGTGAATCGAACCATGCCCTCCTGCTTCATAGGTCGACACTCAACCACGGAGCCACGCCGGCCGAGCCCACCTGATTTATTCTTTATGCTGCAGTCAGAGTGGTTTCCTGAAAGCGCTCATCTCATTCATCTCATTCGGTTCCTCCATGACCAGGCCCCTGCAGCTGCTCTTCCTGCTCCTCCTACAGCAGTGGTTCTCAACCTGTGGGTCACGACCCCTTTGGGGGTCAAACGACCCTTTCACAGGGGTCGCCTAAGACCATCGGGAAACAGATATAATTACATATTGTTTTTGTGATTAATCACTATGCTTTAATTATGTTCAATTTGTAACAATGAAATTGGGGGTCACCACAACATGAGGAACTGTATTAAAGGGTCGCGGCATTCGGAAGGTTGAGAACCACTGTCCTACAGGATCCTGACCCGCCTGGTCCCACCGCCCCCTCTCGCCCGCTGGGTCACGTGCTACCTGGCTTTTCACACTCAGGGATCCGGATGCCTGAACTCCCCTCACTTCCTTCACGATTCAGTCCCTCCGAGGGCCTTAAAGCAGCAAGTTCATACCAAACAAGGGGCACCTAGGTGACCTGGGCCAGGCCCAGCCTGTGCGGGTCAGTAGGACTGCGGCTGGTGCTTTGAAACCCGTTCTTTCCATGGGTCTTGTTCTCAGTTCGTCACAAGAAACGTAACCGGTGAAATCTCAGCGGCGCGTTTCCTGGGAGGGGAAATGGCTGTCTTGCCTGCTGGGGACGGAAACTAGGACCCGTGCTGTTTTGTTATCAGGCTAAATTGTTTTTCTTTGTTTCTATTTTTCCTGGAAGCAAAATGGCTTCTTTCAAGATGCCGCTGTTTCCACCAGAAATAAAGCGCCTGCTCTGTGGCCCCTTTCCCCTGGTTTCTGGGGAGAGTAACACAGCAGGAGCCAGCCGTCGGCCCCACAGCGGTCACGAAACCAGGAGCGGCTGTGACCCCAGAATCTGAATTGTTTGGTAAGAAATCGCCAGCAGGCGGACAGGGGTCAGGCGAGGCCCGGTGATCTCTGGGTGCTCCAGCGTGAGCGCGTATTTCCACTTTACTGGCCAGTTTCTCAGGGTTGCAAACACCAGTGAGTCCTCAGCACCTCGCCCGGGAGGGAGCGGGCAGGCCCGTCCCCGTGGGGTTTCCTCTCGGCGGTTAAAGCACCTCCCTGGGCGCCTCGCGCCCATTCCACCCACCACGACTGTGTCGCGTGGCCAACCCCAGCTCCACATGGGGAACCGTGGGTCCCACCGAGGAAAGCCGAGCAGACACCTGGGCTGGAATCTGAGGCCCGTTTCTCCTGGGGCTGGCACGCGGCCACTCCTAAGGCAGCCCAGCACCTGCGTGAGGAAGACTCGGGGGTGGGGGGGGAGATGCTTGGGAGAGAGCGCCCTTCCCCACACGCCCGCCCTGCGTGCACCTGCTGGTGATTGTCAAGGACTTGAGACGCCTCCGTTGCCTTTGGGGTAATCTCCTCCCATCAGAACAACTTTCTGTTGATGAAAAGCAAATGTCTGTGTCCCACATGAAACTTCGTAATCTTTTAAATGATAAAATGCAGGTTATTAGCTTTTAAAAAGACCAGTGGGTACAGGAAAGGAGGCTAAACCATTCCTCTTCAGGGACGTTCATGAAAGCCGGGAGGGTAACCTCAGGCCGGCAGGTGGCTGCCATCAAGGGGACAAGAAGTAACAAGTGTTGGTGAGGCTGGGGGGCAGGAGGACCCTTAGGCATGGTAGGCAGGGATGTCAGCTCTTTCAGTCGCCATGGTAAACAGCATGGCCCGGCCCGGTTGGCTCAGTGGATAGAGCGTCGGCTCGCGGAGGGAAGGGTCCTGGGTTTGATTCTGGTCAAGGTCACGTACCTCCGTTGCAGGAAGCCAGCCCTGGTTGCGTGTGTGCAGGAGGCAGCCACTTGATGTCTCTCTCTCATTGATGTTTCTGTCTCTCCTCCTTTCTACTCTCTCTAAAAATCAATGGAAAAATATCCTTGGGTGAGGATTAACCAAAAACAAAACAACAAAACAAAAAGCAGTATGGAGTTTTCTCAAAAGCATTAAAACTAGAACTACCACTTCTGGGTATCCAGTCACGTGTCTCCTAACCACAAGGACATGTTGTGAGAGATACAACTGGCTTGGTCATTCTGTGCACATCCCAGAGCCCTCAGACACACCTGGTTGGTACAGCCTCCTGCACACCCGGGTACTGCACACCCGGGCACCGCACACCCCGGCACTGCACACCTGGACACTGCACACCCGGGCACTGCACCCCTGGCACTGTACCCCTGGCACTGCACACCCGGACACTGCACACCCGGGCACTGCACACCCGGGCACTGCACCCCTGGACACTGCACACCTGGGCACTGCACATCCTGGCACTGCACCCCTGGCACTGCACACCTGGATACTGCACACCCGGGCACTGCACCCCTGGCACTGCACACCCGGGCACTGCACCCCTGGACACTGCACACCCGGGCACTGCACCCTGGCACTGTACCCCTGGCACTGCACACCCGGGCACTGCACCCCTGGACACTGCACACCTGGGCACTGCACATCCTGGCACTGCACCCCTGGCACTGCACACCTGGATACTGCACACCCGGGCACTGCACCCCTGGCACTGCACCCCCGGGCACTGCACCCCCGGGCACTGCACACCCGGGCACTGCGCACCCGGGCACTGCACACCTGGGCACTGCACACCTGGGCACTGCACCCCGGGCACTGCACCCCTGGGCACTCTACATCCGGGCACTGCACACCTGGGCACTGCACACCTGGGCACTGCGCACCCGGGCACTGCACACCCGGGCACTGCGCACCCGGGCACTGCACACCCGGGCACTGCGCACCCGGGCACTGCACACCTGGACACTGCGCATTCAGGCACTGCACACCCGGACACTGCACCCTGGGCTACATGGTACAGCAGTCGCTCTTGGGCTGCGGGCCTGGGCAGCACGTTACTGTACAAAACAACATGAGATTGAATCAAACACGAGAGAGAAGGAGGCCGCCGTGGGAGGTGGGAAGCAGGAGACGCACGAGGCTGCTGCCAGCAAGTTGGAAACTCTTCATTCCAGACCCGTGGGCAGCAGGAGCGAGCTCCATGCTGCTGCTGATGACAGAGTAACAATGGCACGCGCAGCTCCCCAGCCTCTGCCTTCCATCAGCCCCACCTGCATGCGCTGTAGGGTCTGAAAGATGTTTTTCAACTGCATTCTAGAAAAATGACGCCTCAGCAACATGGAGGTCACCCCGTGCGCCAGCAAGGACGCGAGGCCCGTGCTCCGCCGGCCTCCCGCAGTGTGCGGCTGCGAGCGTTGTCCAGAAGTTGTGTGCAAGGTTAGAGATGACTCCGAATGTGAATTCCAGATGAGTGTGTTCACTGTAAAGGTTAGGAGATGAGATTAGAAAGATCTTAAATTAGCCGTTTTTCTCCCAGCAGGTTACAGGTTGAAAGGACTGAATGTAACACGTTTCCAGGTATAATGTAAGCCCTCTAAGGTTACGGAAAATAGATTCTATAAAACTACACCCAAGGGCACATTATTTCTCCCAGGACAATTGCACCAAGCCCTTCCTGTTGGCAGAAACCGAGCCACAGCGGCGGGGGTGGGGGGGGGGAGCTCCAGGGAGCTCAGCCGGTGGGCGGTGGGTGAGGTGCCGGGAAGCCACTGCCACCATCACCACAGGGCCTGCAGCTGGTGTCGGTTATTTGGGTGAGAGAAGAAACAGAGGAAACCATCAGGGCACTGCCGGCATCTCCACATAGAGCAGTGGTTCCCAACCTTGGCTGCACATTAGAATCACCTGGGAATCTTTTTAAAATCCTGATTTCTGGGCCTCCTCCTCTGGGAATTCTGTTTCTCTGTTACTCATGTTGTGGCCCCACCCCATAACAAAGAAACAGAATTCCCGGAGGATGAGGCCCAGAAATCAAGATTTTAAAAAGATTCCCAGGTGATTCTAATGTGCAGCCAAGGTTGAGAACCACTGACGTAGGTCATTGCATTTTCCCCAAGAAATGGGCCAGAGAGAGAAAATACCTTTTCACACGACCAGACAAGACGTGTGCACTGGTGGTTGGAACCCTAATCTACACAGCGCAGTGACGTCACACAGACAGACACCTGCTGAGCCTCGGAGTCCTCCATAACACACGGCACATTCCTTGCTCAGGCTGGTGTGTGCTCAGTAGTTGACCATCAACCTATGAACCAGAAGGTCATGGTTCAATTTCAGGTCAGGGCACATGCCCGGGTTTCGGGCTCGATCCCCAGTAGGGGGCGTGCAGGAGGCAGCCGATCCATGATTCTCTCTCATCACTGATGTTTCTATCTCTCTCTCCCTGTCCCGTCCTCTCTGAAATCCATAAAAACATATTTAAAAAAACAAAAATCAGAGAGAATTGCTGTGCTGCTCTCGCCACATGAATTGGGGTTGAGTGGAACGGTGCCGACCTGTCCGATCGCCGGCACTCAGTGGACTCAAGCTGCTGGGAGCGCTGGGCCTCGACGGCCTGAGGTCTTGGCGCCAGTTCCCTCTCCTGGCCCAGCTCCATGTGACCAGTTCCATGTGACCAGCTCATGTGACCAGCTCCATGTGCTCCAGGTGCTGGTGCATTGCAAGCCCAGAAAAGCCCAAAGACCCCTGAACACACCTCAGAGGCACCTCCGCCCCCCCCCCCCACCAGGGGGCAGTGTGGTGACCACGGGGAGCCGGCTGGGCTCTTGCAGGACTGCCTGCAGCCCGGAGTCTGGAACAGGCCTCCTCCCTGAGGTGCTTTCCCGCCAGGACTTCCTCATGAGCCCCATGTCTGAGGGGCCGCACGTCCGGAGCAGCTCTGTGGATGCTGAAAACCGGCCGAGCAGAAGCGAGAACAAGGACACCTGTGTCTTGTTAAGATAACAGGAGAGCCTGCTTTCTGTTCTCTCTCTCTCTCTCTCTCTCTCTCTCTCTCTCTCTCTCTCTCTCTCTCTCTCTCTCTCTCTCTCTCATTCAAGGAGATATTTATGTAAAAGCCCCTGGTGTGGTTTGGTGAATATTTGTTCAAGGTGAAGCTGTGGTTCCAAAACCTCAGCATTTACCCCCAAACCCTTTCTTTTTTTCAGTCAAATAGCCCTTTCCTGTATGTTGCCACCCACGGCTGTGGTCAGAGAACTTCTCTGGGGTCAAACCTCTTCCCCAACCCTCTACCTCCGCACCCCCTGCCCCCCCCTCCCCCCCATGACAGGGAGAGCTGCAAGGTCGCCTTGGGCTTTTTAAAGGGCTGCACGTGGACTCACCTGGGAAGACGGGAAACCTGGCGAGACACAAAAATACAGACGGCCCCAAACCAGGCGGGAGACTGGGCAGCACGCCCTCCCTAGCGCCCCCCGGTGGAAACAATTTTTAATTTTCCCGCAGCCACATACAAAAAGCGAGAACAGCTGGCGTTCATGCCGATGGGCTTTATTGACCTCAGTACATCCAACATGTTATTTCAAAACAAACCGTAGTGAGGGATTGTACACCCTCTTCCTGGGGCTGCGGCTCCCGGCCCCCGTGTGTGTTGTGCGCGGACGGCGCCTCGCAGCTCGCGGTCCTGGCCCGGGTGCAGCCCGCTTGGCCGCGGCGCTGAGAAGGGTTATTTTAAATTTAAACCATCAGCCTTTCGCCGAGGCCCGCGTGCTCCTCCTCTTCAGACGTTCGCTGTTTTGCTGGGGAAACGGCTGGAAGAGAAAAGCCATCTAAGCGGGAATCAGCTGCTCGGCTCCGGCTTCTGGCGAAGCAGCGTGTGCGGCCGGCGCCCCCTGCCGGCCGTGTGCGGACTGACCGGGAGGAAAGGCAGGTTCTGCCCACCTGGCCTTTTCCTTTATTTTCCAGGTGCTGGTCCACGCGGACGTGGGCATCCGTCCACTCGCCCTGGCCGGCAGCCCGTGTCAGCGTCCACGGGAACATCCCCTCTCACCCGATGAAACAGTCTTTCATCTCGAGCCAGTGGCAGACAGACACGGAAAGAAAAGCAAATAAAGACACGACCGTTTCCCACTCAGCAAATCCCCACCGGCCTCCTCTCGTCCTGGTCACAGTATGAGGTTTAAACAGGACAAAGGGCTTTGTAAATCATTAGTAGTGATTTCAGAGAGGAAGGGAGAGGGAGAGAGAGATAGAAACATAAATGATGAGCCGCGCCGGCCGGGCAGGACAAAGGGGTTTTAGGCCGAGCGTGACTGTGTCTGGGGAAGCCCGCAGGACCGCGGTCCAGGGATTGGGGTTTCCAGGGACCCGCTGCCCCTGCTCCACTGAGTGGCGCTGTGCAATGTCTGCACCCCCAAGGTCCCCGTCTCCAAGACGAATTTGGGGGACACACACAGTCAGTGTGCAAACAGGTCAGAACTCGGTTCCAGAAGCGGCCGGTGACCGCCCAGCGTCCTCATCAGGTGGCAGAAGGTGCCACGATGCCCACAGAAGCGCCCACCTGCCGGCAGACCAGAACTTCGCTCACGAGGACAGCGAGCTCTTGTCCGTGGTGCTAGCCCCAGACCCCCTGACACCCGTGATGAGAGCCTGTCTCGTGTGTCCGAGCTGTCACAGGCCTGGGGGGCCTTCTCACGCGTCAGGGCTGACGCAGGGACTCCCAGGAGAGCTGTGCTCTGGAGCCCAGGTGGGAACAGACTTCCAATGCCCCCATCAGCCCTGGCTGAGTTAGCTCAGTGGACGGAGCATCAGCCTGTGGACTGAATGGTCCCGGGTTCGATTCCAGTCAAGGGCACATGCCTGGGTTGAAGACTCAGTCCCCAGTAGGGGGACTTGCAGGATGCAGCCAATCAATGATTCTCTCTCATCATTGATGTTTCTATCTCTCTCTCCCTCTTCCTTCCTCTCTGACATCAATAAAAATATTTTTTTAAAAAATTAAATACTCACATCAGTCTAATTACAGAAAGCAGAGAAGGCCGGCTGGGGTTGCTCAACGGTTGAACCAGGAGGTCACCAGTTTGATTCCCGGTCAGGGCACATGCCCGGGTTGCAGGCTCGATCCCCACAACGGGGCGTGCAGGAGGCAGCTGATCAATGATTCTCTCAGCATTGATGTTTCTATCTCTCTCTCCCTCTCCCCTCCTCTCTCTCTAAAATCAGTAAAAACATATATTTTTAGAGAGCAGGGAACTGTTCATGTCCTGGCATATGCTATAGCTTCAGTGATCTTTCCACTATATTATGAATCTCCAGGTTGCAAAGCATTGTTATTTTTAATCATAAGATCATGATTCATCTTGAGAAAGTATTTTTAAGTCTCTGAGGACTTCTCTCTCTCTCAAAACAGAAGGAGAGCCCTGGCCCTCCGCCCTGGGCCCACAGAGTGGGAACGGTGATTAGGCAGGAAATGGAAAACCTGAACGCAGATTTGAGGGGATATTAAAATATGTGCGCTTATTGCAATCGTGTGAGAGCCTATTTTTCTTAGTCAGACCTGGCCTTGGACGGCGTTTAATTTCCATCGCTTGTGGGAGGTCACAAGGCTAATGAAATCGCCGAAGCCTGTGCAAAACAAGTAGGTTTTGTCTTCATTTACGTGACCCCGGAGCCAAAGGGCCCACCACACGGGGGCGGGGGCGGGCGGGGGGAGGGGGGGGAGCACAGCAACCCTAGCAGCCACCGGCCAAGCACAGGGTTCGTCTGACCTCAAATCAGGTAACGGCCAGCTAACTGCCTTCAGTGCACGTGCACTAGGCCTGTAGAAATGTGGCCTGAATCAGGGAGGGAGACATGGCTGCTGGGCACAACTTGCACACACTCTTCTTGGGCATAAACTCACGTTGTGGAAGCAGAGGGCTCACATTCCCGGTTATTCTCTCAAGCAGGGTATTCGCCGTGATTGGCTGCTTTACAAAGCCAGGACCGGCCCTCAGGCAGAGCTAATGGGCACGGCCGGCCCCTGTTTAAAAACAGAACCTGCCCGCCAGGTGACCACGCATTTTCCCTGTTAACTGGTATTAACTACGTTAATAACTACAATGGAGTCTCTTTTGTTGTAGAGAGGGGCTTAAAAACATAGGGAGACTCCCATCCCCCTCCACGTGCCCCCGGGGAGAAGGCCACCCCCTCACCACCTGACCCCAGGGGCGGGTAAGTCAGAAAGGAAACAGCCGTTTAGCGAGCCCCTTCGGAGGGAGACCAGCTCTGTCGGAACCAGGGGCTGACCCCGGCCTCTGACCTGCCTTAGGACCAAAGCCCTCCCTGCCCTGGATTTGCAACACCAGGTTAAGTACCAGAGAGCCCCTCAATATGTCATTTAAATAGATGTTTATTGATTTCAGGGAGGAAGGGAGAGAGAGAGAAACATCCATGATGAGAGAGAACCATCGATGGGCTGCCTCCTGCACGCCCCACCCTGGGCATCAAGCCTGCAACCCAGGCCTGTGCCCTTGACCGGGAATAGAACTGTGACCTCCTGGTTCATAGGTCGATGCTCGACCACAGAGCCACCGTGGCCGGCAAGAGCCTTCTCTATTTCACGTGTCCACGTGGAAAGTTGTTGGCGCTGGTGTGGTGCCAGCTGCCTTCAGAAGTGATGGATGGGAGTTAGAATCGAGGCGAAGACAGGAGGCAGAGGGATGGTGATGGAAGGGCTCTGGGTCCGGAGCCCAGACAAGGCAGTTATCGGAGGAGGAAAATGAGGCCCAGCAGCTTCACAGGCGACGTCCGTGAAGCAGGATAATAACATGAGCCGCTTCCAAGAACGACGCTCCAGCTGTTTAACAGCCGGTGGGCACACGCCGAGAGGAATTAGAGCAAACATCCATTTGTTGCCACTGAATGCCAGTCAGCACGGGCGCCGCTGCGGACCAATGGGAGGAGCAGCTGCTCGAGCATCGACTGTGGGCACCGGTGACCACGCCCCTGTCTCACCTGTGGCTCAGCTCCCCTCCAAGGCGACCGTGACCTCGCTTGGTAGCAGTTTGCTCGGTGTGACCAACAGAGACCCCAGCACAGGGAATGGAATTACATTATTTCTGAGGCTCCCTCAAGGAGTCAGGGTCACTCCCAGGGTGGGCACTCTTTCTTCTCCTTAGTCACTCACCCTAAAAATAACCCTAACCCTAACCCTAACCTAACAGTAACCCCCCCCAGCCTAACACTAAATCTAAGGATAACCCCAACCCCTAACCCTGACCCTAAGCCTCATCCTAACCCGAATGCGAATACTAACCCTAAACCTAACCATAAATCCCATAACCCTAACTCTAATCCTAACCTAAACCTGAACACAAACTCTAGCCCTAATGCTACCCCAAACCTAACCATAAATCTCCTAACACTAACCCAAACCCTAACCCTGACCCTGACACTGACCCTAACCCTAATCCTAACCCTAACCCTAACCATAACAGTTAGGGCCTAACTCTAACCCTAACCCAAAACTGAACCCAAACTCTAGCCCTAATGCTACCCCAAACCTAACCCTAAATCCTCTAACCCTAACCCCTAATCCTAAACCTAACCCTGACCCTAGCCCTAATCTAACCCTAACCTAACTCTAACCCTAACCCAAATCTGAACCTGAACCCTAGCCTTAACACTACCCCAACCCTAAACCTAAGTCCCCTAACTTTAACCTAACCCTAACCCTAACCCCTAATCTAACCCTAACCCTAACTGAGAACCCATGGCCAGTGCCTGAACCCTGACAACAGCCTGTGACTGGGCTGAGCGGCTGTCCCCACCAGCGAAGCTAAAACTTTCGATGACTCGCCCGTGACAGCTGATCCCCTCGTGAGCATCGCCAAGCAGGACCCCGCTGAGCGGCCTGATCCTGACCCTCAGCGTCTGTGAGGGAGGCAGGTGCTCCTCATTTTAGGCGGCTACGTTTGGGGTGATGTTTTATTCAGCAAAAGACCACTCTTTCACTATTTATTTTTTTATTTTTTAAATCTTTATTGTTGAAAGTATTACATAGGTCCCCTTTCCCCCCCCCCACTGACCTCTCTAGCCCCACCACCACCCCCACCCCAGGCCTTCACCACCCTGTGGTCTGTGTCCCGGGTGATGCATCTATGCACACACGTTCTTAGGTTGATCTCTGACACCCACCCCCCCTCCCCGCCCCCCCTCTGAGGTTCCGCACTCTGTTCCATGCGCCCCTGTCTCCGTGAGGAGAAAAACAAACATTTAAGACAGAACGTGGGGCGGTTCTTAGTGCTGAGCTCTGAACGAGGCGACATCCTAGACAGAAGCTCTGTGGGCAGAGGGGCCTCGAGGGCAGTCACATCCGGTTGTGCGGGTCGTGCCCACGCACGGCGACCCTGCTGCCCCTGCGGACGGGAAGAGGCAAAAATGATGCTCGCGCCTGTTCCCCAAGCCGTGTGACCTGCTCAGAGCGACTGCTGCTCAAATTCACACAAACGTTTCGCTCTTTTGCCAACACCTGTGTCCGTGAGGCTTGTTCCCGGGAGGAGGCGCCTTCCTGAGAAGCACAGAGACGCAGAGGGCTCCCTGCCCGGCGGGCACACGGGGAGGCCAACCTTGGGGGGACCAGCCTTTAAGGAGACCTCTAGCCTCGAATCCGGCCACCTCATTCAGCTCAGCTGCTGCGGCTCTCCTGCCCCCGGGGCCCTGCCTGAGTGCAGAGGAGGACCAGGCTGGTTACGGGAGACACGGGAAGCCCATGGAACCAACATTCTCATGATGCCGCCGTAATGGGAATCACCAGGGGCCCCCTACGGGGTGCGTCATGAGCTGAATGTGCGTGAGCGTCCTGCTCCCAAACCCACCTGCGGACGCCTAATCCTGCTGCGAAGGCGCCTGCAGGTGAGGCTGTTGGGAGGCAACCAGGTCACGGGGTGGAGCCCCGGCGAATGGGATGAGTGCCCTGTTAGGAAGGGGCCGGAGGTCGCTGACTCTCCTGCTGCCAGGAGATGACTCAGCAAAAAGATGCTGCCTGCACCTTGGAACGGGGTCCTCTCTAACCGCGCCCCCCCCCCCCCCGCCCTGCCAGCACTCTCATCTCAGACTTTCGGGCTCCAGAGCAGGAGAGAGAAGCGTCTGCTGTGTATGAGCCACTGAGTCCGGGGTCATTTGGGGTAAACAGCAGCCCAAGCGGACTAAGAATGCTCCCGGAAGGCCCTGAGCGGCTCAGCTGACAGCATCGCGGAAGGGAGAGCTATAGACAACTGGGCAGGTAGGTAGATCGATGACAGAACATGTGGAGAACACGCGGAGCCACATACATGAGTCAGAGACTGTGGCGTCCCTTCCCTGTAGTGGAATAATTGTGATACGTTTCCCATAAGTAAGGGCAGGCAATTTCTCTCTCGGTGTCTAATTACTGGACCTGCTCTGCGAAAATGAATAGGGAAGAAACCGATTCACATGGCTTACCGCGGAATGAATGGTCTTCATTAACGGTTCCCGTAGCCATTCCTACACACACCGAGACTTCACATAGGAGCGGGCAGCATTCTCAGAGGAGAACAGTCTTCTCGCAATGGATCTGTCTGCACCAGCAACAACGAGTCTCCTATTTGGGGGAAAATGGGAATGGAAGACCGAAATCATGTTCTCGTGTATCATTTGGCTTTTAAATATATATATATATTTATTGCTTTCAGAGAGGAAGGGAGAGGGAGAGAGAGATAGAGACATCAATGATGAGAGAGAATCATGGATCCATTGCCTCCTGCACGCCCCACATTGGGGATCGAGCCCAGAACCTGGACAAGTGGCCTGACTCAGAATCGAACCGTGGCCTCCTGGTTCCTAGGTTGACGCTCAGCCACGGAGCCACGCGGCCACGCTTCGTGGTAAGCCATGTGAATCGGCATTTTTTAAGGAAAGCCGTGAGCACGGGGAGGACTGGCCCAGCAGAGTGAGGCTGTTTGCAGGTTTTCTCCAGGAGGGACTGGCCCAGCCGTGGCCGCCGACGTCACCAAAGCAGAAGCCAGGGTGCTCTGAGTGGAGGGGAGGAAGGACAGTGGACGGGGCCTTGGCTGTCACAGCCGGCACTGCAGGGCGTGGCCTGCCACCGCTCCCTCTCGTCTCTTCACTCGCGATCAGACTCCTGCATCAGGGCTCTGTTCCACGTCGGACCAGCATTCCATGACCAGAGCCTTTGTGTTTTCAACTGGTTTTAGGCCAAATGGCTTCTATCTAAGAAAACTTCCTAAAAGGGACGGTAGAGTAACATTTGTGCATCGCCTGCTCTGAGGGGGCGGATGTTATCTTCCCACTTTAAAACCGTTTCCTAACACGAATGACACAGTTCTGTCATTTTACGTAAACCGAGCGGCTGCGGGTTAAGTGAGAACGTGTATCCACCCCAAACACTCCCTACCGGTCCTCGGGACACCTGGCCAGCATCCCCAACTGCCGGACATCTCCGCGTGGAGCGTGTTGGGCCACCTCCCTGCCCTTCCCTTGAAAATACTGTTGAGGACGGACGTTAACGGCAGAGTATGGGAGAGCGTTCGCGGTGTTCGCCGCAGCAATAGTACTGGAAGTATCTCATGAATAAAACAGGAGTTCACAGGTCAATGGGGAAAGGTTAACAGGAGCCTGTTGGGAAGGAACCCCGATTCTTTCCCTGGTTTTTGTGGGGGACGGGAACGGGTTGGAACTGACGAACCTGCCAGGGCAGACACGTAAGCAGGTACCTGTGGCATGGCCCGCACACGGCTCTGCTCGCCCCGCATCATCTCCACCTTCACACCAGCCGTCCTCGTGTCCCTCGAATGGTCCCCGCCTTGTGTGACTCCATTTTGCTGATTTCCTCCAAATCAAGTTCTTCCCACCTTCCTTTTTTAAAAAAAAAAAAAAAAAATTAATTCTAACCCAAGGATATTTTTTTCCACCGATTTTCAGAGAGAGTGGAAGGGAGGGAGGGAGGGAGGGAAGGGAGAGGGGAGAGAGAAACATCAATGTGAGAGACATATTGGCTGGTTGCCTTCTGCACACACTCTGACCAGGGCCTGGGGTCAAGCCTGCAACCCAGGTATGTGCCCTTGACTGGGACTTGAACCCGAGACCCTTTGGTGTTCAGGCTGACACGCTAACCACTAAGGCACGCTGGCCAGGGCTGTTCGGTGTTTTGTTCCCGATCATGGCAGTGGCTGCACCCATGTCCTGATCCAGTGGGAGGTGGGAATCGTCCACAAAGGGACACCCTGGAATCATGACGATGAAGGAAGAGCCACAACAGGGGACCGATGACAACACAAACCCATGGCATCGGGAAGGTGAGCCATGTGCAGCCAGGTGGGTGCTGTCTGGGAGCCTCCTCTGTCTCCCGAGGGTCCCGGGCCGGCTGTCTGTGCCCTCCCTTCACCCCCCCGCCCCCCCTGTGCACCTGCCTGGTGTCCCCAGCCAGCCCTGTGCTCAAGGCTTTCCTATGAAGCCTCCATGTAGTCCCCAAAATATCGATTCCAGTTCAACTTTAAGTTTTATTTAAATATTTTAAAATATATTTTTATTGATTTCAGAGAGGAAGGGAGAGGGAGAGAGAGAATCATTGATCGGCTACCTCCTGCACGCCCCCTACTGGGGATCGAGCCCTCAACCCGGGCATGTGCCCTGACCGGGAATCAAACCCTGACCCCCTGGTTCATAGGTCAACACGGAGCCACACCGGCCTGGCTTATTTAAATATTTAGAAACTCAAGTAACATATATGTTCTGTGAAATAAGTCAGAAAGGGCATCTCGCCCAAAAATTATTGTAGAATTAGGTAATAATAGTTTCAAATGCTAGTAATGGGGGGAAACGTCGTAGACACGTAGCCAGCCTCACCATGTGAGGCAACTGCAGCTGAGGCCTGAGGCGGTGACCGGAGGGCTGCTTTAGCGACAGAAAGGGGTGGGGGTGTCCGTCTGTGACCTGTGCTCCACGCATGAGAAGCCTGCGCTCTCCACCGGACGCTTGAAGAACAAACGCATTTATGTTTTACATTAAGATGCTTGTGTTAGCTCCTACAGCCCAACCACAGGGCACATGCATGTTCACCACGGAGTGGATATCGCGGTGCCCACTTATGTCACCCCGGGCTTCTAAGACGTCCTCTTTTCACCAACCAGCGTCTAAAAAGACAGAAAAGCCGCTCTTGGAATTGTGTTTAATTAAGGAAACAGTCGCACTGCTGCCTTTGGTCCATTTAACACCTGCAATCCCTGCCTTGCCAATTTTTCGCTTGGTGCCCCGGACCTCGGCTTGGTCAGCTGTGAAACAGACAGGATCACACGTCCAACCCCAGAAATGCGCCCCCAGGATTAAGTGAGTTGATTTCCTGAAGCACTTGGCGCCGTGTCTGGGCTGTGGAGCCCGTGTCTCCAGATCCATTTATTTCCTCCGCACTTCCCAGGACTCACCCACCAGCCCCCACATTCACAGCCCCCGGGTCACCCCTGGGAATAGTAGCACTTGGCCCAGAAAGGGGCGGAGAGCGCGGGCAGCTGGGCCAGCCATCTGGCGGCGGGCCTGCCCGGACCTTCCTCTACCAGCTGGCGGGGCGCCGGGAGTCGGGGCTCCGCGCTCGGCCGTCCCGGGAGCCGATGGGGGCCGTGCACAACGGGGCCGCTCTGGGCCAGCCGGGCCCTCCTGGGCGAGGGAAGACGGCCCGCGCTGCTGACCGCCTGGGCCACACTCGGCCTTCGTGTCCATTCACGGAAGCAAACGCTCCTCCTTGCACCGGGCCTCGCCTCCTGCTGGAAGGCTTGCTCTCGGTCTGACGCGTGGGGACAGTGTTCACGCCAACGGGTGGTCACGTGACCCCGCTACATCGACGGTCCAGAACCCTTTGGTGCAGAAAAGGAATTCTACCCACAAAAGTAGTTAATTCTCTGGCAGCTGCAGAACCTTAAAACCACGTGTCCCCGATGGAACTGAGTCATAAGTAATGGGGACACAGTGATTAGAAGCATTGATGGGGTGTGCACTGCGCCAGGAACCCAGACCGTGCCATGGACATGATGACCGATGATGTGCGCACCTACCTTTTTGTAATTTTAAGTTGTTATTCATTTGCCTTATTGTTCACGGCTGATGGGACATATGGAGACATTCAGAATTGCATGGCAATTTGGTTGTTGTTTTTATAAAAATATATTTTTATTGATTTCAGAGAGGAAGGGAAAAGGATAGAAACATCAATGATGAGAGAGAATCATTGATTGGCTGCCTCCTGCACATCTCTACTGGGCATCCAGCCCGCAACCTGAACGGAAATCGAACCGGGACCTCCTGGCTCACAGTTCGATACTCTACTGAGCCATGCTGGCCGGGACAGCTTTGCACGTTTTAACTTGGATGTCATGCTGCAGTGCACGCTGGGAATATAGTGGAGTCCCCAAACCTGAGGGCAGCTGGTGACCACCGTATACTTGGGGACTACCCCGTGCATGTCACTCCTCGCGGCCACCGCTTCCACGCCGGAGGGAACAGCCCTGTGACCCCACAGAACCTGTGTGGCCGCCATGCTCATCGCCACGGCACCTGTGACCACACCGTGCCCGTGAAGGCGGGGTTACCTGCCCAGCGGCAGGGTGAGGGCGGAGCCCACGTGTCCTGCCCTCCCCGTGGCGAGTCTCCCACAGATCCCTGTTCCCAGAGGAGAGGTCCTCACGGGTCTGAAAGTGCGCGGCCGTCAGCTCTCCAGCAGAAGTTCCAGGAAGGATGCTGGATCTGGGGACTGAGGGAGGCAGGTGCGGGAGCCAGCCATGGTGACCAGCATCCGGCGATGCTGACGGTGCCCAGGGTGGGGCTGGGAGGATGTCTTAGAGCAGTGTCCGAGTTTTTGGTGGTTCCTGGCTGGAGGCTGCGCTCCCAGCATCTGTCGGGCAGCTGCCCGGGACGTGCACAAACATCCCCGTCTGCTCCTTAGGCATCGCCTGCCTGCTGACCACCCGAGTCGGGGATGCCCGTGTGGCCTGAGTCACTCCTTACAAGGCTGACTACGTGGCTTGTGCGCTCGGATCGTCCACCCACACCATGGCCACCGCCTGCCAAGCACGCCCCCCCATCCGCTTCCTGTGAGCCTCGGACAGAACGCTCCACACAGACTCTCCGATGCCATCTGGGTCCTCACGGCAGCGGACACCTGTATGCCCCTGACCTCCCGGCCCCTGGGATCCGGGCCTGGGATAGGGGTCGGTTCCGGCACCGGTCCCAGCCTGGCACAGGGGTCACGCGTTTCGACAGCCATGGACTCCGGTCTGAGAGGTGTTTCCACCAGGAAGAGAATGGTTCAGCTAAGACACTGAGTACTACTTTCATGCCCTGAGTATTATAACCGATGATTTTATCACACTGTCAGGGTTCGGAAACTACGGCTCCCTTCACGTTCAGAAAAGGCCTGTATCATTCACAAAACTGGAATCAGCGAACGCCAGGAAGGGCTATAATGAGGCCACACTGAGAAGCCGCATTTGTGTAAAATGACTAACATGTGCAGGATGCCTGCTTCACCTTTAAACCGGCCCGGAGGGGCAAGGCCAGGCCCTGGGCGCTGTCCCCACGGGGACTTTCTTTGAAACACTCCCACCTAGCGGATGAGCCTTTTAATTACACCTTTTAAGAAAAACGGTACAACTATGAGATGCCTCCAAGGTTTAAGTCCATCAAAGAGGCGTGTTCTGGGTGTTTTTAAATCCATTTTAACACACAGTCGATTCTTATTCTCTACACAGGAACTTAATGTTATAATGTGAACGTGTCTCCCCCAGAATTACGCTTCCGCTCCCGAAGTGTGGACTTTGAGACAGAGAAGAGAGGCCTGTAGGAAGTCAAATATAGAAGCCTCAGATCGGAGAGGGATCCGGGCTCAGATCTCTCGAGACGCCCTGAGTGCGAGTGACAATCGGGACTCGGATGGGTGAGACAGCGAGGGAGACAGACGGTTACGACAGGACTTAGACCGAGTCTGCAAGGAGCCGCAGGCCCAGTGAGACTGGCTACTGTGTGTCCCTCCAGGAGAACTGCAATGCAACACGCTCACCAGTTTATTTCAATGCAACACGCTCACCAGTTTATTTCAATGCAACACGCTCACCAGTTTATTTCAATGCAACACGCTCACCAGTTTATTCCAATGATTGCTTTTCAGGTTGTCCTTTCCCATGGCTGAGATGCACATACCACACTGTTTCCCCTGTGTCTGTTTTGACCACGTATCTAAAAGCCAAGTTCTCCTAAACATGATCAATTAGTCAGCTCTGACCCCAAGCTCACCTTCCTTCAGCCTTTCTGGGAGAATGTGAGGGGGGTGGAGAGGAAATGTACCAGTGTGGCTCGAGCCCGGGTTCTGCTCGATTCTGCCTCCGACCGCTGGCCGCGCTCACCAGGGAGCCTCTGGGCCTCCATTCTACAGAGAGAAGGCTGCCCCAGACGTCAACCGGTAACGTATGCAACGTGCTTAGTGCACGCACACCACTTTCAAAATTCACAGTTTCCAATAGATTGCCTGCTGAGCCCCACTGGGAGTCCCAGTTACCACCAGCCTTATCTGAAAGGACAGCCACTGGCCATTTTCTTGCAAAGTGACATTTCTGTGTTGTTTTACGAACAACCCGGTGAGCGTGCATTCGCCTCAGTTTTGCATTAACCTTCAGTATAGAACTTACGGCACAGGATATGTTGGAGACAGTGATGGTAAACTGTCTACTGTAAACAGGCATTCAAATAAAAACACTGTATTTATACTGCATTTATACCTCATTTATACTTTACAAAAATACACTTCGCTGATAATAGTCCAGGCTCAGAGGCCACCGAAGGTAAGGTTGATATGCACATTCTGATTCTCGTCTGGACAGAAAAGAATACACATGTGTGTAGAGTTCATGAAGCCAAACTTTTATTTGGAAAGTTGAATCTCATGTATAATGAAAATAGTTTTAAACCGTACGTTTTCACAGGCATAGTACAAACACCACCTACAACACAAACACATTTCAATAAAGTTCAGCTATGAATATCAATCTAAGTTTAAAAAAAAAAAGCAATCTGGTAAGCCAGTGTACATACCTTTTATCTCTACTGATGACATCATCACAGAGTATAAGACACACAGCGAGGTCAGCTTCGCCTCCACATGCCCGCTGCCCCGCGGGAGCCCTCGGCGTCTAGCTACCACAGAGTACACACCAGGCCCTTAGGACCCACTCCACCTTGTGCCAGGAACCCTATCTTAGTGGCAGGTAAACAGAGCTAGGGTTTCGACGGGCAGCCGTGTTTTCAATGCTTAGAAAAGCCGAACAACATTTCTCATGATCCGTCTCTCTCTTTAGCTCATCTCCTCCATGAGTATAAAATAGGAAAAAATATTATGTGAGGCTTCCCGCACAATTCCATTGTGCTTTTTCATTTTTACAAACATGGGGAAATCCAAAATAGCAGACACCTTTACACAAGTAGAACAAACCCACCCAATTCACATCGGCTCATGAACATACGTGCAGAGCTCATGAGTCACTTCTGCGTAGCAAAGACCCTGCTTCATTCTCATCTGACTGGTCATTTTTTTTGATGGCGTGTGCGCATCGTGCTGCTCACGGAACAGCGGATCTACTTTCTTTCCTGTAGGTTTGTTTTCCTATAAAAATATATTTATGTGCTCACAGGAAAGCGTTGCGTGGGTGTGCGTGGGGTGACTTTTCGATGCGTCATCAGAGTATGGGTTTGCTGATCAAGTTCAAAGGCATCTTAGCTTTTATTATTTTCAAATTTTTCTTCATAAAGAAGAACACCCTGTGACAAAGAGAAGGTAACTGAGATCATCGTTAGCACTTGAGAGTTGAGACCGTTTGAAGCAGAGGGGTCCAGCATGTGCCTGTGTTAGGGTTTCTGTACAAATTCGGTGCTGGGACCGGGAGACTACTGCGGTCTCCCCAAGCCTGGGTCATTCCACCAAGAGTCCTCGCGAGAACATACAACCTGTGACATCGAAGGAACGTCGACCGTGGGCGCGAGAAAGTCAGTCTCAAATCTGGTCCTTCTGTGCGGAGGTTCCCAGGAGAAGAGGCCAGGGGCGCGGAGAAGAGGTCACGGGAGATCGAGAAAGGCCGCCGAGGGCAGTCGCACGGCCCACGCCCCTTGGTTTGGGCCACTCAGAAGGGACCCCCTTGTTCCCCAGCTAAGGGAGCGCTAAGATTTCGGACAAGGAAACATGTGGCCACTGTGTGGGCTTCTAACGGGAGGTTATTGAATCCATCACAAACGTGCTCCCGGTGCCTTCTGGAGGCCTGATGACCAAGAACAGGAGCTGAAGTCGCCGAGGAACGAAACCACCGAGTCATGACCTTGGCCTCGTCAGGAGCCGGGGACCAGAATCTCCCCCGGAGAAGCCAGCACATGAGGATCCTGCCTCCAGAAAGCGGGTCCTTAGAAACCAGATGCGGATGGAGTTCGGGGTGCCCCCCACGGGTGTGCGGGTCCCCACCCCCACGCAGGGCGAGGACCAAGGCTCCCCGCTGGAAACTTGTGCTGGGAGTTGGGGGTGGGGGGGCGCGCTCCGATCCTGACCCCTAAGTCGCTGTTTTAACTAAGACATTCTTTCCTGCCCATGCATTTTGGACAACACACGAGGTTTAAAACGACAGATAGATATAGGCAACAAACACCAAAGTCAAGGGATTCGCTAGAAGGGATGCCCACAGCCACAGCTCCGAAAAGGCAGAATCTGGGAACCAATTTGGCTTAAACACAATCAGGGGTTTTGTGGGGAGGGTAAGAGCTGTTTCCGCACATGGAGAGCTGAGCACTGGAGGTCGCTGATGCGCATGCACGAGCCTTCACATGCTTTCTTCACGTTTTCATGGACAATTTTGGGCGGATGGGCAGCCCACCTGCCAGGCAATGAATTCCCTCACCTCGCGCTGATGTCTCCAGGAGAACACGGAACACGCCCCCAAGCATGGTCAGCCCGTGATGGAGGGTCGTGTGTGAACAGCTTCCCTCGGGGCTGGGGTTGGAGCACACGCCCCCCAACAAAACTTATGTTGAAAAATATGAAGACATTCCCTCCACGTCTACAGGACGTGTTACTGTAAGACCCTGGGCGGAAGCCATGAAGAACAGAATCCGGGGGCTTTGTACAGAGCCATGCGTGGGAGCCGCACGGCCCTGCGTGGCCCTGGGATGGTGGGCACAGCGTCCTTCATGTCCTCTCTCCCCCTCCAACCCCGCCTCCTACCGTGTGGATATCAACACGGCACGCACAACGCATTCGCGAGCAGATGCGGCGGGCCATCAGGGAAAGGGCAGCGGGGGGAGCCGTCACGTGGGAGTGCGGATGTCACGGAGCCACGACAAGCCATCTTTCCTAAGATGGCCTGGGACGCGGCCTCTCCTGCAGCCGAATTTAGTCCAAGAAAAAAACACCAACAGGACGTGTGCCGGGATCATAGCCGATAGGAATGAGCAGTTCCAGCTGAGGCAGTTCGGCTGCTGTTGAAACAGGGCTGTCTCCGGGCAAATAGCGCCCAGCAAGTGCTAGCGGACCGTGTACTAAGACTTCTCCTAAACTTAAATAATAAACTCTGACTGCATACAGACAACGGTTTTAATAAGACATTCATTGTCCTCTTTACACTTAAATAACCTGTGTGCTCCCCCATCTACCTTCTAACCTGTAGGGGAGCATCACCCAGACTCCCCTGCAAAAGCACACTCGTGCAAACAGAGACCCCCGTGGGGCCGCCACGCTGTGCCAACGCGGCCGGTGGGGACGGAACACACTGACGGACGCTTTGGATTCCTGGAGGTGGACCAAACACGGCTGTTCCGTGTTCTGCATGTTCAGCACCTGTAAAGAAAACGAACCAACAACAAGAGGCCCGCGGCACTCAGGGCGTTGTTAGTTTTCACGGCAGTGCTGTTTGCTCCACGTGGCCGCAGCGCGTGGGAGTCTGGCTGGAGCCTCTGGCAGTGCTGGGTCCCAGGTGCATGCTCTGGACCCGCGAGCCGACAGACAGGAGGTCAGTGGGAACCGCTAATGCCCACACGAGGCAGCCACGCTTGCAGGGGGAACATGGCCCACACACTTGGAGGCGACACGGGCAGGGGGAACGTGGCTCCCATGTGTGCCTCCCACACGTGGCGGTCACGCTTACAGGGGGACCGTGGCTCCCACACGTGGTGGCCACACGGGCAGGGGGGAGACGGCTCCCACAGGCAGTGGTCATGCTCGCAGGGGGAGCGTGGCTCCCACAGGAATGGTCACGCTCGCAGGGGGACGTGGCTTCCACGTGTGGCGCCCACGTGTGGCACTCACGCGCGCAGAGGGAAGGTGGCTGTGGAGCTGCCGTTGCTCTCCACTGAGCCCTTCTCCTTGGACCCCGCGTAGGCACCGATGAAGGACCCATCTTCGCTGAACAGACCGTGGTCACCGTCCCCATAGGGGACCAGGCTGTCGGCGCTCTCCGTGGCCGCCAGGTCCCGCGTGAGGGACCGAAGGCTTCCCTTCAGGGGCTTCTCGTCGCTGTCGCTGGGGGATAAGAGAGAGCAGGTCAGCAGCCTCGAACCGGAGCTGCTCCCGCAGAGCGAGGGTGGATCAGAGCTCTGTGCTCAGGGTATCGTCACCATGGGAGACGGACACACAAACCCCAAAGGACACTTTCACAGACACGTTTCAAAAGTCACCACCCATCTGTGCCGTTCTGAGCAACTGAGAAATTATTTTCCTTTTTAAAAAATATATTTTTATTGATTTCAGAGAAGAAGGGAGAGGGAGAGAGAGAGAGAAACATCAATGATGAGAGAGAATCATTGACCGGCTGCCTCCTGCACACCCCACACTGGGGATCGAGCCCGCACCCCGGGCCTGTGCCCTGACTGGGAATCGAATCCGGCCGGGCCTATTTTCCATTTTCCACAGCAGCTCTGCTCCCCTTACAGCCCGGAGCTCCCTGGGAAGCCGGGTGCCCTGCAGACACAGGACAGACGCTGCCTCCTTGGCTGTTCGAACATTGGAACTCAGGATCCCCAAGTCTCCACCTTCTGTCTTACCTTTGATCTGATATGTTCCCCCAAATCCTCCCCCAAATCACTCTTTGTTTAGGTTCCTCGATGAAATTCTGTTTCTTATAACCAAAGAAGTTAACTTAATGGAGTGTATAAACTCAGGTTTGTTAAATGTTTTTTAAATGGCTGGCATTTTTAGAACATTAGCATCCTATACTTATGGTTTGGGTTTTATGCTTCAAAAAAAAAAAAAAAAAAAGCAACTCTGGCACTGGCCTTGGTTGAGCATCACCCTGTGCACCAAAAAATTGCCCTTCAATTCCTGGTCAGGACACACGCCTGGGCTGTGGGTTCCATCCCTGGTCAGGGTGGAAGGAAGGCAACCAGCCAATGTTTCTCTCTCTCTCTCTCTCCATCTCTCCAAGAATGTCCTTGGATAAGGATTTAAAAATGGTAATACTAATAAAAATATATCTTTAAAAGCAACTCTGAGTTAGTGAAATGTCTATAACGCAATACAGTCTCCTAAATTCCTGATCGGGGCTTACTTTAAGTAGTAACGACGATCACACCTTAAAAAGTCGTCTACCACCCTACACAGCTTTATGAAAGTGGAAAAGGAAGAACTGGAGAGATGTAGGTAGATGTGGGAGCACTTGGAACGCGTGGCCGTTGGGCTGTGGGCCGGGGTCCTGCCCTCACCTGGCAGCCGCGCCAGGGCACCGCCCTTCCCCACCTCATGGGACGCACTGTCGCCGAGGGAGCAGGAGTGATGTGTCGCGTGGAGCCAGCGCTCAGGGCCCACGCTCGGCTCCTGGTCTGTGGGGTCCTCGGGGGCCCCCTCCCGGCCAGGCACCTCCGTCACCCACACCCCAGAGCAGTGAGAGCTGGACACACAACTCGGCGGAAGCGCCGTCAGCTGCCCTGACTGATGCGGCCACTGGCTCGGGGCTGGGATTCTGCAGTTACCACGACCGAAGCCCTCGGGCGGCCCCTGCTTGGGGCACAGGTGAGTGCCAGTCTCCATGCCCGGGACACGGTCTCCTGGGAGAAGGTGGGGACAGAGGGGTCTCCTGAGGAGCACCGTTCGGGGGAGGAGATGAGAGCGTGGTACCTGCTCCGAGGGCGCAGGGGAGGCATGCGGGTGCCGCCGCTGGGCCTGCCCCTGCGACCTGAGGACCTGAGGAGCGCCTGCCCCTGGGCCGTGTGGGGCGGGCGTCATGCTCACCTGTAGTCACCAAAGGTCTCATCTTTCCCCGACTGAACGTCCGGGTCCGGGTGCAGGTCCTCCTTGTCTTTCACTGAAGAAAAGAGAGAAGCGAACAATGCCAACGTGTTTAAAGGCGACGCGTCAGCCGCGAGGCTGGGTGGGGGCGGCCCGTAACCTCCACGGAGCTCACACCGCCGATGAGGCCGCGTGGGTGTGTCTGTGGTTGACTCTCCCACCGCCTGTGACCTCGTAAAGGAAAACAGGGGTTTTCTGGGTTCTCGCTCTTTGTCATTGAGTCCTGGCAGGTTGCCGGGTTCCACGTATTCACTCTTCACTCTGTGGGTCCGAGGCTCGGCCATGACCTCTGGGGAACCAGTGACCACGCCCACCCCGTGCTCTCCTAGCCTTCTGGAAGATGCCACAGGCTCACCTCAGGGCCCTGTCACTACGCTACAGAGAACAAACGTCAATTATTGACCCGGCTGCCGTGGCTGAGTGTCAGCCTATGACCGGGAGGTCATGGTTCGATTCCCGGTCAGGGCACATGCCCAGGTTGAGGGCTTGATCCCAGTGTGGGGTGTGCAGAAGGCAGCCGATCCATGATTCTCTCTCATCATTGATGTTTCTACCTTTCCCTCTCCCTTCCTCTCTGAAATCAATAAAAACATTTTTTTTTTTTTTTAAAAAAAAGAGAGAAGCTGGGAAGCATTGTAAGTCTCCTTAGGGCCCATGTTAAGTACTAGAAACTGGAAAGTGTGTAACCACTTGGAGACAACGTCCCCCTTGGTCAGTTAACATAGGAATGGTTTCTCCTCACAGCACACTGTATCTCTAATGTACTCATGTAAATTTAACCTATATGTTTAATTAGAAGAATAAGAGACATCTCTGAAGAGTGCCCCCTGGAGAGTAATATTTAATCAATTGGAAGCTCTATTAAAAACAAACTTATTTGTTCATTTGTTGCTTTTTAATTTATATTTCGCATAGGAGTGAAATCAATTCCGTCTGACCTATTCCACTTGGCATGACTCCCAAGACTCACCCATGTTGTCACAAATGGCAGTGTCCCACCTTTTTCAGGGCTGCGTAGTATTCCACTGTGTATAGGTACCATGTCTACGTCAGTCACTCGTCCCTCAAAGGAGGCTCAGGCTGTTTCTATGAGTGTATTGTTGGCCCAGTAAACATAAAAGAAAGAGGAACCTCCTACCTGAGTACTTCCCGCCTCGGTTCCTCTTCACGAAGCAGATGGTCAGCAGCACGAGGGTGAGGACGGCGATGGCGCCCATCAGCCCGATGAACCAGCCCTGCGTGGCGATGTCGTCATACAAGCCCGCGTACTCTGCGCACAGAAGTCACACACTGAGGGCCCGAGAGCCAGCAGCACTGCGCCCCTTTGGGGGAAGTGACCCCTCATTTACAAACACTCAAAACAGCATCCGTTCTGTGTCTCCTTCCGGGGACCCTGGCGGGAAGGGGACCGGGAGGACACTTCCCGGGGAGAACGCGGACACAGGGCGCGTTCTGACTGGGAACAGCCCCTCTGGCCGGGTCTGAGTGTGAGGACCGAAGGCGGGGGACAGGCAGGTGGGTGAGGCAAGCACGCAGCGGCGGAAGCACAAGCAGAAGCTGCTTCGGGCACTGCAGGTTGCCATGGTGATGCTGGGTTCCGAGTTCCTCTTGTTTTCCTTTTTAGTTTTTGTTATTCACGCGTGTTAATAAGCAGGAGCTAGTTTAGGCAACTATTCCAGAAGGAGCAGCCAGGGCGAGGGCTCCGTGGGAAGCTTTCCACTGGGACAGTTTTAAATGCTACGCTGACGCCCTGGCCGGTTGGCTCGGAGGATAGAGCATCGGCCTGCGGACTGAAGGGTCCCCAGTTCGATTCCAGTCCAGGGCACATACCTCGGTTGCAGGCTCCTCCCCAGCCCGGGCCCCGGTCAGGGCGTGTGCAGGAGGCAACCCATCCATGTGTTTCTCTCACATCGATCTTTCTCTCGGTCATTCCCTCTCTCTTCCACTCTCTCTCAAAACCAATGGAAAACTATCCTCGGGTGAGGATTTAAAAATACCAAATAAATAAATAAATAAACAAAAATCCGCTATGCGAAACGAATGGAAACTGCTTTCTTACAGCCAACACCCTGCACACTTTTACCTTCAATGTGGGGAGGGGGGGCACCTAACCATCTACAGACGCAGATGTGCCGTCCGAGGCTGCCCCAGCAATCCCACTTCTCACCTCTCCCTCTGGCCTCAATCACATCTTCAAAAATGCTATTGTTCCCAACCCAGTTCTTAGGCAGGAGGCGGACTGCGTGTTCGGCTCCGGGCTCAGGCACCTCGGGGGGGTGAACCTTTTCAGTGGCGTTCACTCCTTCTGGGAGCTTCCCGAGACCTCTGCCTGAGGAAGGTACACGGGGAGAGCACAGGAACCGTGAGCGTGGCGAAGCGGGCGGAAAGGTGGAAACAGAGAGAGTGTTAATCGAGACGCAAAAGAGAGCCCCTGGCAGCACCATTTCCCCTGAGACAGTCCTTGAATTACCAGGAGGATCAATACAATGGACGTGTCCTATGTTCCTTTTAGAACGCTGAAGCTCGGTAAATGCCATGCGCTGGATGCGTGTCCTATTGGGATGCGTACAAGCTGATAAGTAGACGCTGTACATACTAGTAAGTCTACCTGGCCAGGAGAACGGTTCGAAACCAAATACGGACCTAAAAAAAACTGTGCATTGTCACTTTGCGGAATTTGAACTTTACACGCCCAGCAGGAGACGGAGTGTGGCCTTGAAGGCTTATAACTGGAAGCACAGCCATCTTCACTCCATGCTACTTCTTTCTGCCTTGCTCTTCTCCATAAATATCGATGGAGCGGCATCCGACTATGGCCACACGTGAAGTGCGGCACATCTGTAGGGACTCAAGCTATAGAAAGTGCAGGTTTCCAGGTACATTTAATCAAAAGGCACTGAGGCTGGGACGTGCTCTGAGAAATGGACACTTTCCAAAGAAAAACATGAATATGCCACATAGTCATCGTAAAAACTCATCGTTGCAGGTAAAAATATGAGCCAAGTGTGATTAAAAGATACCTTTAATTTCTGGCCTTGCAACAAACTATCCAAAATACCTATTTTTGCTAAGAATCAAAGCAACAGACTAAGTGGAAACCGGAAAACGTTAACTTATTCGGAAGTAAAATATATTCCCTATGTCGAGGGGTCAGGAAACACTGTTTTCGATGGGATGCGATGTGACATGCTGAGCGTTAGTTATAACGCTCCCACAGAGGAGGAAGCGATGCAGAGTTTCTGATGACAGAGGGCCTCCCTCGCTACAGACGGCACCTGACCAGGGGCATTAGGGAGCAGAGAGGTTAAGACTGAGCACCACCGAAACAGAGGCAGTTAGTTTTGACTTTGAGAAACCATTAAGGAGCACAAGCTTTTGAAAAACAGAGAAGCAGATGTTTTGTTCAAACCATTAAAGGCACACAGAAGCCCATTTCTGACGAATCCATCTTTTCCCTCTGAGATTATGGACCGTGGGCGTCGGAGTGACAACCAGACAATAACCAGAAAGAAGGCAGACCCCGTGCTCTGAACGCATGTGCTGTCAGGCAGAGCAAGAAGAAGGAGACGCAGGAAGAGATCCCACTTGGACAAAAGGTATCATTTTGGGAGGGTTCCGTGATATCGAGATACAGCTCCTCAGAGGAAATGCACATGTGTGTTTTCCCAAGGACTGACCCGGAACCCAGCGGGAGGGGTTCCCGCCATCTCCCTTTCCTGCTTCCCATCCCCAAATATCCCTCCAGGTCCGATCGCGTGGACCTCACACAGGCCTCCGTCCTCACTCTACTTTCTCCTTTCTCTCCCGAGGCCCTGCTGGTGTCAGGGTAAGCTTAGCGAAACCACGGCTCAAATCGTGGTTGGAGAAATAACTTGGGGAGACCTGGTTCTGAGTTGGAAAAAGAAAAGTGCAATTGAATTAGAAAAACTGTGCAAATGAAACCAGACCGGTGGGCCATTTCCACGTCAGATATGCGACACCAGCCACTGGACAGAAACATAAAACTGGTACGTGAGTCAGCGTGTGCAGGGGTCCGACATGTGTAGGGAAGTGACATGTACTAGATCAGCGTTGCACATCGTCTACCAGGGCAAGAGATAATTTTATTTTTAGTCTGGAAACATTTCCAAAAGGAAAATATCCTCCTACTAACCTTATGAATGACTTCATGCCCTCGTCCCCTATTTGCATTAAGTCACACGGTAGCCCCTGACCTCATATGCTAGTACACGGAGCTCCCGCTGGACGCCTGTCGTGTAGAAACCCATGCACTGAATCGATGTGAACTCCACGAACAAGAGAGATACATTCTGGGTCTATGTGGGTGGAGAACAGGAGGGGATAGCCCGAGGTCACGGATCCCCGATTTGCACGACTAGCAGGCTAGCACGGGCGCTCCTTCCTCGGCGTAAATATCGCGAGTGCAGATGTGTCCTCCCAGCTCCTGTACTTACTGCCCTCGCTCAACGTGGCGGTTTCCTCCGTGACAGGCTTCCCGCAGCCCCTGGACGTGCAAGCCCTCACGTAGAATTTGTACTTGGTGGTGGCGTTGAGGTTTGACAGCCGCCAGCTGGGCTTGGACGGGGCGGTGATGCTGACGTCATTTAGCTCTCCGATCTCATCGGTGTCGTTTACTAGGAGACAAAGAACCATGCCTTAGCCCCGGCCGCGTGGCTCAGTGGTTGAGCGTCCACCTATGAACCAGGAGGTCAAGGTTCGATTCCTGGTCAGGGCACATGTCCGGGTTGCAGGCTAGATCCCCAGCATGAGGCATGCAGGAGGCAGCCGATCAATGATTCTCTCTCATCATGAATGTTTCTATCTCTCTATCCCTTTCTCTTCATTCTCTGACATTAAAAATAAATAGTTTTTTAAAAAGAACCATGATCATACAAGTGATGCTGCCCTTAGTTTGGCTTCTCTGCATGCCTGGGGCCTGCCCAGCACTGAATTATTCATAGCTGCCACCTCACTTCATTCTCCGAGGCTGACGTAATCACCGTGCAAGGGCAAACTGGAATCCTGCTGGATGGAGAGCTAGTCACGGCTAGAAGTACCTGATAAATAAACATGGCACACATGTTCCCTGCTACCCGCTGGCATGTTGATTTTGCTAACCCCGGGTTTGGAAACCTTTTGGAAAAGGACTAGACTGTAACTATGTCGGCCTTTGAGATCCCCACAGTCTCTGTCATAACTACTCAACGTGGACACTGTCATGAGAAACCGCTCTGGACAAATATAAACCAACGGACGTGGCTGTGTTCCAATAAAGTTTCCTTCAGAAAACCCGGCGGTGGGCGGCTGTGCCTCTGCCCCAGTCCTGCAGGCCCCGCACACCACGGAGCGCACCGCCTGCGGGACGGGCACGAGGCCGCGGCAGAGCGGGCCAAACGCTCCACACACCACGGACACACCGACTGGGGGTGAATCCGGCTCCAATGTCTACCTACTTATCTGGTATTGCAGCAGGTAGCCAGTGAGGTTTCCGTTCAGCTTCCTGGGTGGCCCCCAGGCCAAGGTGGCCGTGTCCTTGTCCACTTTGATGACCTTGAGGAAGGTTGGCTGTTCGGGTACTGAAAACAGGAACAGACACTTGGAAAGTTAACAACGACAACCCGCAGCCCCAGGCGCTGTCATTTTCCACTGAACTCGAGACTCGAACTCGTGGATCACAGATTCGCTACTGTCGGTTCAGCCGCTGGGCCACCCCGCGTGGGCACAGTCCCCAGGGCCGCCCCTCACCTCCTTCTGGCGTCTGGAAGACGTAGGGCTCGCTCTCGGGACCAGCGCCCTTGGCGTTGAAGGCCAGGACGGTCAGGTGGAACTCGCTGAAGGCGTCCAGCGCGGGCAGCATGCCCGAGCTCCTCTGGCCCGGGAACCGCAGGGTGCTCACCTCTTTGGGGAGCGATCGCCCGTCCGCCAGGCTCTTCGTCTTCCACCAGTTTATCTGCAATGGAAACGGGAGCCCGTCACCCTGCTGGCCGGCCGGTGTGGGCCTGGGCTCCGGGCTCCCTCCAGAAGCAGCTGGGGTGCAGGAAAGGCAGTCGGCACGCGAAGGAAGTGGGGAGGAACCTGGTATCCTTTCAGACGCCCGTGCACCCTGTCCTTCGGCACCGAGGACCAGGTCACCTTCGCCAGCGTGCTGTTCACCACGTCCACGCCGTGGATCACCGGGGCCGCGTCGGGGTCTGTGGGCACGAGAGGGAGGTCAGGTCTCGATAGCCCCGAACGTGGCTACTGGGACACATTCAAAGCTGATTTTTTCACCCGGACAGCATGGCTCAGAGGTTGACGGTCGATCTATGAACCAGGAGGTCATGGTTCAATGCCAAGTAGGAGTTGCAGGCTTGATCCCCAGCTGGGGACCTGCAGAAGGTGGCTGATCAATGGTTCTCTCTCATCACTGATGTTTCTATCTCTTTCTCTCTCTCCCTCTCCCTTCCTTTCTGAGATCAATAAAAATGCATTTTTTAAAAAGCTAATTTTTCACGAGGTGGAATCTCAGAAAAGCTCTGCTGTGGAGCCGGTTCCCAGGGAACCAGGAGGTTCTCACCCCAAAGGTGTGTGTCGGTCCACAAGGTGGGCTTGGAACAGGAGGCAGGGCAGAGGGCAAGGCATGGGGCAGGAGGCGGGGCACGGGGCAGGGGCTGGGCAGGGGGCTGGGAACAAGGTCCTTGACGTGTGAGGGCAAAGGCGACTGGAAACCGAGGACAGTTCTGCTGCGTAACCCACTGTGGGGATGACGGCAGGTCTTTGCTTTTCAGTATAGAAATAGCTTTCTCGGGGATTACAGAGAATGAAAACCTCCCTCACACGTCCTTACACTCTATACTGACTGATCGCATGCCCCGCCTCAACCCTAAGGAGGAACCACAGTCCAGTTGCCGAGCCCCTCCCACAGCTGGAACCCTCCCCGCAGGCAGAGGCCGCTGGAACGTCATGCTCCCTGCGGAAATGCAAGCTCCTTGAGAGAAAGGGGCCGAGTGCGAGGAGTCACTCACAGTCTTCCCCGGAGTGGAGCACCACGGACTGGGGCTGGGGGCCGGCGCCCAGGTGGTTGAGGGCTTGGACCTGGACCTCGTAGGGGGCGTAGACGGCCGGCGTCATCACCCGGAGGCTGTGCTCTCGGACCGTCTCCTCTTCCCACTCCCCCGAGGCCCCCAGGGGCTTCCAGGCCACTCTGTACTCCAGCCCTGGCCCGTTCTGCTCCGTGGACTTGAGAGGCTAAAGCAGAGGTGGGACACGTCAGTGACAGGGACACGCACTCGGGACGGTGACAGTGTGGTGGGAGACAGGCTGCACAGCCGGTCCCCTCCAGGGAGAGCTCACCCCCTCTTCCGTGAGCAACTGGGGTGAGCGCTGCTGTCACTCTGCAAAGTTTGCAAGTTAGTCCCTTGCCTCCTCTCATCTCAAGAGTCCCACAGTTTAGATGCTTGGCTTCTATCCTTGGGGTTAAGTCTAACTTTTCATAAGAAAGAATCAACTAAGAAACGCTACCCAGCCCGCCAATGTGGCTCAGTGGTTGAGCATCGACCTATGAACCAGGAGGTCATGGTTCCATTCCGGGTCAGGCCACATGCCCAGGTTTCTGGCTCCATCCCCAGTAAGGGGGCATGTAGGAGGCAGCCAACCAATGATTCTCTCTCATCAATGCTTCTATCTCTCATTCTCCCTTCTTCTCTCTAAAAAATCAAGAAATTCCACCCAGTTTTGAGTCTTGTTCTAGCCTGAATAACCTTCTTTAAATTATTTGCTGCCATAAAACTCTTTCTCACAACACTGAAATCCCAATGTTCTTTAACACAAACAAATGAAATATATTAATAAAATATGATAGTATAATCTAAATAGCTTATCTCCCTTTTCTTAGAAAATACTGTCTGCCGGGGTCCAACCCCAGCAGGTCCAGGGGTCCCCAAAGGTGTGGACGGAGTCGGCGAAGAAGGAAGGACACGGAGGCAGAGTTCAGTTGATCAGCAGCCTAGCCAGGATCTCCAGCCAGGATCTCCAGCCAAATTCTGGTCTGGATCTCCAGAGAGGTTCTGCTTCAGATCTCCAGCGAGGTTCTGTAGCCATGTTCCCTCGCTAGGTTCTCCAGCCAGGTTCTGTCCAGGCTCTCCAGTCAGGTTCAGTGTCCAGGTTCCAGTCAGGTTCTCCTGCCAATCTCTGTAGTCAGGTTCAGTCCAGGATCCCTTGCCATGTTCTCCCGCTAGGCTCTGTCTCTAGGCTCCGAGGCCAGTCCCTCTCCAGGATCCTCCGGCATGCTCTCTCCAGCAAAGTTCTTCTGTCTCTAGGCTCCGTGTAGGTTCTGTCTTCTTGATTCTGTTCTAAGTTCTGAGTTCTGAGTTCTGAGTTCTGTGTGTTTCTGTCTTGTTACGACTGTATTTATACCAGTTGATTCAATCCTATCAATCTCTATTACAAAGGTTAGGGCGTTTCTTATCTCCATTCCAGGGAGAAAAGATTATGTAGTTTAAGCATGATTGTTTGTAGTTAAAGGGATTAATTACCCGCCTGGCACTTAGTTGAGGGGTTTTATTCCCTCCCTAACTTCAGGGGAAAATCCCTACCTGGGGATTCAACCTTTCTCGGAGAGGTGACTTTGGTTAAAACACAGCGCCAAGAAGGTGAGCAAACATATTAAGAACCGTATGCCATATATGCCAGGTCCCTTGAAACAGCAAGGATGGACCGGCTCCCGGCAAATTCCCCCTTTTTTATTTTTTAAAAGCAAGCATTAAAAAGAAAAACCCTGAAATGCTCTCTTGTATCCATTTTAAGAGTAGGATTGGCGCTTTCCGCTATTACCTGAGTCCTGATCTATCAGACCAGGGAGAGCTTGCCAATCCTGCACTTTCCCAGGGTGGAAAGGCTGCAGTGGGGTTAAGGATAAGGCTCCTTGGGCCTACCTTCTCCCATGCCTCTACATTTACCTTTCCGGCACCTTTCCTTCCTCAGAAAAGCATGGATGTATTTCTTGTATAAAATGTTCTGTCTGACTGGGAATAACCTTAATTCCTCTGCTAGCAAGCACATATGTTAAAAGATCAATACAGAGTCTTTTTTCTTTAGACTCAGTATGGCACATCTTCTTAATCTAAGAATCAATACAGAGTCTTCTTTCTTTGGACTCAGTATGGCACAACTTCTCAATCTAAGTTCTGTACTATCCACCTTCTTACCCTACTTATCCTCTATAGGGGGGTCTGTAGCACCCTGGTGGAGTCCTATCCGTCCCGAGTGTGGGGTTCTCAATGGGGGGGGGCTTACCTAAGGGAATCCTGTTCCAGGGGTTCCCAAAGGTGTGGACGGAGTCGGCGAAGACTATCCACCCTCTTCCTACGGTGGAGTCTGATCCGTCCCGAGTGTGGGGGTTCTCAATGGGGGAGGGGGGCTTACCTAGGGGAATCCTGTTCCAGGGGTTCCCAAAGGTGTGGACGGAGTCGGCGAAGACTATCCACCTTCTTCCTACGGTGGAGTCCGATCCGTCCCGAGTGCGGGGCGCTTACCTAGTGGTCCCTGTTCGGGCGCCATATGCCGGGGTCCAACCCCAGCAGGTCCAGGGGTCCCCAAAGGTGTGGACGGAGTCGGCGAAGAAGGAAGGACACGGAGGCAGAGTTCAGTTGATCAGCAGCCTAGCCAGGATCTCCAGCCAGGATCTCCAGCCAAATTCTGGTCTGGATCTCCAGAGAGGTTCTGCTTCAGATCTCCAGCGAGGTTCTGTAGCCATGTTCCCTCGCTAGGTTCTCCAGCCAGGTTCTGTCCAGGCTCTCCAGTCAGGTTCAGTGTCCAGGTTCCAGTCAGGTTCTCCTGCCAATCTCTGTAGTCAGGTTCAGTCCAGGATCCCTTGCCATGTTCTCCCGCTAGGCTCTGTCTCTAGGCTCCGAGGCCAGTCCCTCTCCAGGATCCTCCGGCATGCTCTCTCCAGCAAAGTTCTTCTGTCTCTAGGCTCCGTGTAGGTTCTGTCTTCTTGATTCTGTTCTAAGTTCTGAGTTCTGAGTTCTGAGTTCTGTGTGTTTCTGTCTTGTTACGACTGTATTTATACCAGTTGATTCAATCCTATCAATCTCTATTACAAAGGTTAGGGCGTTTCTTATCTCCATTCCAGGGAGAAAAGATTATGTAGTTTAAGCATGATTGTTTGTAGTTAAAGGGATTAATTACCCGCCTGGCACTTAGTTGAGGGGTTTTATTCCCTCCCTAACTTCAGGGGAAAATCCCTACCTGGGGATTCAACCTTTCTCGGAGAGGTGACTTTGGTTAAAACACAGCGCCAAGAAGGTGAGCAAACATATTAAGAACCGTATGCCATATATGCCAGGTCCCTTGAAACAGCAAGGATGGACCGGCTCCCGGCAACTGTCCTATCCTTGTTCTTAGCAAACTGACCTGAGAGAGAAAGAACACAAAGAAACACGGTAAAGAATACACACCTCCCACTTGATCACCATTTCCTTGGGCTGAGAGGCTTGAACCCTTACGTTTTGTGGATTCTTGTCTGGAGCTGGAAAATGACAAGCATTAAAATTTTTTTCCCATTGTATGGCCTATAGACAAATCATCATATTGTCCCCCCGTAAATAAATATATTAAATAACGGATATAATTATTGATTCCTATCAAGCTCAGTCCCTAAAAAGATTAAGATAGCATTATTGAGATATAATTGACATGTAACATTGTGTAAGTTTAAGGTGGGCAATGTAATGAGTTGATGATATAAGTCTATATTCAAATATGGACATACATTTTATGCGTATCTATACATATAAAAGCCTAAGCGACTGAACGACCAAACGACCGGTCACTTTGACACACACTGACCACCAGGGGACAGACGCTCAACACACAAGATTGGGCTCCCTCCTGTCTGGATCAGGCCTGCGGGGATCGGGCCGAAATCGGCTATCCGACATCCCCCAGGGGGTCCCAGATTGCGAGAGGGTGCAGGCCAGGCCGAGGGACCCCACTGGTGTACGAATCCATGTACTGGGCCTCTAGGATGTATATACTGCAAGATGATTACCACAATGATTTCAGTTAGCTCATCCATTACCTCCCATGAGGCAGCTTGAAAACATGTATTTTATTTAAAGGAGTGAAGTCCTGTTCCTGAAGTCATACTTATTCCCTGGAGAGCAGCAGATGGTTTTACTTCCACGTGTCTTAATTTTAAAACTGCTCTTCCAATTTGGCTCAGTGGATGGAGCACCGGCGGGCGGACTGAAGGGTCCCAGGCTCGATTCTGGTGAAGGGCACATACCTCAGTTGCAGGCTTGGTTCTTGCCCTTGGGTTGGGGCACATGCGGGAGGCAACCAACGTGTCTCTCTCACTTCGATGTTTCTCTCTCTGTCTCGGCCCCTCCTTCCCTTCCACTCTCTCTAAAAATCAATGGAAAAATACCCTCGGGTGAGGATTAACAAAAAACAAAGAAACAAACAAAGTGGAGTCCCCGACTTGCTCTCCATACACTGAAATCCAGCTTGAGCTCCCTCGGCCTGTGCTTGTACCATGATGTTCCGCTATCAGACGTCACTCAGAGGAACGCTGGCTCACATCCCTGCCCGCCGGCTCCTGCTCTGTGGCCAACGTTTCCATCCTTCTGAATGAGACAGTGTGATCGGAGCGTCTGGTGAGTGGTTAATTTACAGAACTTCTCCAGCTCTGTCTTGGGAAAAATCTGAAGTCTAAAAGCCTGGACCACTCTCGCAGTTCTTTGTAGAGGCAGCCAAACGGGGCCCGACCGAAATGCTGGATGGAAACCCGTGCGCAGACCCACCTGCGGGAGGCGTTTCGTGGTGCTCGCTCGGCCTGCTGGGGCGGCTCCTGCCCACTTCGTTGGCGGCGATGACCCTGAACTGGTACCTCACGTAGGGCGCCAGAGTCAGCAGCACCGTGGTCTCCTCCCCGGGGACGGCCGCCAGCGTCTCCCACCGGCCCGGCTCCGCCCTGCTGCCCTCAAACTCCACGACATACCCTGGGGAAACAGCAAAGGAGCGTGTGTGGGTTAGGGGGAGACTCGGACACAGCAGCAGAAGCAGCAAAGGTTTTACAGGAGAACCCGCCAGCCGTGTCAGGCATGGCTTTGTCGGGAGGGTAAGTAGCAGGGGTCCCAGGCCGCCCCTACCACTGATGTTGCTGTTATGGCTGTCCCCGGCATCCCACGTCAGCCGCACGCTCCTGTTCTGTCGTTCCGACAAGCGAAGGTTCTCGGGGGGATCCGGAACATCTGGTTGAAAACCAAAGGTAAAGGTGAGGAGAGAGCAGGTGGCCTGGCTTGCCGACCCCTCACCAGGCACCTGGCCAGCCTCCCTCCTCCCTGGGCCGCGTCCCCTCCGGGTCCCTGTCACCGGCAGTGTCCTCATGCTGCCCCCTGTGGGAAGATCCTCCCGAGATCCCCCAGGGCTGAGGCCTGTGCCTGATCCCCCCACCAGCACCCCCTACAGCATCACCTGCCCCCCACTGCGCCTGGCAAGGGTATGCGCAGAGGGAAAGGAATGAAGCATCAAGTCTTTAAGGCAGCGGTTCTCAACCTGTGGGTAGCGACCCCTTTGGGGGTCGAACGACCCTTTCACAGGGGTCACATATATAATTACATATTGTTTTTGTGATTAATCACTATGCTTTAATTATGTTCAATTTGTAACAATGAAATTGGGGGTCACCACAACATGAGGAACTGTATTAAAGGGTCGCGGCATTAGGAAGGTTGAGGACCACTGCTTTAAGGGAAGATGAGGAGAAAGTATTTGAAACCGGGCTACTACTTAATTGAAAAAACCTAACTAACAACATAAGTGCAGGGGCCCAGGTAATCATTGGCCGAATGTCATCGTAACGGAGGGGTTCCCACAGCGAGCCGCTCACCGAGCACGGTGACGCGAGTCTCGTTGGCAGTGCTGTCGAGAGCTGTGTGAGCCGAGCAGGTGTAGACACCTTGGTCCTCCAGGGTGAGGTTGGAGATGGTCAGGTGGGCTCCGTCAATCAGGATCCTGCAGGGGACAGGGAGCACAGGGTGAGGAAGAAAAGAGCAGGAATGACAAACACAATCCTTTCAAAAATATGTCTTCCTGCCCAGCCGGCGTGGCTTAGTGGTTGAGCGTCGACCCATGAACCAGGAGGTCACGGTCTGATTCCCTGTCAGGGCACCTGCCCGGGTTTCGGGCTCGATCCCCAGTAGGAGGCGTGCAGGAGGCAGCTGATCGACGATTCTCTCAGCATTGGTGTTTCTATCTCTCTCTCCCTCCCTTCCTCTCTCTCTAAAATCAATAAAAACGTATTTTTAAAAAATGTATTCCTCAATGAACACCATTCGAGAAAGAGTAAAGAAAACCAAAGCCAACTTCACGCAATGCAAACGTGGTTAGAGAGCCGCGCCGTCGGAAACTGGATTTAAAAAGCATCGCTCAGGCACACGCAGATCGCCAGCACAAAGGGAGAAGTTTTGTTTTGTTTTGTGTTTAGTGACCAAGCCCAGCCACACAGGATGGGTGGGTGTGGCCCTGTGCCGCTGGGTGCACCTGGGAATCCGTGTCTCACACCTGCCACGCGTCTGAGTAACTCTCACCGGGTGTATGTTAGGGAACTCCAGGCAGAATCAGCCGGCTGCTTCTGTCAAAGGAGCTGCTGTGGCTGCCCCGGACCACGCGCCCCAGATCCCCATGGACTCAGGTAATCTCTGTTTCTGGCCCATTTCAGTTTCCATTTCCCCACCCTCCACCCCTGAGCAGGCTGCACCCTGGAGTCTGACAGCAGCTAAACTGTGGGATTCATCCGACCAGCAGGGGGCAGACCAGCCCTTCTTTTCCTACATCCTCTGCCCAGAGCTTTGATCATTCCTCCCACTTTTGCCACTTTGTAATCAGATCACTATACGAAAAACGGTTAAGATGAATTACAACTTTTACCACATCTATGTACTGTTAACATGAGTATTCAAGTATTTTGTTAAAAAGTAAAGTCTCATTACATTTGAAATATGTTCACAGCAGTTTGCTCGTTAGTTGATATAAATGTCGTCCTGTGGGGAGAGAAACTGCTCTGAGGGGTTTTTATGTTCTTTGTTTTTCTTTAATATGTTTTTCTTATTTATTTATTTTTTTAGAGAGACAGAGGAAGGGAGATGGAGAGGGAGAGAAACATCAATGAGAGAGAAACATTGATGAGAGAGAAACATCCATCGACTGCCTTCTGCACGCCCCGGGCATGTGCCCTGACCGGGAAATTGAACCGTGACCTCCTGGTTCATAGGTCGACGCTCAACCACCGAGCCATGCCAGTTGGACTCGTCTGCATTTTTTCCTCCCTCTGTACACAGGATGGAGGCACACACGTGCACTCCCCAAGCCTCCCCGGCAGGATTGGAATAAACCCTCAAAAATGATTCAAGCCTGTCTCTGCTGAATTGGCTCAAGCAGTGACAGGCAGCTGGACCCACTGGCTGTCCGGTTACCGATCCAGTGTTGACCTTTCACACCTGCTCCTGCCGCCCGCACTCGCCCACCTGCCGTCCTCGGTGCCATTGGTCTCGAAGGCGGCGCCCCCTTTGCTCCAGGTCAACCTCAGACTCGGCTTCAGGTGCGGGTCACACTCGCTCTCGCAGTGCAGCTCCAGTGTGTGTGACCGGGGGACGCGGGGGTCCCTGGGGGAGACCTGGAGCTTCGTGGCATCTGTGGCACCGAACAAACACGGGGGTTAGGACTGCAGGGCACACCCGTTCCCCGGGCCCGCAGCTCCACCAGCCACAGCTGCCGGCGGGATGGTGGGTCCCCCTGCAGAGCCTGTCGCTGATACCCCAGCATCACCGCGCAGTGCTGACTGCTTCCACCCGGCCTGGGCAACGGCGTGGTTCGCGTGGGAAGGGTGATCAATAGCTTAGCGATTTCCCTGTGTCCTGGGCTCAGAGAGTAAGGAGAACGAGCAAACAAAGGCCTCCATGTTTTGTTTTGTTTTGTTTTTAAAAAAGACTCAATTTCTTGCCCTGGCCGGTGTTGCTTACATCCCATTTCACTTGGGAAAATGGCGACCTATGGGACCCGTGTTAAGAGCTCACGCCAGGCGGAAACAGAACAGACTCACTGCGGATGTCCAGACTGGCCGTGACTGCGGTCTTCCCCTGCGCGTTCTCCACCCAGCAGGAGTAGGCGCCCGCATCCTCCACGGTGGCCTTGCGGATCTGCAGAGTCCCGTTCGCGTGGACGTGGTACCGTGGGCCTTCGAGAGGCCTGGCTGCGTCCGCCTTCTGCCTGTGGACAGAGGGCGTGGGTCAGCGTGGCTGTGCGCCCCGGGCACTAGCAGAGGTCGTGCGAGCTTTCCCTTCCGCGGGAGCCTCGCTGGCCTCACGCAGTGTTCCCTGGGGCTCACATTTCCCCCCGTGGGTGACTGACAGTCGTGTCTGCCCCAACGACGGTGCCCAGGGGAGCTCGGGTCCGGGCCCCATGCTTCTGCTGTATTTTTTAAAATATGTTTTCACTGATTTCTAGAGAGAGAGTGAGGGATAAGGAGAGAGAAACGTCAATGATGAGAGAGAATCATTGATCAGCTGCCTCTGCATGCCCCACACTGAGGATCCAGCCTGCAACCTGGCATGTGCCCTGACCAGCAATCAAACCGAGACCTCCTGGTTCATAGGTCAATGGTCAACCACTGAAACACACCTGCAGGGGCCCCTGTATGCCTCTGCTGGTCATACCTCCCTGCAGCTGTCCTTGGTGCTGAATAAATGTTCTCTGATGGTGAACCCACAGGGCTGGTCCATGCTCCAGGGGAGGGTGGCAATTAGGGCACTTCCCTGTCTCCCCTGGAGCCTGGATGGGAGGCTGGGAATGGAGGGACCCTGACCTCCACAACCCCTGCTGTTCTGGGGGCCACTGGTCAGTGGAGACATCACAGGCCCGGGGTCCTTCCTGTCCTGTAGGCCTGGGTTCTGTCTGCCCTGCAAACCCGAGTCATTTCCCTCATTCACCATCGTCCATGCACACCCTGCCCCAGCCCGCACACTTCCCTGCCGCAGGTTGTGGGCTGAAATTTCCCAGGACACACCGCTGCCCCCACCGGACTGCAAGGGCCGGGGCCTGGGTCAGGCCAGGGAAGCAGGGCTTCCCAGGCAAAACGGAAGAGGTGCCCCAAATCTCAGTGTTCAAGATCAGTCATGTGTTAACGGAGTAGTTTTAAAGGTCAAAAACAACACACTAAACATCCACAATGAACAACATCCCCGAATTTTAGGTAAAGACAGGCTCTGACCCAGACCGGCTGCCCCTGCTCCGCCCACTGGTCTCAGCCCCCAGCACACCGGGAGTGACGTGGGAACCCCTGAAACACCGCGTGTGGCCAGTGAGGCAACACGCATGTCGGTCCATGTAACAACATGGCTGGACTCATGACACTGGCAACAGAGTGACGTTAAGTGCACACCCACGTTGGAGAGGTTGTCAGCAGGGTTAGAATGAAGGCAGGCTCGATCACTATCTAGAAATGACCTCACTCAGCAGTAATTCAGGACACAGACCTTAGAGGCACCCGGCGTGGGACACACTCTAAATTCATTTTCATAATCACCCCGATTCTTTGCTTTCCCCCAATCTCCCCGAGTGAGCAAACCCACCAGGCTGGTCCATGCTCCCGGGGAGGGTGCGATTAGGGCACTTCCCCATCTCCCCTGAGGCCTGGGTACAGGTGGCAACGCGGAAACAGGGCGCCTGTCATGTGACAGAGGAGGAAACGAAGACGGACCCACGGCTGACCTTCTCTCAGGGACGCGGGACGCGGTCACCTACCAGGACACCATGGCCTGAGGCGAGGCGAAGAACTCGCAGCGTAGGAAGGCGCTGGACCCCGCCACGGAGGCGTAGCTCTCCTCATCCTCAGTTTCTATCAGCGGACGGACATCTATTCGAAAACCATGTCAACAGTTTGAAACGTGCATGTAAGAAATGACATGTGCAGACCTGGCTAGTGCAAACTGTGCTGCTAGGAGCATAGGGGCGCACACGTGCTTTTGAATCACTGTTTCAGGTTTCTTAGGATATATTCCCAACAGTGGGATCGCTGGGTCAAATGGCCGTTGATTTTTAATGCGTTGAGGAAACTCCACACTGTTTTCCACAGCGGCTGCACCAGCCTGCATTCCCACCAGCTGCGTGCTAGGGTTCCCCTTTCTCCACAGCCTCGCCAGCACCGGCTCTTTGTCGATTTATTGATAGTAGCCACTCTGGCAGGTGTGAGGTGGTACCTCATTGTCGTTCAAATTTGGGGGGACATAGGAGACACCTGTAATACTCTCAACAATAATGGTAAGTTTTAAAAATAAAGAAACAACATGTGCAAACTAATTGCTCTTTATGCAGCCAGAGAATATTATGAGAATGGAACAGAGCAGAATATTACAGTCCCTGTTCTTGAGTTAGAAGCTACCCCAAATCAACACACTTGTGCAAGTGTAACTTTAGTAGAAAGTCTGACGCCCACATGTCAGACAGAAGGGCTCTGCCTGCCCATGTTTTATGCGTGAAAGATTCAACGAGCTGGTGTGTGTGGCCCTGACCGCCGTGCCCTGGACCACGGCCGGGGGAAGGGCCTTCTTGTGGGCGGGGGGCACTCACCGACCACGTCAACGTTGGCGTTGGCCAGGATGGTGCCGTGCGCGTTGGAGGCCTCGCACTGGTACACGGCCGTGTGGTTGGGCTGCAGGTCCGTGAAGCTGACCTCCCCGGGGGAGACAACGTCACCGGCAAATGGATTTTCTGCAGGAGATTAGAGTGTCAGTGTGAGAAACACGGGACCTAAAACATTCATGCACCGTCCATCACGCGTGTCACACAGCATTTATATTTTAAGAGCCGTTGAGGGTGAGTGATTGTCCACTGCATCTGATTCTTTAGACTTCCCCAACGTCAGCCGTGAGTTTCATTCGCAGACCCCTCCGCCGTTTGGTATTCATTGCCAAAACGGCGACTGCCTCAGGCTCCTCGCCTCTCCACAGCCACACCCGAGGGTGACATGCCCGGTTTCCCTCTAGCAGGCCCGTCCGGCTATGACCTGGATGCCACTTCTCTTATAAATTCAGGTCCTGATCCTGCCCAACGTAATGCCCACATTCACCCACATGGCGCCAACCCTCCAACACTGGCCCTGTCCCCACACCTTCCCTCTGTCTCCCTTCCTGCCCTCTTTGCTTTTCTTTAAAATATGATTTTTATTGATTCCAGAGAGGAAGGAAGAGGGAGAGAGAGAGAAACATCAATGGTGAAAGAGAATCATTGATGGGCTGCCTCCTGCAGGCCTCCTACTGGGGATCGAGCCCACACCCAGGCATGTACCCTGACCGGGAATCAAAAAGCAACCTCCTGGTTCATAGGTCAATGCTCAACCACTGAGCCACGCTGGTGGGCGTGGCCCTCTGTGCATGGCCTTCCATGGCTTTTCATGGCCTTCCGCCCCCGTCACAGCTGGTTGGCACTTACCCTCTATGGGGATGCCGTTGACTCGCCACCGGATGACGGGCTCAGGCTCGCCCTCCGCCTCACACAGCAGGATGCCACTGCTCCCCGTGCTATACACGCCACTCTGGGGTTTCTTCGTCCAGCGAGGGGGCTCTGGGAACAAAGTCACGGGCTCCTCAGAGATTTATCCACATCAGCGGGTCCACCAACATCAAAGCCCTCACTTCCATGCACACCAGCAGGTGGCAGACACAGCAGGGGTTCAGGGATGTTTGCTGAGTGTTCTGTAAGGTCAGGGTGCGTGTGTGCGCCTGTGTGCACATGTGCTTGTGTATTCACATGTGGGCGCGCTTGTGTGTGTGTGCATGTGTGCATGTGTATGCATATGTGCTTGTGTACAGGTGGGTGCACATGCGTGTATGTGCATGTGTGCATGAATGTGTGGGTGCGCATGCGTGTGTTCTCATTTGGACTGTCAGCATGGATGAGAAATTCAACCTACTAAAACCAGGTATCTAATTGCTACTTTGGCATTTTGCTGCACGCATCCATCTCAACAGCAGAGCGTGGAGGAGAGGCGGATGGCGCTCTGTGGTGCTGGCTGCAGCTTAGCTTCCAGGAGCGGCAGGGAGCTGAACTTGGCCGACAGTAAGAAACAGAACGTTCCGCCCTTCGTTTCAGTGTCTGAACGAATGGCTTTGCAGCACTTCATAGCCATACCTGTCCCTGCCCGCTCATCTAGGAAAGCACTGGGCAGCATTCCTTCCTAGAGAGCCTTCTGTAAGAGGGAGGGGAGGCTATCAGCAGCGTTTAGCTTTTGCCCTTGAAACGATGAGGAAAAGAAACTCTTCGGTTATCTGCGTCCCCCTGTGCCGAAGGCTCCGGGCGGTAATCCTAAGGGGAGGCTCAGGGCGGAAGCAGGCGTGTTTCTTTAGTGCGAACACGACTGTGGTGCTTGTCACCGTAAGCGCATCACCGTGTGAGGAGCAAATCAAAGATTTCGATGGAAGTGTGGATGGTTCGGGTAATCTGGTTTCGGGGAAAACTGCACCATCCCTGCCGGCGGTCATTCCCTTTGAGTGTCGCTGGGTTATCTCCCGCAAACGACTCAATTTCCATTTCAGTCAAAAACGGAAAGTCTTCAAAGTGCATGGCTACGTGCAATGAAAAACGCGTAACCATCGTTTTAAAGCAAAGGAGGGAAAAGGTGATTAGATGGAAAGAAAATGCCAATAGATTTGTGAGGAAAACCAAAAACATACAAGTTAACCCTGGCAAGTTCAAGGAAGAGAAGGGCTTCGGTGTCTGTCGCACCGGGGGTGGACGTAACTCTTACCCCCAAGTTAAACATCCGTGTTCATGATCTACAACCTGTAAAATGCAATCGTCACATTACACACTGCACATCCCTCACTGAGGAGCATGGGCTTGTTCCTGTGTGTGTGTGTGTGTGTGTGTGCGTGCATGCTTTATAGTAACTTTATTGTCTTCTCATAAACCACATTAAAATGAGCTACTTGAGTTAAAGCTCCATGAACGTGAGAATCACCACGTTTCCCACAGAAAGCTCTCAGGGCCGTCACCGCGAGGGAGACTCGGGGGTGACGTACAGCGTGGTGACCGTGATGATCAGCACGGGGCGATGAGTTTGAAAGCTGCTGCGAGAGAAGATGCCGAAGGTTCTCATCACAAGAAAGATCCTGTAACTGTGGACGGATCTGGAGGTCACTGGGGTGACCGGGGTGATTAGAGCACAATGTCCACAAACATCAGTCACGGCGTCGTACACTTGCAATGGATTCATGTCAATCATCTCTCAAAACATGTCAATCATATCTCCATAAAAATAGCAACATTAAGGAGGTTTGGTCACAATGACATTTCCCTACATCTACACACGTAATCAAGTCAGGATTTCTATTTCTCTTCTCATTGATTCTTTGGTGTCTGCCTGAATGTCGGTCCCTGTTGGAGCTGAGGGGGCTGAGGTGGCACAGTGCCCAACCCTCTCACCTGGGGACGGAGGCTGAGCTTTGAGAAGTCCCCTCCCTGAGCGCGTCCCCAGGAAACAAGCCCCACTTCCTGCCCTGCCCGTCCTGGGACCTGCGAACCCACCACCGTGTGAGCGGCATCCAGGCCAAAGCAAACGCTGTGGGTTTTCTAATTTGTTCTGACTCTACCCTTTGGACCGTGGAGGAGCCGCGCCCATCACTGCACCCACGTCCCCTCCTCTTCCAAACCCGAGGTCCCGTCTGTCAGCTGCCTCGGAGGTTCTGCATAGTCACTGGGAATCATGGCTAACCTTGACCCGAGCCTTTCCTCGCAGCTCTCTGCACGAAACTGCTTGGACCTTCTTTTTACGCTTCTCACCCCCGTCTCTCCTGGAGATGTGAGCTGGGCCTGAGGCAGGCAGGCAGGCCTGGCCATGCTGTGAGAGAGACCTCGTCGGTCCGGCTCAGAATCCTCTCGGGCCACACTGTCCTGCCCGCCGCCCAGACCGAAACCCGCCCACTGGGGTCCTGGGGGAGCCCTGAGACCGTGTCCCTAATAGCCCAGGTTACTCTTCCTGTGTCTCCCCGGCTGGGCACAGTGGGGAAAAAAACACAGGGCAAGCAAATCTGAGTTGAACTGAAATGATGGACCCCAAAGATTCCCGTGAAAAAGGCATAATATGGGGGCAGTCCTGGGGGGGTGAGGTTCACTACTTCCTGTTGCCCAGGATCTCCCTTTTAGGTGTGGTTCGCTAAGGAACCTGCGGTGAGTCTGAGGGCGTCAGCGACAGGGCAGGTGGAGGTGAGGCCGGGGGCCCGCAGGGATGTTTTCCAAAATCAGACCCTGCAACTCTATTCTCGAAAGGCAAGATCTGGTTGAAAAGAGTTTTTTAAAAAGGCTCAAGCGAGAGAAACGTTAAGATGGAAAATTCATGGAGAAATCCATCATTGAATCCCATTCTTTCATGCTAAGATGTAAAATGGTAACTGATGGACACGACGCATGTCGAAATGTTACTCGCATTGTCATAATCGTAAATTTAAAAATACGATGACAAATGGACCTGATGCCGCTGGGAACTGAGGTGCAGATGTTGAGCACTGAGGCTCTAATAATGGACTAGAACGACGGTCGTGGACAGAATAGGCTGCAGAACTGCCTTCTCGGGAGCACGTGCTCCCTCCGCTGCGACTTCCCTTCCCGGCCACTCGTCCGTGTGGCTCAAATAAACTCAGAAAAATTCCCTACAGGTTTGGGCGCTCCTTACGTTGACATAATGAACAGGATATCTATATAATAGAGACTATAACAATATGTATGTATATGTTCATACGTCTACATGTGTTCCCTTGCGTACGTGATCCGCCTCCTTTACTACATGCACAATGTTTTCACGGTGGAACCTGGAAGGAATCATTTTGCCGAGTCAGCTTCCCGGCTGCTTTCGCTTCTGCTGATCGCAGGGCGTGGAAGTGCAGCTTGCCCCCTCTTCAGACTGCGGTGGTTCCGTCACAGAGTGTGCTGTGTCCGGGAGTGAACGACTCTCACAGGGGGGTGGGGGAACCGCACACAAGGCCTGCTTTCACTGAGGCACAAGGGGGCTTTCAGATGGACTCGAATTTCAAAGTTCACGGCCGCCCTCCCCTCCCCATGTGGCCCATGTGGTTAATTTGAGTTTCTACGCCAAAGACAAAAGCAGGGAGAGCAGGAGGCAGGCGAAGGCAGAGGAAAGTTGAATGAAAGCGAAGCGCGCTGGCCCGCCCCTGAGCCCAGGGAGGGTTGTATTTATGCGGCTTCCACACTGAAACAGGGGAAGGGCTCCTGGAGGCCCTGCCTTCTCCCTGGTCCGTGAATTCGTGAAGGGCAACCGCAGAAACACAGCGGAGGCAATGTGTGGTGTCTCATTAAGGGGAGAGGATTAAGTGTCCCCAATAAAAACATGATTTGCATCTCAATAGGGCTCCTGGCTGGTTTATGAATGGTGGGACAGTCTGTGCAGGAAACCTGTATTCCTTTGCAGTCCTCCAGGCCACAGGGCGAAGGGGATAATTTATTCTACATCCTTGACTTCCCTTTCTATTTTTTTTTTTGCATCCCTTGCAATTCTTTTGAAAGCTTGCCTTCCAGTCGGGAAACCACAGCCAGATTGCTAAGATGTGCAGCTCCCGCAGCCAAGCCTGCCATCTGGAGGGGTTTGCAGGAGTCAGCAGCTCCAGGTCCAGCAGCAGCTATGGGCCAGGCAGGGTCCCTGTGCTGGTGCAGGGGCCGAGGCGGGGGTCCCGGAAAATAGCCCTGCTGCCCGGCACAGCCAAGCCATATAGAAACACCCAGGAGGACTACGATCACAGGTAACAGACACCTCTCAAACGCCTCCTCTCTGGATGATCCAAGTCCCAGGCTGCAGCCTGTGTCCTGGTGTGTGCACAGCAATGGCTTCTCCTGTCTGGTTCTGTGGGAACAAGAACGTCATGTTCCCAGCCCTGAGTCCAGGTCCTCCTCACCCAGCCAGTCACCTGTGGGAGAGGCCTGGGGAACACGGGTTCCCCCCAAACAGCAGCCTGGCTAAGCCGTGGGGCGAACACCTGTGTGTGGGGCAAACTTGTGTCTCCTTCTTCCTTTTCAGCAGTAACTGGAACGGGGGTTGGGGGGCGGGGGCCTGGACCTAGGGGCTCCTTGAGCAAACTGAAGCTTGAAAGGTAAACTTATTGGAACATAAATGGAAGCCCTAGAAAGCCAATCCATGAATGCAGCCCTGAAGGGGACAGTTCCCCTCATCATGAGGCCCACACAGTGCGACACAGTGAAAAGCCGGGAATCATCCCACGGGCTCAGTCAGCACAGTCCACCACCCACATACAGGGGACCTCAGTGTCCGCCCAGGGAGAAAGCCTGCGCCAATCAATTCCCAGGTGATGAGGGAGCCTCCCCTCCCCCAGCAGGCAGGGCCCCAGTGTCTACATTTGGGGCACCCCTTTTAAATGATGGCCTCACTGCCCAATGACTTCTATCCCACCACACACAACAGCCACCCCGCTGCTGACCAAAAGGCTTGGGTTTCCAGAGAGAGAACCTAACTATAACCAAGGTGTGTTTGCACCTTTGGGTAGAGAATCCATCTTTCTGCCTCGGAGTCTGTTATTCTTTCCCCATCACTAACATAGAGAATATCCTCTGGACACGGACAGAAAAAACGTGCCTGGGAAAGAGCTGGGACAACAGTGTGTCTGCCTCGCTCATCTCAAGGGGGGGAAAGCAGGTTCAGAAAGTGGAGGGAACTCGTGGCGGACACGGCGAGTTAATGACGGGGCGGGAAACGCGGCCGAGCTCTCCTGGAGTCGTCCTGACCTTCTCCCATCACAGAGCTCACTGCTCTGAGACCCGACCTTGGGCAGCGTCACGCGTATATTAATATAAACGTTTTTCCTGGAAGTTCGAGGCCAGGAGGCCGGATTGAAGGACTAAGTGAGGGCGGCCCGGAGGCCTCTGACTGACCGTCCCCTCCCTGTGGTTTGTGTGGTGACAGACCAGTGAGTGATGTGGCACCCAGAGCCCGCTCCGCAGCCCACCGGGGGTCAGTTACTGCCGTGACACACCTGCTGCACAGGGGTAGGTGCGCCACATTCCCGCTACACAGAAGAGAAGTGAATCGCGTGGGGCGGCGAACGTACCTTCTACCGTGACGTGGAAGTCGTGCGTGGCCACGCCCAGGAAGTTGGTGGCCGTGCAGCGGTAATTCCCTTTGTCATCGTAGGAGACGTTCTCTATCTTCAACATCTTGCCGTAATTCTCTTTCGTTTCTCTTCCTTTTGGTAAATCACCACCCACTTTTTCCCAACCGACCTGTGGTGTTGGCCTGAAAAACAATCAGGAGGTGATGCAGGTCTCTAAATGGGCCAAATGAGAGGGAAAGAACCCCACGGGACACACCCCTCATCGCGCGGCTTTCCTGCGTGTCCTCAGAGTCCCGCCGAGGGATGTCCGTCCGCATTCCCGCGGCCCCGCCCCGCCCACGCCACCAGGGTGGACGCGGGGGCTGGCTCAGGCCGCCGCCCTCAGCGCCTCCTCCCACAGCCTCCTCCTCACACCCTCCCTCCTGTGAACGGGGCCCACTGCAGGGACGGGCTGGGCCGTGGGGGTGGCTAGTGAAGGATGGACAACTGGACGCCTAGACCTAGGGCAAGAGCGGTGTCGGGTGTGAAATCTCCTGTGGCGACTGGAAGTGGCCAGAAATACCAGCCCCGCCCCTGTATGAGTCTGAACACGAGATAAAGGAGGGCCCAGCGGCCGGCCGAGGGGCGCCCTGAGACACTGCAGACAATGTCTCAGGTGAGACAGCCGAGGGGCTGGCTGCAGGCCTGAGCGCCCGGCCGACACGGGCCAGGCTGAGAGCACGCGGCCCGCAGGGGCCGCACGAGTGCATTCGCCAGGGGCCTTGGAGCTCACGGCCTAACAGGTCTCCGAATGGCTGTGTCCCGCCCCATCTGTCAACATGGAGAGGCGCCAAGTCACAGGCTGCTGGGACCACAGCCCCCCCCAGCCCGGAGCCCTCACAAGCCCAGACTTCGGTAGTGCCAGCCCTCCCCTTCTGCCCGTCCTCGGAATTAGTCTCATCCTCCAAACCCCGCCCCTGGAAGGACAGAGGGAGAGGAGCGTGAGCGCCAGGCGACGATGGCGCAGCTCCTCTCTCAGGGGCGCAGCCTCACCTCCGCAGCCCGGCAGCTGTATTCTCGCCAAATTGTTTTTTGCTCTTTTCTATTTAATTGAAGGAAGATTTACTGACAGCGTTTGAGCGAGGAAGACTTGAAGGAAAATACAGGGTGTGCCCCCCAAAACGTATACACACGTAACAGCTGATAGCTCAATTGCTGTTTCTTCCTTTTCAGGTCTAACCCATTGGTGTATGTAACTCTTCAGAGTGTGTATACTTTTCAGGGGACACTGTGTATTGTGTAACCTCTTTATTATGTGAGAAGGTGACCGTGTCAGGCTGGGCGCCAGCGTCCCTGCAGAATTTCCCGTTTCATGATGACTACCCACACGTGGACACTTCTCCTACATGTCCTCTGGTTCAGAGACGCTCCATCCCTTGACTGCTCGGAGCAGCTCCTTGGGTTGAAAAGTGCAGAAATAAGCTAAACATCGAGGTGGCTTAGATTCTGGAGACAGACGGGAGAGGGGACTCCGGGTCTCGGGGCTCCTCCCCCTCCCCTGCCCTGGGGCGTGGAGAAATCCAGCCAACATGTGGTGTGCGAGACGCCGCGCCTGACACAGGAGACCCGGTGGGCATCCAGGGATGACTGGTCTGTGACTGCAGAGGGCGTGGCTTAAAACTGCCGAGGAAGGTCAATGAGCAGCTCCCTCAGATCCCACAGCGCGTCCCCTGCGTCTGAAGCAGGACCCGCCGGGCTCCAGGCACACCCAGGGCCGTGCGTGTCAGGGGAAGTCCGTGCACCGGGCCCCGGGTCCCAGGACGACAGGTTTCTGTCCTGCTGCAGATTCCTCCCTGGGCTGCATGTCTCGACAGCACAGGGCAGCATTTCCATGGTTTCGAAAGCGGCTGTGCGCCCCCCCCCGCCATCCACCCCAAGAGGAAGACTGTGGCCTTTGTGGGAAATAGGGAGGGAGGGTGGCTGAAAGGTCGTGGGCCCACAGGGCCAAGGGGCACGGTGACGAATCCTGAAAGAATGTGACTTCTCCCACCACAAGCTCATGGGCACCAAACCACAGGGCGGTGGTTCCCACATGGTTCCCACGTGGTTCCCACCGGCCTGACGCGCCCACCTTCTCACACAATAGGGACCAGCTTCCGGAACAGGCCCTGAAGTGTAATGTAAAACCACTCACTGGGAATGTACACTGAGCTACGGGCGACCACGACTTCTAAACTCCACGTCCTGCCCCACTGACCACTGCCCAGCGACGGGGGGTGGGGTGGGGGGCGCGCCCTCAGCTCGCAGACGAGGAAGGAACCGGGTGCTGGGGCTGCTTCCCACGGAGGCAGGCAGCACAGACAGACAAGAGGCCGGAGGAAGAACACCTGCCTGGCCATGTGTTAGAGAAGATGAGCCTTGTTCGCGAGGACTTAGGAAGGTTACTCAATAAACGCAGCGATTCCAAAATGTGGGTGGCGGTGGAACCGGACTGGCCTTTGGGCAATGCCACATACAGATCACGTACCATGGAAACGTGCACCAGAAACCTATATGATCCGATTAACCGAGATCATGCCCCAAAGCAAATTAAACAAAAGAGAGAAAAGGTATGACCACGTGAAGGACCCCTCGCTTTCCTGGGGGATTTGGAAACGTGTGTTTTTGTTGTTGTTTTTTTTTCCAGATAAAGTCCAGGGAATTCTAGGCTCACGTGAAACTATCTTAACTTATGTGGACGGGCCCCCTCGTGCCGCGGGAAGCAGGGGACAGGAGAGGCAGATGGGGTCCTGGGAACCTGACAGGGAACCTGAGGAGGAGCTGGAGGGACAGCGCCAGCCCGGGACCAAGCCCTGTCCCTGCCTCCACCGCAGCCGGCTCCAGCTGGGCCCTCAGGGTGGCACCCGCTGACTGAGCACCGGGGGCTTCTGTCACCATCACCCGTCCTCACTCCCACACTGACGGAGGAGTGAGCGGCTTATAGACCAGTCCCAGCGCCAGCCTGAAGTCTGGATGGTGGAGTGACAATTACTCCCTCCAGACATGTGCTCACTCGTTCTTTTTAAAAAAAGGCAACAGTCGAAAACGGGGCGTGCAGGCGCGCCTCAATGGGCATCACATTCCTTACACAGCGCGCGGACGGTCGGGGCTGACGGACGGTCGGATGGGGCAGGTACTCACAGGCCTTCGGCGAAGCACTCCAGCACCAGGGTGTCCCCCAGGAGGACAGTGACCGCGGACTCGGGGCCCCTCGCCGCCGGAGGCAGCAGCAGGCTGGGCTTTCTCTGCTTGATGGAATTCGCTGGAGGGAAAAGAACAGTGTCCCGTTTTTCTCTGGCTCAGAGAGCGACTGTCCTGTGGCTCTAAACCAGTGATGGCGAACCTCTTGAGCTCAGCGTGTCAGCATTTTGAAAAACCCTAACTTAACTCTGGTGCCGTGTCACATACAGAAATTGTTTGATCTTTGCAACCATAGTAAAACAAAGACTTATATTTTTGATATTTATTTTATATATTTAAATGCCATTTAACAAAGAAAAATCAACCAAGAAAATGAGTTTGCGTGTCACCTCTGACACGCGTGTCATAGGTTCGCCATCACTGCTCTAAACTGTTCTCAGAACAGACGTAACCCGATGCCTCTATGGGAGCGAGTGGTGGACACACACGGACACCCCTCCCGCATCTGGGTGTTGGCACCTAGATGCCCTCCGGCACGCCGCTGGGCACCCCCCGGGGAGCGAGGGGAGTGAGGCCGGAGGAGGAAGTCTGTCCCGGCCAGGCCTTCGGGCCCAGGATTCAAACACAGCGGAGAGGAGAGCTCATTTCCTGACGGAAGCCCTCCAGTTCTCGGACGTCTGATTCTACGGTCTACACTGGAGTCGTGCCCGCCCCATTCAATAACTCTGTGTGTCTCTGTGTCTGTGTCTCTCATTTAAACCAGGGGCGGGGAGCCAAGGGCCTTTGGAGATTTCTCACTTCATTCGCGGGCCACACAAAAGTATCAGCTTAAAAATTAGCCTGCTCTATTTGGTCTAACATTTAATTAGCTCACCCCTAATATATTTAAGGTTTTAATAGACACCTCTATGTTAAGGGATTTTCTTTAACATGAATATTAGTATTTTTATAAACTCACAAAGGTATCAGAGGAAAAACTCAGATTGTGAGATGGCAACAAGCTACATCGCTGAGAATCACTGCCAACACGCCATGCACGACCGACTTACCCCGGGAGCCGGTCTCTGTGGGTGAACCCGAGTCATTAGCATGCTTTACTGAAATGAGAAAATGGAAGAGAAAACTCACAAACACAATGGTGGGTGTGGATGCCAACAGAGAATGAGGAGTCACATTCCTTCCTGAGAAAAAGCACAGCTCGAGGCAGCACACGCTTCACTAGAGCACCGTCTTTAGGGAGACAGTGGGAGGGACATTCACGCGGAGCTTAACCTTGAACTGTCACAGGTGGATCCAGGCGGGAGGACACAAGTGGCAGCTCAGGGAGGAGAGCGGAGGCTGCCAGGACGCTCGAGCGGAGCCCTGGCAACATGCACCACACGTAACGACGGAGAAAGTCACCAACCAAACTAGACAACGGACGGCCATGCCCACCCGGCGCCAGCAGAGCCGATGGTCCTCCCTGGGACCTGTCGGGCCGTTCTCCCCTGATGCTTTCCCATTTGGGCACCCAGACCCGAGTAGGGGAGGGAAGCAATTCAAATAACCTTGTCAATTTCGGAAAGACAGAAAAAGTTATGTGAATAACATCGTAATAGTGCCCGGCCGGTGTGGCTCAGTGGTTGAGCTTCAAACCCTTGAACCAGGAGGTCGCAGGTTCGATTCCCAGTCAGGGCACCTCCCTGGGTTGCAGGCTCGATCCCCCATGGGGCACAGGAAGGAGGCAGGCAACGAATGATTCTTTGTTACCACTGATGTTTCTCTCTCTCTCTCCCTTCCTCTCTGAAATCAATTAAAAAAAATTTTTTTAGAAATTTGTAATATTGCTCCTCTTTTATCTTTGACTGCTGGGCTCTGCCATCTTCCCAGCCTGCTGACTTGTCCCGGGAAGCAGAGCCCGATGGTGCTGGGAAACCCTGGAATATCCTGTCTGCTGCGCCCACTGGCTTGGGTTTCTGGTGGCAGAGACAGAGCCGGGCAGCTGCAGGGGCAGGTGTCTCCTGTCGGGGGACCTCCCTGGAGTGGAACTGAACAACCTGGCTCTTGCTGGCATCGGCCGGAATGAAATGACAGACACGTTGGCGCTCAGCATGCGCGGCGGAGGGTAAGTTATCTGGACTTACAACTGTTGACTGTCAGCTTCATCGGCATCTTCTGCACAATGGTCCTCAGCCTGGGGAAGGCGGCGAAGCAGCAGTAGTCGTTCCGGCTGTCGTGTTCCTCCACGTTCGCAAAGTACAGGTCCCCCTCCTGGCTCATGTACACCCTCTCATCTTGCTGGATGTGCTCCAGTTCTGGAAAGGAATGCCTGTCGTTAAAGGGGCAACAGTCCTGCCCCGGCCTGTGTGGCTCAGTGGGTTGGAGTATCGTCCCCTGCACCAAAAGGTTGCAGGTTTGATTGCAGGTTCGATTGCAGGTCAGGACATATGCCCAGGTGGCAAGTTTGATCCCTGATCGGGGCACACGTGGGAGGCAACCAATTGATATTTCACTCTCACATGGATGTTTCCCTCTCTCTCTCTCCCCTTCCTTCTTCCTCTCCTTTCCTCTCTCTCTCTCAAATCAATAAAATCCTACCTCAGGTGAGGATTATAAATAATCTCATCTCTCTTTTCCTTTTTCAGCTTCTTGGTTTTTCCATTATTTCACTGCATGTGGCAGGTGAAACGTTACTAAAACAGAAATATAACACTGTCCAGTGAGGCTCAGTCGTTGAGCAGGGACCTAGGAACCAGGAGGTCACATTTCAATTCCAGGTCAGGGCACATGTCCTGGTTGCGGGCTCGATCCCCAGTAGGGAACATGCAGGAGGCAGCCGATCAATGATTCTCTCTCATCATTGATGTTTCTCTCTCTCTCCCGTCTTCTTTTCTTTTAAAAAAAGAAAGAAATACAATGCTCGCAGCAGATACTGGTTGTGCTGGGCCCTGACATGGGTGTTGTCCCAAAGGTGAGTGGGCGCTGTGAAAGGTGAGTGAGTGGGTGCTGTGAAAGGTGAGTGGGCGCTGTGAAAGGTGAGTGAGTGGGCGCTGTGAAAGGTGAGTGAGTGGGCGCTGTGAAAGGTGAGTGGGCGCTGTGAAAGGTGAGTGAGTGGGCGCTGTGAAAGGTGAGTGGGTGGGCGCTGTGAAAGGTGAGTGGGTGGGCGCTGTGAAAGGTGAGTGAGTGGGCGCTGTGAAAGGTGAGTGGGTGCTGTGAAAGGTGAGTGAGTGGGCGCTGTGAAAGGTGAGTGGGCGCTGTGAAAGGTGAGTGAGTGGGCGCTGTGAAAGGTGAGTGGGTGGGCGCTGTGAAAGGTGAGTGAGTGGGCGCTGTGAAAGGTGAGTGGGTGGGCGCTGTGAAAGGTGAGTGAGTGGGCGCTGTGAAAGGTGAGTGGGTGGGCGCTGTGAAAGGTGAGTGAGTGGGCACTGTGAAAGGTGAGTGGGCGCTGTGAAAGGTGAGTGAGTGGGCGCTGTGAAAGGTGAGTGGGCGCTGTGAAAGGTGAGTGGGTGGGCGCTGTGAAAGGTGAGTGGGCGCTGTGAAAGGTGAGTGGGTGCTGTGAAAGGTGAGCGAGTGGGCGCTGTGAAAGGTGAGTGGGTGGGCGCTGTCCAAGGTAGGCAGGTTGTTGGACACAGGGAGGACCACTCCCAGACGCTCCTCGTTCTATCACTGGCCTGCATGCTCTTCAGGTGTGCCAAGCTTGAGGGATCTGTTTGGTGTTGTCTGGTGTTTTCACGCACACCCTGAAGTGTGTATTTAAAACCTGGAGCAAACTCTAGGGGGCGGCTTCTAACTGCGTTTGGCTCCACAGTGATAACCTGCTACTAGTTCTTATCTTGGCTCCAGCGTGTCACCTGACATGCATGGGGGAAGCCGCCCCCACTCACCGATATTCATCCAGTAGATGTGCAGCGGGGGCAGCCCCGTGGGCGGGTTGCAGGGCAGGACCAGGGGGTCTCCCTCCTCCACTTCAAGGGGCTCGATCTTTTCTTTGGGGAATTTTGGAACATCTGGTACAAAAAAGTCATTTCAAGACACTGTTATAGTTAACTTTAAGCGGCACAAGTAATACTTTGATGCATTCTTCTTTCACAAAATTGGAGCATTTAAATCAACTCAGCACCCCCATTTTGGTTCTCCGATCTCCCCTGCAGAGAGAGATGCTGGTGGGAACCTGGGTGCGTCCTTACACAAGTTCCCAACTACCTGTGCAGTTGTAACTGCTGACCAGACGCTTTCGCTGGGACGTGGATCGGGCCACAGCACACCCCTGCGTGTGTCTGCAAGGAGCGGGAGCGCCCAGCCACGGGCTCTGTGCATGTTAAGCTCTGAGAGACGTGGCACCTTCTGCAAACACTGAGATTTCTCTCCCGCAGACACACGCTCCCTGGCTCTACGGCGACGCCTTTGCATGTGACTGGCGAGTATGCCGTTCAGAGCGTGACCACACCGGAGGAGGGATTCCCAGGCCATGTGGGGGAAATGGCACAGCCGCATGTGAGGGGGAACGTGACCACATCACGGGGCAGAGAGCTTCTCGTGGGCGCTGCTCCGAGTAACAGGAACTTCGAATGAGGGGCGTGACGTGGGGAAGGGGCCCCTGTGATGGGCCGGCATGTGCTTCCTCCTGGGGGGACCTCCCTGAGGGCGAGGCAGCTCCCACGGACCTGCAGCCACAGCCCTGCCGGACTCCACCCCAGCACCCACTCTGGGTGTTTCTGTGAAGGTATTTACACAACAGCCCTAAGGACACTCAGCTCGTGTTTGGCTGGACCTTCGCTGGCACCTTTGAACCCTGCGAGGGGGGCGGGGGGGGACCTGCGTTAGGGACTCACCCAGCTCTCGTGGAGCAGAAGGGCCTCGGGAAGGACTCCTAACCCTCGCAGAGTGGGACGTGCTAGGGTTTCCCTGCCCTGTGCTCCCTTCCTCAGGGGCGGGTCACGAAGACGGCGGTCACTCTCGGAAGCCGGGGACACGCTCGCTTACTGTCAATTCTTTCCCGCTGGAGGTGCTCCCTGCATTTCCCCCACGGCCCTCCCCTCCTGGCTGGGGGAATGTGCTGGCATTTCTCTGATCGCCGCAGCAGCTGCATGAACTGCTTCTGTCTCGCACCCAGGACCTTCCCCAGCTCAGCCTTGCAGGGGGCAGGGTGTTACTCCACGGCCTTGGCCACTTGGGAAGGCGGGCTTCCTCATGCGACGGGCCCGCGGGCTCCCTCCTGGTCACCTCCTTCCAGCACGTCTCCCTGCAGGCCTGGGCAGGCCCCTGGAATGGCAGCCACCGGGGATCCTGCTTCTGCTCTGGGAAGCGGGTAGCATCCCATCCCCATCAGTCAAAGGTCAGAGGCAGGAGCCAGCTGTCATCACCAGGCTCCGAGCTGCAGGGAGTAACGGCGCCACCTAGCTGTGGCCGGCGGCTCTGACTGAGCAGGTGTGTGACAGTCACTGCGGGAAGTCCACCGCTCCTGAGCCCAGCTGAGTGACTTCCAGACTCCAAATCCCCACCCTCGCTCAGTGTTCAGTGCCAAGCCCAGCTTCCGAGGCACTGAGGGCTGCCGGGGAGTTAGGGATCTGCTTATACTCAGGCACGAGGGGCAGCGGAGGGAGGGAAATCCGGTTCCAGAAATGCAAGGAGCATGCAGTCCCGACTGTAACAAGCAGACGCCACAGGCCCAACCTGAATGCTCACTTCCCAGGGGAACCCCCCTGTAAGACAGGAAGAATAAGATGCAGAAAGCCCTAATTAAAGAATCGCCCCCTCAGAGCACTCAGAAACCGAATGATTCCCGCAGAGAGCACAGCCGGGGAGCCCTGCATTAATTAAACCTAGGTTATAAAGCGCCAATTCTGAACGTGTCAATGGTGTGATTCAACTGGCTTCCAAGGTACCAGTAAGACGACATAAAGTAAAATGAAATGGGTAAGTCCACCCAACCTTTTGTTCCGTGGCAGAAGTCTCTGGAACAGCTTTTGGCCAAAGGTGAAATTACTCTCCACAGGTGGGGGAGAATATTTATGTGTGGAATCATTTAAGGTCTGAGAACCGGTATGACAAAGGACATTAATGTGTTGGTTGTTTGGGATGACTTCTTAGGTCTTATTGTTGAACTCTGAAGCCGTTTCGTGAGTGTGATGCCGGCTGCAAGGCAAACATTGCCACCTGCGCAGAGGACGTGACACTTAATTGCCATAGCTCATCAGCGGGCAGGAAGTCGGCTTCATTCCGATAAAGACGCGGCTCCTGTCTAAAAGTAACCCTCACCCGTGACTTTTGCTAATTGCGTTTCTCTGGTGACAAACGTCGGCAAGGCTGAGTTTGGACACGTGCAACACTGCCTGAGGTGAATGGATACACGCTCATTCTTCTTCTGGGCTCTCGCTTGCCGGCTCATTTCAGAGGAGCAGTCCGTCAGCGCGCACAGCAGCCTCCTTCCTGCAGCCTCGGAGAGCCCGGCCTTGACCGGGACGCTCCCTGTGCGGAGGCCTGGGAACCCCGACCCCAGAGCCGAGGTCCGCAGGACACCCAGCCCTTCCCGCACCTGCTCGCTCCTCTTCTCCATCGGCTTCCACATTGATTCTTCCGCTGACAGATGCACTTCAGGTAACGGCTCCGAGGGCAGAGGGTCCTGAACCCCAGCCGGGATCTGCGTGGGGCCCTTTCACAGAGACCAGTGAGCTGCGCCCCAGTCTTCTAATCAGAGCGACCAACACAACAAACCTGCAAAGCAAACCTCCCGGCTCTGAGGTGCGGGAGGGCTCCGCAACCCACCATCCATGCTCCGCACCTCACGCGACAAAAGCTAACGGCTTTGCGCCCGGAACGCCGGAGACACCCGAGAAACACGCTAATCTGTAGGCTGCCCTAAGGGATGAACCGAGCCCTCGTACTAACACTCGTGGGCTACGCGGCTTCAGCCCTTTCTCCTTTTCTCCGGCACCCTAGGGTCCTACGAAGTCACCTCTATGGGATCCCCAGAAGGGTGACTAGAAGTTTCTTGGGGAAAGATACTCTGAAACCTAAGCTGTACAGTCCCCCCTGCCCATCTGCCTCACAGTAGAGTCGCCATGCCCTGGCCGGTGTGGCTGTCGGTTGGGCCTGTCCTGATTCCCTGTCGGGCAGGTGCCTGGGTCGTGGGCTCTATCCTTGGTGGGGATCGGGCAGGAGGAAGCTGGTCAATGTTCTGCTCTCACATCAATGTTTTTCTCTCTCTCTCTCCCTCCTTCCCTCTCTCTTCCGCCTTTCTCTCTAAAAATCAGTGCAAAAAGCAAGACACAGCATCAGGGAGGGTTAATGCCACTAGTCATGCTAACTAACCAGTCCAACAGACATGTCCTGGGGACTCCACCCCCAGGCACGGACTCTGCAGACGGGCCTTCCTGGGACTCGAGCATCAAGTCAGGTCCTGAGTCTGATCCCTGATGGCCAGGTGCCCTCTACCAAGCGGGTGGCGCCTTCAGCTGACGGAGAGGATGCTGCCGGCATGACGGGGCACAGGCGGCCCTGGGAGCATAGGACTGTGTGCGCACACTCTAGAGCCGCTGCCAGGGCTGCACCCTGACTTCCCCCGCGCCACGTGACCAGAGCCTGCTCCTTAATGTGCTCCTATGTCCTCCGAACGACCCTTTCACAGGGGTCGCCGAAGACCATCGGGAAACACACATATAATTAATTAGATATTGTTTTTGTGATGAATCACTATGCTTTAATTATGTTCAATTTGTAACAATGAAAAGACATCCTGCATATCAGATATTTACACGACGACTCATAACAATAGCAAAATTACAGTTATGAAGTAGCAACGAAAATAATTTGATGGTTGGGGGGTCACCACAACATGAGGAACTGTATTAAAGGGTTGAGGCATTAGGAAGGTTGAGAACCACTGCCCTAGAAGGTCTGGCTCAGTAGATAGAGCGTCGGCCTGAGGATCCGAAGCGATTCTGGGTTTGATTCCGGTCAAGGGCAGGTACCTTAGTTGCAGGCTCCTCCCCGGCCCGGGCCCTGGTCGGGGCGCGTGCAGGGGGCAACCAATCAATGTTTTTCTCACATCAATGTTTCTGTCTTTCCCTCTCCCTTCCACTCTCTCTAAAAATTGTTCAATGGAAAAATATCCTTGGGTGAGGATTAACAACAACAAAAATATCACTACACATGCGTGGCTCTTGCTCAGGTGTGTCCCCCCACCCCACCCCCGCAACGTTCACCCCAGCATGAGGGCAGACGGGGCGGGGGGCTCTCTTCTCCTGCATGAGCTTCTGTGAATGTTTGGGATTAACGTCTTCAGAGGCGGCAGGGAGGGGGCCAGAATCGCTGTGTATAAAGGTTTCTGTTTGCAGGGACAACAATGGGATTCTCGGCTGATGTGCTCGCCTTAGAACTTAGGTGGCTAAAGCCTTCGAGGTTACAGATGAAAACTTTAAAACATGAGAGAGATACCTGATAACACTCGAATCACAAAGACCTATTAATATCAAAAGAGAATCCAATCTCTGCCGCTTTAGAAAAGACTCGAACGCTCCACCTGGTCTCTGATGTATGAATTCCCTGGGAACCGGGCTGGGGTCCTCTTCAAAATACAACCGATCCCAGAACACGGCCAGGTGATGAAGTCATTTCAGGAGAGACTGAACACGGTGCATCAGAAACTAATTTATTTTTCTCTTTTCTGAGAAGCAGGAACACGAAGCAATTACCCACCGCTTAGCTCAACTCCAAGAGCCGCTCTTAACGACAATGCCAGCGGGTTCCGGCCAGAATCTCCTCCCATTGCTCAGGTCTTGGCTCCGTCGGCTTCGAGAGCCAGAGACATGTTTGTAAAATCCTCTAATGGAGAATCGTAGATGAGAATGTGCCCTTTCTCTCTCTGCACCAGGTCTAGCTGCTGCTTTTGCCTTTGTGTTTCCATAGCAACCATCAGAATTCAGGGTAGGGACCAGCCAACGCCATGTCTTCTACAGGGATTTTTAATAACCTCCCTGCCTCTCTCTTTCTCATCTTATTTCAGCTAATTGATTTCAGATGGATGATAGGTAGGTAGGGAGACAGATAGAAGATAGATAGATAGATAGATAGATAGATAGATAGATAGATAGATAGATGATGGATGGATAGATCGATCTAGTTTTATCATCCTCAACCACAATTTCCATGGCGATAATTTCTGATCCAGAATTCATTAACACTTGCGACTGAATGTCACTTCAAACCCCAACTCCTGAGGTCATTTCCAAGTTTATGTGTCACTGCTCTGCCCGTCACTATGCTACAAAGTCTCACCTACCAGCTCAGTAAGGCTAATTCCAACAAATCGGCATCCTGCATACTTATTCACTTCACGTACACAAAAGGCCCTTTGTAAAGCAAACGCAAGTGATAACGAGAAGGAAAGAGATACCACGAACACTCTTTCAGCCACCGCCCCTTACACAAAAAACATAATCTTGCCACAACCTGTCTGTCCCCCGCTCATTCCAGGAGAGATCATTCCTCTCCTGCATTTTATTTTTATCCATCGCTTGTTTTGCTCTACAAGTTTGCCACCCAAAATGACACCCCTACACAATATTTCATTCTGATGGATGTCTGAACTCCCATAAATGAGACCACAGTGCATGTGTGTCCAACCTATTCCCAAGGCTCAGCAGTCTTCCCTGCTGGGCTCTACTTTTGTCTGATTACACAACAATGTATTCATTCTCCCGGCTGGGACAGGACTCCTGTGTTTCCCAGTGTGTGGAGCTTTAACACGTCTTGTTGAAGAAACCCTCCCGACCCTGACGTCAGGAATATTGTTAAAATACTCCTCTACCGCACGGCGCCGTCTTGAATCCACCGGGAAGGAAGCATCTCCGTGAGGTGAGAGAGAGGGCTCCAGAGGAAGGCTGTCTGCGTGGATGGTCAGCGTTTCACACCTCCCGTCTCAAAACCAGAACGAAAGAGAAGCCGGCTGGCTCTTCGCACCTCTGTCAGAGCTGCGTGGGTTTGTTTCCCGGTTCTCTGTGCAGTTCCACGGCCTGCACACCGCCACGCGGGCTAGTGACACAGTCTTTCCACGGGGCCACGTCCCCGACTTGTCCTTAGTCAAGAGATTCCACCCAGTGGCCCCTCTGTCCCTCATATCCTTGAGTCAGTAGGTCACACTCCACAGACAGACAGACCAAAGCAACCACCAGAGACTTCTGTTCAGTTGTCCTGTAGATCAATTCATGGAGAAGCGACATTTCAGCTTCCCTAGTCTTTCGACCCGTAAGACGGATATTTTCCCCATTTGTGTAAATCTTTGAAAACGGTTTTCATACACGTGGACACCTTTCAGCTATGAAGTTCTCACGCCTCTCTGTTGGACTGGCTTTCGGTGTCTGTATTATTCTCCCCTTCACTCTCCTTTCTGTGACTTTACTGTCCCCTCAAGCTAGCGCGTTCATTTTCATCTCAACACGATGACACCTAAGAAGCTGGCATCACCAACCACCACCCTCTCTTCTGAGACCAGTGAGGATGAGAAATGTGTGTCCACGTACACAATGCTCTAGCCGCGTCCAGCAAGTGTCCAGTGCAGAATCTCCACCACCGTCACTTCAGAACGCATTCCAGGGCCCTGGCCGTCTCTCATTTCACTTAGAAAGTACTTAGAAATATGGCTATTAATTTGCAAAGATATAAGACTTTTCCAGTTTTCTTTTCATTATTGATTTCTAACTTAATTGCATAGGGTCATCTTGTCTTCCCAGCTAGTAAATCACCAAATGTCGAGGAAATGTGCTCTTCCGGTTTAGCGACCGTGCTGTGCCGTGGTCACTGGCTGGGTCTTTAAAACTTCCACGTGCCTGGCATGGATGATTTTTCTGCTTGAGTTCTCAAATAATGAAAAGATAAGGCGAAATGTCTTTCATTATTATGATAGATTTGTCTATTTCTCCATGTGGTTCTGTATTTTTCTTCACATAGTTTATCGCCATGTGCACTTAGAACTAATCCAGGAAGCCTTTTTATTTTATTTTTTTTTTAATTTTTATTGATTTTTTGCAGAAAGGAAGGGAGAGATAGAGAGTTAGATACATCGATGAGAGAGAAAAATCAATCAGCTGCCTCCTGCACATCTCCTACTGGGGATATGCCTGCAACCAAGGTACATGCCCCTGACTGGAATCGAACCTGGGACCTTTCAGTCCACAGGCCGATGCTCCATTCACCGAGCCAAACCAGTTTCGGCCTGGGAGCCTTTTTAAAAGAAGGTCTGAGGTGCCTGGCGTTAATTCAACCACGCCTGCTCTCGTTGGCATAGCATTTGGCTGGGCTATCATTTCCACCTTGTGGTTTAACGGTTCTGTATCCTTGTGCTTTAGGTGTGTTATGCTGTAAATGGCTTATGGCTTTTTATTAACTGGAGCATTTAGTCCATTTGCTTTTATCTTTAATCAGTGATATATACCTGAATTTATTTCTAGTTTTTAAAATGTCTGCTCATCTCACTTTGTATTTTCTCTCTTTTTCTTCCTCCTCCTCACACCACATGGTTTGATAATCATTTTTTCTATACTTTTAGAGTAATTACTCTATAAATATTAAGGTGCACACGTAACGTGCAGAGTCTACATTGATCTAGCTGTTCTCGGCAATCATTTCAATCCGGTCCCCACCCCGACTTGTGGGGTAAGGCCCCCGTGTTGTGCATGTGTGTTTTAGAAGCGCGTGCCTGTTCTTCCGCTGTATCCTGCGAGCGCTTTGATGTTCTTTGAGTTCTTCAAAGTTTAGAACTCCGTGAGGAGAAACTGCCACACGGCAGCTGGTGACAGCGTTCTACATAAGAATCTATTCTGTGAGCCTCTGGTTAGGATCACATGACCTTGCCCCCTCTAAGATCAGGGAAGATAGCCAGTTGTGATGGTTGGTCATCAGAGGTCCCCTGAGCATGGCAGTGATGCAGTCTTAGTTTTGGTGATAGTTACTGACCAATGACCCCCTCCAGAGTAAGCAGCTTGCAGTTTCCATGACTACTGTTTACAGCAGGCATGACTGCTAAGCATCTTCTGAGGGACTCCCACGGTGACGTCAGGTACGCTTTAGGATTAGCTCTGAGCCACCTCACCTCTAGAAGTTACCTGTGTGACTTCTCGCTAGAAGCAAGCTTTCATGCTCTCTGCCCCAGACCCTAACCTGGTGGCCCAGGGTCACGTGCTGCAGCCACGGCATGAGGGTGAGTCGCCCAGGAGGCTGTGTGGGGAACAGAACAGCTGCTCCGACGGACAGCTGCCACACCCATAGTGAACTGCAAGATTTAGGAATGACCTGTGTGAACCCTGCTTGGGGATGACTTGTTACTGCAGCATAACTCGCTGACCCTAACTAATACCATGTGCAACTTAGTTCTCATCATGAGGCAATAGATACTACATTTCCCCAAATTAGACACAAGGTTACTGGATGGAGTGCAGCAACCTCCCATTGCTTTCAAGGTCATCCATCCACTTCTACATGTCAAGACCTGGAAGAGAATTCCCCTTATAAAAAAGATATAAGGCGCACACGCGCTGATTAAACAAATAATGTGTTGTTTCATTAGAGCTCAGAACAACGCCTACCGCGCACTGGACAAAAACGTCTGTAAGTTGAAATCTCCACCGTAATACTCACTGGGAACTATAAATTCTATTTCTTCCGACATAGCCACTCCCAGCTTGTTTGAAGCGAGGCAGCGGTACTTCCCCTGGAAGTGAGCTATTTGCCCCTCATTTGGGATCCGGAAGGTTCCTGAGTTGTTGGAGGCAATGACCCGAGGGTCGGAGAGGTCAAAGGGCTTGCCATCTTTTGTCCACGTAAATCTGTAACGAAAGCTCAGCTTAAGGACGTGGAAAAACGATATCTTGTATTCAAGTATTTATACACCAATGCACAGAAGTGACAAAACCAGGACATTTAATTTCTGGCAGAAAGTATGTTGCATGGACCATCAGAGAAGACATCTGACAAGAGGCTGTAGGCTGATGTGTAATCTCTCCAAATCCCTGAATTGAAGCTCAGTCCCCAGTGTGATGGGGTCAGAGGCGGGGCCATGGGAGAGGATGAGGTCACGAGGGTGGGGTTCTCGAGAGCAGGGTCAGTGTCCCTATGAAAGAGAGCATTCTTCCCTCCCCCAACCCCCCTCCCGCCACGTGAGGCTACAGAGAGGGGACGGCTGCCTTGAACCAGGAAGCGGCAGGAAAGGGGATTTCACACCTGAAGGCCTCAGGTGGGAGGCCGCTCACCTTGGCTCCGGATTGCCTTTAGCTTCACATTCGATTTGAAAATATTCATCAAAGGGAAAGGCGACTTGCTCTTTTGACTGTTTTGTGATGGTTGGAACCTGTGGAACTAAATGGTGAAAACACTGAGTGAGGTTAACTAGTTACCACATGTGCCATGGGTTTCATGGAAGGAATGCAATTCGGTGCCACTGCTTCATGTTGTCGTATATTCCATTTTATTAGAAATTAAAGCTAAAAATCCTTAAAATATTTATTAGTCCATTAAAAATAATCCCATCACAGGTTGAAATAAATAACGTTTTATTAAAAGAAAAAACACAAAGTAGAATAAGAGACCTGGCATTGTTTCATTTTGCTGCAAATCTCTTTATATCCTAGAAGATGTGGGTTCTCATATATGCCTGCAGCAAATCTGTTGCTGAAATTGTTTTGCTTAAAGATCTCAAGAAAAAAAAGAGGAAAATAGCCTAGCAGGTGTGGCTCAGTGGTTGAGTGTCAACCTATGAATCAGGAGGTCTTGGTTTGATTCCCGGTCAGGGCACATACCCAGGTTGTGGGTTCGATTCCCCAGTGGGGTATGCAGGAGGCAGCTGATCGCTGATTCTCTCTCATCATTGATGTTTCTCTCTCTCTCTCTCCCTTCCTTCTCCTCTGAAATCAGTAACACACACACACACACACACACACACACATATATATTTTAATAATAAAGATAAGAAGAAAACCCAGCCTCACACAGGTCTGTCCGTGAGCGGGTAAAATATTTTCCAGTCCCATCTGGTGACTGTGGATAGTCCCCTAGAGAGTGCACCAAAACCCACCAAGTGGCAGTTTCTTTTTCTTTCTTTTTTTTACATTTAATACAAATGTTTTTGTTTGTTAATCCGCACCCAAGGATATTTTTCCAATGATTTTTAGAGAAAGTGGAAGGGAGGGGGAGAGGCAGGCAGAGAAGCATCTATGTGAGAGAGACACATTGATTGGTTGCCTCCTACACACACCTTCACCAGGGCCGGGATTGAGCCTGTAACTGAGCGAGGTACATGCCCCTTGACCGGGATCGAACCCGGACCGCTCAGTCCATGGGCTGATGCTCTATCCACTGAGCCAAAAAGGCTGGGGAGAGTGGCAGTTTCTTCATTGCAATGCGGAGTCTGAAACCATAGCCAGAAACTATTCAGACTCTGTTGTCGTAAAATGTCTGATCCGTGGATTCTTCTTAATCATACCTAATCTGGTAACATCACACAATAACCGTTTGGGAAAATTATTGGTTCCCTGAGTGACAGCCATCCGCCAATCCTGATATATTTCATTACACAGTATTCCAAATTCACTTTTGTCAATATCCTCACTGATCGGACCAGAAAAGCCGTCCCTGTCGGGGAGCTGTCAGGCTCCGAGTGGAGAGTATCGGTTTGCTAATTTTATCAATGAAACACATATTGTCAGCTGTCCACCTTGACATGACAGGGTCCATTGATCCACTGGGAGTAACATCTGCCACGTACCCGTTCCTGTAATCTCGGTCTGTTGTGTTCTTTGGAGTAAAAATGGTGCTCACGCCACGACTCGGTGAAGGGATGGGACCACCTGGGGCCTTGGTCAGAGGCAGAACCACTTTATGTGGATGTCCCGGTTCAGCCACAGATTATGAAGAAGAATGTGCTCAAGAAAGGACACTGAATAAGAGCAGCAATGTTTAAGTGCTTCACCAAGGACCATCTTTTTTAAAATTTATTTTTTATTGATTTCCGAGAGGAAGGGAGAGAGAGGAGAGATAGAAACATCAATGATGAGAGAGAATCATTGACCGGCTGCCTCCTGGGCGTCCCCTCCTGGGGGATCCAGCCCACAGCCCAGGCATGTGCCCTGACCAGGAATTGAACCGTGACCTCCTGGTTCATAGGTCGATGCTCAGCCACTGAGCCACACTGGCCTGGCTGCACAAGGACAATCTTAAGCAAAACATTTGTTTTGTTTTGTTTTGTTTTACTGAGAGGAGATGGTTGTGCAGAACACCCTGCCTGCTGGCCCAGCTGGCTGCCAACACCTTGATCTCTGCCAGGGTGACACCAACTACCCCCGTTGCTTTTGTAACATAAAGCACCTGTTTGCGCAGCAAAAAGCAACAATGCCAGGCGGTGTTACTGTGAAAGGTCTGATCACAGACTGCCCGGATGTGCCCCTGGGACTGGAGAGGTACTAGGGTCACCTATCATGGACGCTCAGCCTAGGACAATAACTCCATGCCACTTCCAATTTTAAAATTCTGTTTTCTGTATCTGTGCCTAATGAATCTGATAATCATGTTTTACTAACTTAGGGGCATTAGCCTAGGTTCAGGCTTTATCCACTGGGTACTGGTAAGTATTTTAATAACATCCATATCTGCACGGACAGTTACCTTGCTTCTGGTTAATGCTCTGTCTAAGTCAAGCAGGTCTTGAGCTGAATGCATATTCGTGTTACTCACATTTTACTACCGTTATAAATGGCGCACAATAGCCACGGTCCCTGAGATATCAGCTAATGGCTTGTGAACAACTTGTTTGTGAGAGCATTATTCTCTCCTAAATTTGCTAAGGTTGTAAAGTCTCGGCATAACTAATTGTTCCAGGAATGAAGCTCACCACCTCTGGGTGTTTATAAGAATAGATATTCTACATTATAAATTCTTTCTCCATAATTAGGCCAATTACACAGACACCAGACGTGCTGGCATTCAATTTGAATACCTGCCTCCGTTTCATTTGCTCCAGAGTCCTGAAATAAATGGGTAATATTCACTTGCTCTGAAAACAAGTCATTAATATTTTATAACAATTGTTGGTGAAGGACTGTGCGCCACGAAAACGCCTAAGTTGCTGAGACAACTGGAATGAAAATGAGCATTGCGGATGGAGACAAAAATCTCACACCTTCACCACCAATGGACCCGAGGAGGGAAGATGGAGAGGAAGCAGATGTTCTCAGAGAGGAGGGAGACTGTGAGTCGGGAACTGGCCTGGGTCAAGTGTGAAGTGAGCCTCTTTCCCTGGAGGATCACGGAGAACTCGCTCCGAGTGAGGCACTGCTACTCAAAGCAAAAGAACCTTCCGAGGACGAATTCTTTCAGGCCCTTCCCCGCATTTCTACAGCGAGGCTGGAGTACAGTGTGTGTGAGCCGGCAGATTCACCTCGACTTAGAGAACCTCGAATCTGTACGTCTGGGGAGTGGGTCAGCGGGGTTTCTCAAGCAGGGGGCCAGGGAAACCTGCCCAGGAGAGTGGGGAAGTGACTCTCATGGGGGGGGGGGTGCCCTCAGGTGCAGGCCCACAGTATGTGATGTCCTGTAACCTCAGGAAGCCTCGGAAAGTGGTTCCCAGCACATTAGCTAACTCGGCCGGAGTGACGGCCCCTTCTGGTCACAGGGGGACTGTCTGGGTTTCTGAAGGGCTAGCAGCTGCGTATTCGACTTTCTGAGGCCCAGACTAATTCTCCAGAACTCGGACGGCCTGGAGGCCCTTCCCAAGGTGGAGAGTCTCAGGAGCCCCAGCACACATTGTTTATAACTCTCAAAGTCACAGGTGGAAACCCAGGGGGATAAGCCTTGAACTTCATGGACAAAATATCTAAGTAACTTCTCAAGGGTCTCTTTATGTCCCATGAGCTTATCACACAAGGGAATGTCCCCAAATTCCTACACTGGAGTTAACACGCTCTACATACAATGCATTTGCAGATGTAGGGGCAGAAACAGAATGTTGGGGACCAGCTAGAATTGTAGGCAATATTAATCCTGTTCTGTTAACTATGATTGTTTTATTTTGATTAAAGAAGCCACATTCTAACCTGGCTGGCAGCTGCATGTGGGACCTGGGAGCTCATCTGGAAATGCAACCTGTCCTCCCCCTCAGGGAGTTGCCTATGGTCATGGAAAGATTAACAACCTGTTGCAGAAAGCAGAGCTGCCAGCCCTTTGAAGACCCCCAGCCCTTGCACATCACTAGCCCTTTGAGGATCCCCAGCCCCTATTCCCTGTAAAGTGCCCATTGGGCCTACCCTTTGCCTACTTCCCATGTAATCTTTGTCCTTCCACCCAATATTAACACCTGGCTTATAGTGAGGTGGGGGGCAGAGCAGATTTTTTTTGAATGACCTCCTGCTCTCCCATGCTGCCAGCAGGACTGGAATCAACACTCATATATGATTCAACCCTGTCTCTGCTGAACTGGCTCAAGTAGTGACAGGCAGTCGGACCCACTGATTGTCTGGTTACACAGACACATTGGTTTTTTTTTGAGTTTTTAATTATTCTCACTTAATTAAACAGATTTATGATTTTTTAGATCTGCATTCATCTTACCAACATATGCTAGGATGTAAACTTCCATAACAACCACAGACGGAGCTCTTGCTGTAAATTCACAGGACAAGGTGCCTACATCTGCAGTGGGTGCCGTCGGACGTGTGTATGTGCGCACTATAAAAACGGCTGCTTAACACTTTCCTATCTCATTTTTCATTCCTACATATATAGTCATTTTTTAAAAGAACACAAAGTTTATTCATTTCCTTTTTTTGTTATGATTGGTTGGGTACCAGTAATTTCTAAATCATACTTGTCCCTAAAATAAACGAACCTGAGTATATAAAAGGAGCAGCTGTTGGTTGTACTTGAGACTATCTTATACGGCAAAATACCTCCTGATCTCTAGCCTATGTTCCCATAGGCCAAGCCTGCAGGGCGGCAAAAGGCCTGGGCTGTGAGGAATGGCGCCGGGCAGCGCAGTGCAAGCCACGCGAACACCGAGGAAGACACAGGCAGATTCTGACGGAGTGCTGGGAAATACACAGAGATATGGTCGAAACGCCTCCTCAATCTAGACATGTCCGACGTGAAATCAAAGTGCACATGAGATCCCCGAGAGCCGGTACTGACGCCGTCACCCTACCTGAGAGCGGGATCTCAGAGGCGCTGGCGAAATGCAAGAGGAGGGACAGGAGAGAGAAGACGGCTCCGCCGGCACCGGGCAGCCGCTCCATTGCTCTTCCGGGAGGAGGACGCGCAGAGGACGGGACTCTGTTCCCTCTGTCCTTCCGGTGAAAACGGAGGGGAATGGGGTTGACCTGGAAATGCAGAAAAAAATACAGACTAACACAGACTGGAAGCTATATACTCTAAAATGTCAACATCACAGAAATTAAATATATTTTTCTGTTTTTTGTTGTTGTTAATCCTCACCCGAGGATATTTTTCCATAGATTTTTTAGAGAGAATGGAAGGGAGGGGTGGAGACAGAGAGAGAGAAACATTGGTGTGAGAGAGACACACCCATTGGTGGCCTGGATAGGGCTTCCATTAGTAGTAAAAAATATTTTCAAATGTGTCTTTACGGAAAGAATGACTCCGATCCACAAAATAAAATGTGTTAAAAATTACAACTGCTTTCATTATGAAAAGCTGAGCGTTGCCAAACTGCAAACACTAGTTCTACCCACTGGGAAAAGCTTGGGGACACCAACTGTGTGGCTGTTTCTAAGGGGGAAAGTATGAGGGAAACACGGTAATGCCTTGTCCTTCAAAGTTTCCTGGTCCTTCTCGCTTCGAAACACATCGAGAACAGTGATCCGAGTTCACTGTTTAGAGCTATGTATCACTCGTCACCTGCAATCTATTATTTAATATTCTCTGCCATTAATATTCAATGCCGATTTCTTTAAGGCCATTGCATGTGCCTGTTTAATGAGCTGTCCTATTTGTGAAGGGAAAGGCTTTCAAAACCATGATGCTATTAGGAAACCACATTTCCAGATTAATACATCATCCTACCCTGAAACGGAGCACAGAAACAACCAGGGGCCTCGTAAGGGAGGGCCGGCTGTTTCAATTAATCTCCCGGTGCCTCTAACAGCCACAGACAAATAGCCTTGGGTGCTAATTGCTCAGTAGCAATGATCTGCCTTTTGTAACGACATGGTCTTGATCCAAGAAAGTCTCTTCCACAAAAAGAAAGGAACATTGAGCTCCTGGCTTAAAATGAGACTGTAAGGGCCCAGCCGGTGTGGCTCAGTGGTTGAGCATCGACCTATGAACCAGGAGGACACAGTTCGATTCCCAGTCAGCGCACATGCCCAGGTTGCGGGCTCGATGCCCAGTGTGGGGTGTGCAGGAGGCAGCTGATCAATGATTCTATCTCACCATTAATGTTTCTATCTCTCTCTCCCCCTCCCTTCCTCTCAGAAATCAATAAAAATGTATTTTTAAAAAACCATAGTCACCACCCACATCACTACACATCAATGAGGAGAGAGAATCATTGATCACCTGCCTCCTACATGCCCCACAGTGGGGAATGAGCCAGCAACCCAGGCATGTGCCCTAACCGGGAACTGAACCATGACCTCCTGGTTCATAGGTCAACACTCAACCATTGAGCCACACCAGCTGGGCAGTAAGTACACTTTGAAACAGAAAGATAGCTACACAATTATATTCCCATCCATCTTTCTTCCAAGAATCTGAGTCTGAGGCCGCACACCCGATGAAAGCATTCATGGAATCTCAGGATGGAGTTGGAACCAAGACAAGAAAATACACTAAAACATGTCTGAGAGCCAGTGACCTCAAGCTGATGTCTGACTGGTCGGGTCCAATGACATCACCCCTGGTCAAGAAAAAGAACCAATGAGTTTTCGTGAATTGGACCTGGTGGTTTACATCGCCCTCCTCTCCCCACTCATCCTGGGGAGGAAGAGGTCATCCTGACATGGAACTCAAAGGAAACAGATGTCTTAGTGGCCAAAGGGGACCCTTCTCGCCGGACTCTGGTGCCCTGGAGAGATTAGTGTGATCGGGATTTAGAACACGCTTGTTTCCAGAACGGAAACACGGGCCGACATGCATACTGCACAGGAGTGCCCCAACATGACGACACGGAAAATCAGCCCTTGTTTCTCCAGAACGACAGCCCCTAACACACGTGCATCCTCCATGTTTCAGGGGCCTCCAATTGCCCACATCTTCCTCAAACAGAACCACTCACTTACATTCATCCTCTGCTCTAAGAAGTGTGTGTGTGGGGGGGTGGGGGGGACTTGGCCTCTGTCCATTCGCCCGGCCTCCCTCTACACGCAAAGGCACTCTGGCCTGCTGACCAGTGAACAGGAGCGTGACGTGTGTAAGACACGGCCCTGAGTCAGCAGGTGACATCCACAGCCTTCCTGTGCGGCCTGGGGGCGCCCACCTTTCTGGCTCATCTGCACACGGGACAGAAGCATCGCTGCCTGTAGCATAGGGTGAGGTCAAGTGAGGTCACATGTTTGTCAGACATAACAGAACAACGGATGGAAAGTACACGGCACACTAACGGCAACCGTGTATCGCACTGTGTTCACCACCCACATCACGTCTCCTTCCACCACCATTGATCACCCTCTACTCTCTTCCACCTCCCCCCCCCCCCCCTCTGAGAATCACCACACTGTTGTCTGTGTCCATGAAGTCTTCTTCTTTCTTTCTTTTTTTTTTTTTTTGCTTCCTCCCTCCACCAGCCATCTCTCTACAGGAGGCTCTGGGTGCAGAGCAGAAGGGGCTACCCTGACCCCTCCACCGGAGAATCAAGTGCTGTTCCGGCCACACTGAATTCTAATGTTGGGATGAACTCGGAGCATCTCAATTTTAAACAAGACTTTTGTACTCAGGAAGCTTGAAACAGATCAGCAACTTTCATTACAGTTGCAGGAAGGGATACGTTATGACCATGGCATCCAAAGCGAAGATTTAAGAATGACGGAGGAGGTTTATGTTAGTATAACAGTCAGGGACAGCGCTCTCACTTAGGATGGTTTACATTTCATTTTCCTTCCGCACACAGGGCTCAGCAATCCCTGAGCTGCAGAAGCAAGCACTGATGGCCGGCACTGGACCTGCTCGCGATGGCCATGGGGCGGACCTGTCCCCTCATGAGACTCCTCCCCAGTTCCGCAGTCAGGGCTGCCAGGGAGGAAGCCCACACATCACCCAACACCGTGAAACTGGGGAAGGATAAACATAAAGAAAATTAAGAGGCTTTTGTTCCGCCTCCTGCTTGGGGAAGACCATGCATCAATTTACAAGTGTCATAAACACAGGAATGCTGAGATAACTGTTAATGGCTTTCTGCTCTGAAAACAAAGGGAATATTGTACATCTGGCCATATCCATTCACACTGTTTCATGTCACTGACGTGACAAAGGAGTGGCTCCCAGCGATAATCCATCCTCCGCAGAAGAGCAAAGAAATGCAGACTTTTCTCTAAGCAACCTGATCGCATTGGGAAAATGTCAGCTTTCACTGATAATTATGTTGGATAGACCAGTATCATTAATAACACCATTGATTTAATTAAATGGCAAGAGACTGCAGGTTGAGCTCCAGCTGGAACAGAATTGCACATACGTAACCAATATTTTTGGTTTCCCCTTTTATTTACTCATACACACAAATTCTTACTGAGGAGATGCTGTACTGACATTTAATTCAGAGTCTTTCCTAACAGAGGGAAAGAAAGGAAGCCACCCAAATCCAGACTGTGTGCTGCAGGAAAGGAGACCTGGCCTTCCATGCTGGCTCAGCACCGTTCCTGGTGCCTTGTACACCGTCCTGCCCAGGGGGGAAGTTTTTGTTAATTGAGGAAGAGCACAGATGTGATAGGGGCAGAAATAGAATATTGGGGACCAGCTATAATTGTAAGAAATATCAATCCTGCTCTGTTTACCATGGTTTTGTCCTGGTTAGAGAAGGCACATTCTAACCTGGCTGGAGTTGTATGGGACCTGGGAGCTCACCTGGAAATGCAGCCCATCCTCCCCATCAGGGAGCTGCCTATGGTCATGGAAAGATTAACAACCTTGTTGCAGAAAGCAGAGCCGCCAGCCCTTTGAAGATCCCATGTGCCTACTTCCCCATGTAATCTTTGTCCTTCCACCCAACACAAGCAGTGGCTTATGGTGGGGTAGAGAGAAGATTTCTGTGGATGACCCGCTGCTCTCCCATGCTGCTGGCAGGATGGGAATAAACACTCATATATGATTCAACCCTGTCTCTGCTGAATTGGCTCCAGTAGTGACGGGCAGCCCAGACCCATTGATAGTCCAGTTACAGATGCACTAAAACATACACGATTCAGGTGTACAGCTCAGTGAATTTTTACGTAAGTTTAAATTCGTGTAACCACTTCTCCACCTTTTACAGGTTCTCGTCCCAGGAGCAGTCCACTGCCTTCATTCCCAGAGATTTCCAGTTCCTGAGAGAGATCTGTATGTATGCCTCTAACTACTGGATCCAACCAGGTGGAATCTCCCCCCGGGTGGTGTGTGGGTTAGGTCTGAATGGATATAATAATCTTCAAGTTTAAAGATATTTATTTACCATCAGTTACAATAACACTAGTATAAAGCCTATCAAATTAAGTAAGAAATATATGGAACAACTATAGAAATTTTCCTAATTCCATCAGTTAATGACTATTATCTCCTTAAAAAATTGGCTAAAATACAGTAAAAATATTTTCTCCAAAGGAAAAAAAAAATATCTGCAAGTACAGAGTCTAAAACTTTACATCCTACCTGTCAAAATCTCAACCAACAGGTTTCCATCTCTTCTAACTTGAGTCAAAACTTTTTGGATTATATTCTCATCTGAAATAAATGATACATTTTCTAAAATTTGAAAACTACAAAATATGGAAGAGAGAAAACCTGAGTGAGTTCTGACGACTATAACCAAAGGTCAACTTTGGGAAGCAAGTTCTTGCATTAAAAAAGGCCCCTCATAACTGCTGTCATTTCTCTCCACCCGCCCCCGCATCACAAAACCCCAAACCAGAGGCCCCAGCAGCGCCTAACAACTACCCCATTGATGGGCAGCTGACATTACATCAAACCTCAGCTCTCAGAACCGACTTTCTCCTTTCCACTTTCCTCAGGTCTTTCAACACCTTCCCTCCATTCACTCTCTCTTCATTTATTCCTTATGTATTTCAACTTTGTTCAACGCCAAGAAAAGAAATGTCCAAAAAAAGAAAGGGGGTGCTTCCAGGTGGAAGTACTTCCAGGTGGGAAGCTCTTGTCTGAACCCCCAACAAGAGACCAATGACATAAAGAATGAGTGCAAATAGCGCCCACTGAGTCTGGGAATCTTTGATAAAAAAAACAATCAGAAGCACGGAATTTGGAATTGTTTCAAAGAAATGAACAAATTACATGGCAAGTGTTTTATGATAGCTATTAATTATGTTTTTATTCATAAAGAACTGATTTTAAAATATGCCTATGTTTTGGGTGGTTTTCACCTGTTTCCCACTTTTCTGTATGAATCAAATGTTTTGAATGAGGACTGTGACTTATGAAATGAAAACAGGGCTCACAAGATGTCACGCACCTGCCTCGCCCGCGGCTATGAGACTGTAGCTTCCCGCCCTTCCCGGCCCGCCCACAGTGCAGGAGACAATCAGTGAGTCTGAGTGAGCGAGCGAGTGAATTTCATCCACACGTCTACAACAATACACTCGGTGCCAACGTAAGAGCCAGCGAAATTCCAGAGAGCCTTCTTTCTCATTCATCGAAAGACGACGGAGAAATTAATTTTCTGAGTTACTTACTAAAGTAAATACGGATTTGATAGGTACAACATGGATCTAAACCTTGCTAGGTGTGCTGCAATAGCACAGGCTAACAGGACTAGAACTCCCAATGAATCTCATTAATGTTATCAGTACCTGCTGGAGGCCAGCTATAGCCACAGCTCCGAGTGGCCCTGACAAGTGACGAGCAGCCACGGGTGACGCTGTCTCAGATTCGCTTTAGATTTCTTCCGCGTCGACTGTGCGAGGGTTCTGTGGACGTGGCTGGATTTTAATCGATCCCTTGCTGTACTGAGGTAACATTTGAAAGGTTTTCATGGAAACTCTTCTACATGTCTAATCAAATGTGGCGAAACTGGCTACTACAGCTATCTTTATTTTTTAAATATCAGAAGGCCTATTCATCCGCATACTAGATGTTAGGAGAATGTCCCATCGCAAAACATGGGGTGTTCAAGCTACAGGCGGGTTCGCTAGAAAAGTCTGTCAGACACCCAACATGGGGTGACTGGGTGGGGAGCGCACTCCTGTGGCCAGAACCTCACAGCCTCTGCCCTGGGTCCGCTTCCTTGCTGAGTTCTATCAGCAATGCCCCAAATAAACCCCAAAGGACTCACAGACCCGGAGAACAAACATACCAGTGGCTGCTAGAGGGGCGGGGGGTGGGGGAGCCAGGGAACAAAGTGAAGGTGGTTACAGAATAGTCACAGGACATAGAGCACAGCACAGCCAATACAGTCAGTAATATTGTGATAGCTATGCGTGGTGCTGGGGGGAGGGGGGGATGAGACTTAGGAGAGGGATCACTCAGAAGCTATATAAACATCTAAACACTATGCTGTACACCTGAAACTAATATAATATTGAATGTCAACCGTAATTAAATTTTTTTAATTTTAAAATTAAACAAACCAAAAAAAAAAAGCAATGCCTCAAAGGTTACCAGCTGGGACTCCGCCGAGCTGGAGCTGACAGTGGGGTGGGGGCATAACCACACGCGTGTGGAGTGTGCGCACGCGTGTGAGCAGACGTGAGGGAGCAGGGGAGTCCAGCTGATGAGTATTTGTTCACCTGGGAAACCTCAGCCGAACACGGTCACGAAGCACCTGCTGGACGGGTTACTGGAGAGAAGGACAGCGCACCCCATCTTCCTCTACGCCTCGGAAACTACCAGTATCTACAGACAGAGCCCAAAGATACACACACGCACAGGGCGGACTGAGCCAGGCCGCAGACATCAGACATGAGGACATGCCGTAAACGTTCCGGGTGGAGGTTTTATCCAATTAGATGCGCGTATAAATCTGAAGACACACCATTAACCTTAACCTGAGACCAGGCGAGGGCGTTACGGAATGAACGGCAACGACAGGCACTCGATCGTCAACAGGGACTTTCGGCTCTGACAGCGAGCAGCAGGTCATCCTCATTATCAGCTGCATGGACATGAAGCCCGTGACCAGACGCTGATAACCTTCCGGGGACAAGGCCGTGTGAGGAAGGGGGGCCCAGAGTGCAGGGGGCTGGGGGGGTGCCCACTCTGATTTCTGTCACTATTTCCCAGCCCTCTGCTATTTTTTCATCTCTTTTGTTTCGTGCCCACATTTCTTTGTTCATTCCCTGAGGCAAAGGCATCCAGGGCAATTTATTGCTTAAAAATGGTGATGGCTGGATAGTGATACTAAAACTTTAGACTTAGTTTCTCTTCAAATTTATAATTCATAGAAACATACCTCTTGTGAAGCCAGAACTTTCAGGGGGACCATGATGAAGCAAACCCACAGCGAGCGAGAGGTCGGGGCACAGGAAAGGGATAAACTTACGCATAATCCCAGGCCAGAGGTTGTCCAAGTGGCATTTCTTTATTTAAATCCAAATCCGACGTATAGGTCTTTTGTGGCAAGTAGTCTAATAGATGCACGAATGCCTAGGTGTGTTAGCAACATTAAGCTTATTGCTCTATAAATCCTAAGACGCCATCTTGTTCTACTCAAGTCATGAAATACCAAGTTCGATTTCTTGGTACTTAAGAGAAATTTATAAACAGCTTACAATTTGCTTTGGCTCATGGTCACTACGGCGATGGATTTAGCGCCGACAGAGCCGACCTATGACCTCTGCAGTTTGTGAAAGTTCGTGCAGATTCCTGGGCTGCTGACCTAGGTCTGTGGACCCTTCACATCCTGTAGTCACTTCCCATGAATAAGAAATAGGGACCCACAGGCAGTATCAGCCCATGTGTCCTTCTGAACTGATTGATGACAGTCAGACACAATGTTGTGGGCCAGAGCAACACGGCTCACTCCAAGATATATGTCAGAAAGAGAAATTAATGCCATGCCTTTTGCTTCTAATACTAAATTTTAAAAAAAATTATACTCTGTTTTCATTTTCACATACCATTTTAAATTAGCTTTTGTGTATTTCACAATAAAAGTGAATCCCTGTAAAATCCCCAAAGAAAATATTAAATATATTAATATAGAGACTATTTTTAAAAATTAGATCAAGAATGAGCGTTAAAGATCACATCTCCCCTCTCCCTCTCTAGACAAGGTGTGAACACTTCCTGACAGTTTTCTAGAGAAATATATGTACCCTACAATACAGTGCATGATTTGTCCACTGTTACATACATGCCATCATATATCGATGATATTCAGTTACGTGAAGATGGCGAGTTACTGAGTGATCTGCACAGAACTCAGGTAAGGATGATCTGTAAGAACTCAGGTAAGGCTCTTCCTGGGGCAGTCATGACTTACTGGGTATTCTGACCTCATTTTGGGAGAGACGGAAAGATCTCCAGCTTCTCTGGCCATCACTTTATCTTGGCAACAGAGGTCATGGCCAACATTATGAATGTTCTTGCGTTTGTCAACTTCCCTGACATTAATTCATTCATTGACTAGTTCTCAATCCAAAGAACACTCGTCTACTCTACGGCAACTTTCTCTCACATTGTATTTGGTGACTACTTGTTAAAATCACCTGAGTGGCTAGCAAGCGGCAGTGACAAGGCGTTATGTAAATATTTTGATGAAACCTGAGGTAAACGGTGAGCCATGTTAATTTCTTCCTTGTAGGGGATCCATCCCTTGAATGAGACCTCACACTAATTTACTGGAGAGTAACTGATAAATAAAAGCTCCCGACTTGCTGTCTTTTAGGGGGAGGGGCCCCAGACAGGGAGCAGTTTCCATAGTTACTGCACGACAACAACGTTAACTACCACGGGGCACGGTGCGTCTTTAGAAGCCGTGGTTTCACGGCAAGAATTCCACAACTTTCTCCTTACACTTCACCTAGGCCCGTGGTCGGCAAACTGCGGCCCCTTGAGTGTGGCTCTTCCACAAAATACCACGTGCGGGCGCGCACGTACAGTGCGATTGAAACTTCGTGGCCACACTCAAGGGGCGAAAGAGCCGCATGTGGCTCGCCAGCCGCAGTTTGCCGACCACTGAACTAGGCAATACCGAGCCTTGGCAATAAGCAACATGATTCCCAAAGCGTGCTTCTCGGAGCAACTGGAAACCACCGCCATCGCGGGGTGCCACTCAGGGGAGGGAAGGGGCTCCCACACGTCGTCCCTGTCGCTTGCTTCTCGGCTGAGAACTGCCCGTAGGAGGCATGACCCAGCGCCCTCCGGTTACCACGCAGCTGCTCTTCCTCTGTCCTGGGAATGGCCTCCCCCCGGGAGGTCCCCCAGCTCCTTAGCTCAGGACACCCCTCAGCCTCCACTGCCCCGCTCGCCCAGTCCCATGTCTTGCGGTTCCGCACACAGGAAGTTAACTTTGCTTTTCTCCCGTTCACCTGTCTCATGTCAATGTACTTATTAGAGCGGCCGAAGAAACTAGAGACAAGAAGGGAAAGTGTTCGGGCCCACAGGCCCTGGTGGGTGACTCGGAGCCCAGCAACGGCTTCTGAAGGGGAGAAGGGTTTGGCATAGGGTACGTTAGTCAGATCATTTCCAGGAAACAGCAGGCACAGGCGAAGCTCTAAAAGCAGAGAGCTGCCCGGCCGGTGTGGCTCAGTGGCTGAGCGTCGACCTATGAACCAGGAGATCTCACCTTTCGATTCCCAGTCAGGTCACATGCCCAGGTTGTGGGCTCAATCCCCAGTGGGGGTGTGCAGGAGGCAGGTGATCCATGATTCTCTCTCAACATTGATGTTTCTTTCTCCCTTTCCCTTCCTCTCTGGAATCAACTTTTAAAAATGGATAACCTGCCCTTCTGTGGGAGACATTATCTCATTGGAAAGGGGTCTCAGACGCTCACTGGACCAGGGGGAGGAGGAGGAAGAGGAGCTGAAATCGCAGCAAACCCTCACCTAGCAGCGGTCCTCTGCGTACTGTCTTCCTGGCCGCCCACAGCCGCCTTCCTCTCCCCACCCAACACTGCCTTCAGCTCAGGAGACAGGTTGGACCATCTTTGGAAGTTACTCGGTTCCCCCGGGCATCCCCCATGTTATTAAAAGTATCTGGTTTTTCTCCGGTCAATCTATCTTTATTATAGGGGCCTCGGCAGAAAACCAAAAAGGGTCGAAATAAAATTATTTTCCCTCCCCCACACTTTCAAAGCACACAGTGTTGGATAGTTCCTAGTCCAGCACCCCTTCTCATGACGTCGCCCCACCTGTGGGATTGCTTTTGTTTAAGTCTTGCACATAAATCCCTTTCTCTCCCTCCTCAAAGGGCACGCGTGTTTAAGCAGCTGCTCTTCTGCGGCTTTGGGCGTCAGAAACCCTCCCGGTTAAACCCCGTGTGCGCTTCAGCGTCTGCCCTGGCACTTTGGTGTGGCGGCCGGTCCTGTAAGGGGGGTTTGGACTCCCAGCTCCTCCTCAGTCCCTCAGGCCTCCCCCCAAACGCAAAGCCCAGCCCTTTCTCTAAACCTGTTAGATGAGCGAGGGGATTGGGGGGGGGGGGGGGCAGAGTGTACCTTACACACAGAATGACACGTGGAGATTCACTTACGGCTGAAACACCCAAAAAGAAAGAAAAGGAGGGAGTGGTCCTTGTTTACACCATCAGGCAAACATGTCATCCAGCGGGTGGGCTTTTCTGAGCACACCAGTTAAGTGATACCACGTGGGTAACAGGGGTTCTGATTCATTTCTTTCTCCACTTAAGTCAGAAGACTGAAAACTACCTGGATTCTGGCTGTCATTCTAGAATCTTCCGTAGCCTCCCCAGCCCGGCAGCAGGAAGCACACAGCACACACGTGGTGTGTTCAGTGAAGTCTACGTGTCCCCATGGCTCAGACCCTCACGGAATCTTTGACGGGAGCACAGAGGGGACGTGGGGATTAGCCGGTGTCTCACCAAACACCTGGACGCACCCTGCCTGGCTGGAATTTCTGCGTACGTAGCCCATAGGTGTTGTCTCTGTTTCACACTTCTTTTTTCAGGAAAACGGGGGAACGACCCTGCTGGCGCAGAATTCGGCATTTCTCTTCCAGCTGAGAAAGATTTCTGGAATAGTTTCTACCTCAGTCAGCGTCTCTAAGCCTTCACCAAGGTCCCGAGACTCTACTATTGAAAAGCAGGACAATGTTTATTTAGTAAATTAGCCTAAAGCAGTGTGCTGTGTCTATGCATTTAGATCCACAACCAATCAATAAACATTGACTGGGTCTATGATAAGCCCATAAGTCAGTTTGATAAAAACCATTAAAAAAGCATTGGCACTTTGTTTAGGTAAGAATATCAATTCCCCCCCAACAAGATTCACCTCCTGGGCGTGGCGACTCACAGTGAGCCATTATACTGGCTGCTAATTTCCACGGTGGAGCTACGGACAGCGTTTCTGATACAATAATTTATGTGGAAAAGAATTACCTTTATGCTCAGTGAAATTAGCCAGTCAGAGAAAGACAAGTATCGCATGATCTCACTCAGATGTGGAATCTAATGAACAAAATAAACTGAGAAACAAAATAGATCCAGAGAGAAGCATGGGACAGACCGAAGAATCTCAGAGGGAAGGCAGGGGAGGGTGGGAAGAGATTAACCAAAGACCTTGTATTCTTATATGCATAACCCATGGACACAGACAATAGTGTGGTAAAGGCCTGGGGGGTGAGGAGTGGAGAGGAGGGGGCCGATGGGGGGGAAGGGGAACATATGTAATACTTTCAACAATAAAGAGAAATTTTTTTTAAAGGATTTACTGAAAGTATAAAAGTGGACCCTTGATTCCCGTAAGTAAACTGGCAATAAATAAGTAAATGTTAGAGGGAACAGAGCCGTGTGGTCCAAGGTAACTGTGTCGCCGCTCCGGGCCTGAACGACTGGGTCCCATCCAGGCAGCGGCGGCCCTGCCTGCAGCCCGCGGTGCCCTGCAGGTTCCCGACCTGAGCATCTTTAAGGAGAGCGATGAGTCTGCCACTCAGATGCTCACAGGATTTAAACCCCAGTCAGCGTTTCTGGGGAGAGAAATTGCTAGAAACAGCCTTATCATCCCAAGAGCTTGTTCAGAGCAGAAGATGCAGTGAGGAGTGAGATAAGAAGTAGCAGAGTTTTAATATTATGACAAGTGCGGGATGAACCCCGTCAGCTTCTCTTTCTTTTGTCTCACACTGATACAGAGCAAGCACTTGGGCTCCTGGAGTAAAAGTCCTGCCGCGGAAGGAGTACTGCAATATGCAAAGGTGACATTCATAAGGTGAGCTGTGGGAGCCAGTTTTCCTGTTGTGAGCTCAAGGGCCCAGCTGTGGGCTCAAGGGCCCAGCTGTGAGCTCAAGGGCCCAGCTGTGGGCTCAAGAGCCCAGCTGTGAGAGCCTGTGAACCAGGATTGTGAAAATGGGGGTAATGGGCTTCATGAATCAGGTCCATGATGAATTTGTTCATTTATTGTTCATCATTGTAATCTTGATCCATTATAAAAGTGGGATTATAAAAGTGGGACACATAACAGGGGAACCTGAACAGAGTCATCAGGAGGCAGGCGCACTGGCCCCTCCCCGGCCTTTCCCACCAAGCACCAGGCAGGTCCCCCTCAGCAGTGACTCTGGAGCAAGGGAAACCCTGGCTCCGGTCCTGGCTATGTCATTTCTGGAGGAATAACGCTGCTGATGACGGAGCTGTCCCTTGTCAGGCACGGGCTATGGAGGATGCATGTTACCCCCAGAAGGCAGGAATTGTCAATACCCCCATTCTACAGCTGAGTAAACTGAGGCAGAGTCTAAATAACCTGAGAGCAGCGCTGGGAGGAGCCAGGGTGGAGCTCCAGGCACAGCTGGGCCCGGCCGCTTCATGTCTAACTCCCCTGCTGGAGAGGGAATTTAAGGGGAGAACTGAGATGGTTCTCTTTCCCGGCTCCTTTATCCGTCTGATCACGTTCTCACGACTACTGCATTTTGTCCTCAATCACTTAATTGCAGCATAAAAATATACTTTGCCTTCTCGAGTGGCACTAAAAGCCCATGATTTTTGTAGAGAAAATGGTGGGAGGGACTTCATCAGCTTTCACTAAAATGCCCGCATCTCCAGCTGCACTATCTTCCAATGAGAACAATGAGAAGTATCACATTGAATTCTTCCCTTTGTAGGATTCTGCTTCCCATGCTAGACTGACTGTGAGCTGATCCACATCTGGCATAAGCTGATGATGTGCTCATGAAGCCCGGATCCAGTCACCCTTGCAACCAGCCTTTCCCTTGCAGCACACACACCTGCTTTTATTTAAAATATATATATATATATATATATATATATATATATATATATATATATATATATATATACATATATATGTATATATATACGTGTGTGTGTGTGTGTGTATATCCCTCTCCATTCCTCTCTAAAAATCAATAAAAATCTATTTTTAAAAATGATATTTAAAAACCTGCAACCCAGGTACGTGCCCTTGACCAGGAATCGAACCTGTGACCTTGTGGTGAACAGGTCAATGCTCTAGCCACAGAGCGAGACTTGTCAATGAGTTTGGAACGGTCCCTGGTGACTTGCACACAAACCCCTGGTGTGGTTCCCAGGTGCAGACAGGTAAGTCCAGCAGCGATCGCCCCTTACACTCCGAACACAGGCCTGGGGGCCGCAGAGAGGAGTCAGCATGAACGACTTCCTCACTCCCAGCTCTGCTCGGGGCCCCCCTTCCCATGCAGGTCCCCCCTGAAATGTCACCTTGGAGTCCCTCCTGGTCCACTGATCTAAGGTAACCCCATCGCTCCCTCATAACTCCGAGCTTCATTGTCAACACAGCACTTGTCTTGCTGAGTTATTTCCCTTTTATTCTGCTTCTAACCACAGGGGTGAGCCCATAAGGGAGGGGACTTATACTCCACTCATGTGTCCCCAAGACCTCGCACAGGAAGCGCAGGTAACCGCACACCGCAGATGGTTGTTGGGTGACACCTGAGTGCAGAGACCAGTGAGAGGCGAGTGGTGGCTCAGTGGGCTGAGCGTCCTCCTGTGCACCAGAAGGTGGCGGGTCTGGCTCCTGGTCAGGGCACACTCCTAGGCTGTGGGTTCAATCCCCGGCGGGTGCCTACGGGAGGCAATGGATCCATGTTTCTCACATCTGTATCTCCCGCTCCCTCCCCCCACGTCCTCTCTCTCTAAAATGAATAAACATATTGTCGGGCAAGGATTAAAATCGGGCTGGACAACATGGGTACAGATCTCTCCTTCACGTGAAGGTTTTATGCTCTGAAAGGAGAAAACAAATGCTTGCCAAGTGGAGGCACTAACACATCCTCAAGGGCCCGGTGGAGTGCCACCTCCTCCCCGGGCCAGCATTTCATTTTTACGGTGTCGATTAATCGCGTCTCAGCAGCCCAGGAATCCCGGTCCAGGTGATTCCGCCACGGCCGCCTCCCGTCTTTGGGTGTCATCCTCCTGGGTCCCCCCTGCTCTGGACGCAGATCTTCGCCCCTCTCCCTCCATCATCCCCGCACCTCCCTCCTCCGAGAGCCTCGCCATCAATTTCCCGGAGCAGACAACAGGACTAATGTATACACTTTCCAAGGGAACCGCAGAATGATAAGGACCATTTATGAGACGCCAGGAGAAACAGATGACTCCGGAGTTCACAGCACCCGGTCCAGACCAAGAGCAGCCGCTCCGGGCTCCCAGAATTCCTCAGAGAGGAAAGGGAGAGATGACCACATGGTTCTCCTTCATGGTCCTTGACTAGGAAAACCCCTCAGAATGTGAGACGCTCAACCGATCGCAAGGTTAAGGGGCCCCTGGAGAAGACAGCTTCCTGGGAATTAAAGTGAGTGTCTCAGCCCGGCCGGTGTGGCTCGGTGGTTGTGTCCACCTATGAACCAAGAGGTCACGGTTCGATTCCCGGTCAGGGCACATGCCCAAGTTGCAGGCTGGATCCCCTGTGGGGGGCGTGCAGAAGGCAGCCGATCAATGATTCTCTCTCATCACTGATGTTCCTCTCTCTCTGTCTCCCTCTCTCTTCCTCTCTGAAATCAATAAAAATATATTTTTTAAAAATGAAAAGAAATAAATAAAATGAGCATTTCAGAATCTAAAAGCGTAACAGGATATGTAGGGTCGTCACTCATGTGGGGAGCGAAAACCCATACACCTTCTTTACAAGAAATCATTGGAGCCGAAGAGTTTCACGATTTCACTTCGGTGGAAAGTGACACGTGCTGTGCATGTCTGTCCTCATCCTTAAAGTAACTGATAAACTGCCCAGGATACGAAGGCTGCACATTGTCGATGGGTTTTCTCAGACATCCCTCATCATTCTGAGCGCTGTGAACTGGTCCGTTCTGTGCATGTCCCCGTGAGAATGGTAAGGTCTGGGCAGGAGAAGGGAGAGAGAGGAGGAGGCTGGAGGTGGCTGGAAGCCATCGGAGAGCCTACGGTTCAGGTCTGGAACCCAGGCCCCTGGAGTTTTCTCCCACAGTGACACCTGCAATGACGCCATCTCTTGCTTCCTTTCTGTTCCTGATGGAGCTCTGACATGCAGGCTCACTCCTGGCCGAGCTTGGCAGACGGCCACTCGGAACCTGACCACATGCCCCCTTTGCAGAGTGGCTGTGTCTGTAAGGCGTGGTCTGTCCGAGAGATGCCATCGCACGCCCCCCTCCCCATTGTGCTTCCAAATACAACGTCGTCTTCTCCTTTCTGTGGAGGTTATACAGAAAAGCAGCCAATCCAAGAGGACAGCAGGTCAGCTGTGTGCCCATCACGAACCCTGTGACAGGCGTCGCCATATGTTGCGACAAGGTCTCCTGGCCGAGGGTCACTGCTCTGAGAGGAACTCGTGCGTGGCGAGCTGCGAAGTGACACCGAGGGCCCCCGGGATCCCTGCAAAGATCGAATGACAGGACGGAATTTCGTCATGGCGTCACTGTTTTCCCAACGTGACAGCGCCCAGACGTGCCGCCACTGAGCACAGCGGGGGCTGCGGGGGGAGCGGCGACATCTCGTAAGTGAGCCCGTGGGATGTCCATCTCGTAAGTGACCCGTGGGACGTCCTCGGGGCCGTTGGGAGAACCAAGCCCGAGAGGAGGGCTGGAAAGGTTGCCATATGGAAGGCAGTGTCCAATACAAAAGGAAGCAAAACCATCTGCTCAGATAGTCTGGTGATTCTGACGTGCCTCCTGGACTGTTTCCACGGAGAAGATGAGTAAAGTTCAGTCTTATGGTTGTGAAGACTGAGTATCTCTTCCTTGAATTAGAACAAGAGTTTCAATCATGAGCTGAGGAAGCTCTGTAGCAACCATGCCTCCTCCCTAGATACACACACACACACACACACATGCATGCACACACTCACACTCACACACATCATATGCACTCACATGCATAACTATGTACACACATGCACATACACACTAGAACTCACATGCACACACAAATATTCACATACACACTCACCTTCAAATGCACATGCACTCACATGTGTAAGCATGCATGCACAAACACTCACATGCACATACACCCACACATATCTGTACACACACATGTGTAAGCACTCACATGCCCCCACACACATACACGCATGCACACCCAAGCACTCACATATACACACGCACAGGCACATGTGCACAGACCACATATCTGTCCCCTAGATCAAACACAAATGCCTACACTGTCACTACACTTTATAATCCTCCTACAAGCGCAAGTGTGAAATCTGTAACCACAACTGTAACACTGCCCATTAGGGAAAAGAAAGATGTTAAAAGAGCAAAGCCATCCAAAGGTAAATAAAATAGAAATACCAAGGAATCTTTCTCAAAATATACAAGCCCATTAGTCCTTCTGCTCAGCCCGTAAGATTTGTAACACACACTCATGTGAACACACACACACACACAGCTGCCTCACTCCCACCCGGCCCCTCGGTTGAGAGCTGCGGTTTTTAGAAACCTACCCCTTAGTGCACAGAGCCATAAGGAAAACGTGCTATTCTGCGTTGCCTCGGGGAGACCCAGGCAAAGAAAGAGCCATCTTTGCCAAATTAATTTTGCAGGTGACAAAGCCTTGTACACAGAGAATGCAGCTGCCCCAGCAGCCAAGAAATTCTCTGCTTTTCTCACTGCTTCTCTCCAGAAGCCTTCCTTTCAAAAAAAAAAAAAAAAGAGCAAAGCAAAACATTTGCATTATATAATAAAAAACGTGTCCTAGGCTTACTCTACAGACCTCTGAGTTAATTCTCTTTCCTACATCAAGTCCAAATGTCATGTCAAAGATAACACGCAGAAACCGGCAAGTAGGAAAAAGAAGAACAAGCTAATTTAGCATTCAGAAATAAAGTCACACAAGGTATTTATTTTCTTTGAATTCCTAACACAAAAACATTCAGGTTTTGAATGCCACTTTTTTTTGCACAATTTTCAGTGTACGATAAGAGAAATAAATTAAAAATACAGTGATTATGGTTTGCAATGCAAGCAATTTTGGGCCCTTTTTAAAAAAGATCAAGGTAACATGTGAATATGAATGTGGTAGAGAAAGAGGAAATTACATGGGATTCAGTGCTACATTCTCCTGCCAACAGGCAAGCTGGGAGCATTAATGTCGTGTGTGTGTACAGATATAGACCATTCAACTCCCATTTCACAGTCTGGACACTACATCTTAACTCCTGGCTCTGTATCTTGCTTTTATAAATATAATTTTTCTCCAGAATTCATTTATGATCCTAGCTGTGAACATTATAATTTAATTCTAGGACTGGGAGTACATTAATTATTAAATAACATCCTTAATGTCCATGCAGATGTTCAATACATTTACTCATTTATTTTTACTACTAAAGGCCCGATACATGACATTCATGCAAGAGTAGGCCTTCCTTCCCCAGTTGCCGGCACCGGCTTCCCTCTGGAACCTGGGACCCAGGCTTCCCTTGCAGCACTGGCTTCGTCCGGAAGGTTGTTCGGAAGGATACCCGGTCTAATTAGCATATTATGCTTTTATTATCATAGGTATCTTTATGGTGTTCAATACATTTTTTAAAATCAGTGCGCATTGGGCATATATTCGAATGATTTTGGAGCACACATTACATAGCAATACTATGTGCTAGGCGCTGAGCTAAGAACTTGACAAGTAATTCATTTCATCTCCATCATAACAGTCCTATGAGGTGGGTACTACTGTTATCTCTGACTTCCGATGAGATAACCCAGGTGCAGAAAGAAGTCCTTTAGCAGGTCTATGGCTAATCCGTGGAACATTCTGGAACTGAACCAGCGCCCACACTCTTAGCCTCCAAGCTGTGATGCAGGGAAGTCCACACAGGTCAGGGTACCCAACCCTTCTGGTCATGAGGTTTTTCTGGGACTTATTTAAACCTCATGGACAAGGAGCGTGGAGTCCATGATTTCATTAGTTATAACTACATCTCCAGCTTCATAAAACACCAGCTGTCTTCCAAGCAGGCTAAGCATTGCTCTTCCCCAACCCCAAGCCCCCAAAAAACGTGTCTGAAGGAAGATGATAACAACTTTACTTCTTTAATTGTTTTTGATAATCCTCCCCCAAGGGTATTTTTTCCATTAATTTTTTTTTTCAGAGTAGAAGGGATGGAGGGAGGGGAGGAGGGAGGGGGAAGAAGGGAGGAGAGAGAGAGAGAGAGAGAGAGAGAGAGAGAGAGAGAGAGATTGCCTCCAGCAGGCTGAAATAGGAATCAAACCCAAGACCCTTCAGTGCCCGGCCTATGCTCTAACCCAGCCGTGGGCAAACTACGGCCCGAGGGCCGGATCGGGCCCGTTTGAAATGAATAAAACTAAAAAAAAAAAAAAAAAAGACCGTACCCTTTTATGTAATGATGTTTACTTTGAATTTATATTAGTTCACACAAACACTCCATCCATGCTTTTGTTCCGGCCCTCCGGTCCAGTTTAAGAACCCATTGTGGCCCTCGAGTCAAAAAGTTTGCCCACCCCTGCTCTAACCAGTGAGCGCACTGGCCAGGGCACAAGCTTAATGTGTCAACAAGGCTGGCCTTCAGAACCCAGGGGATTCATTCAGTGAGTTTTACTGAGCAGTTATGATGGACATAACTGCCTCCTGCAACTTATGGACATTAAATAGAGTGGTTAGTGAAACAGACTTAATCTTTACCTTCACAATATTGGTGATAGATGGGGAAAATACAAAAGTAACCTTGGCAATAAATTTATAATAATTTATTTTAAAATATTTTTAAAAGATGGTATAAATAGATGATTTAGACTTTGGAGGTCATCAGGTCCTCAACCCCAATGACTCTGATTACTGGTTTTTGGAACATAAATTACTTCCTTAGGCTTTTAAATTCCCAAGTTTTTCATAAATGAGATGAAACGTAAAAACTTTAGGAAGTGGCACAGGGAGTATACTGAATTAACGTAACTTTATCTTCTGGCTAGAACGCTTAGTTGCGCACAAGTTTCCTTCTACGTAAGTTTTCTTCACACAAGTGTCTTTTTCAGACTAGGAGCCTTCCTTTTGAATAGGAATAGTGCCCGTTTTCATTGCAGCAAAAAAATACTTCTCATTACAGAACAATAGCAAGTTTATTAACTCCCCATTCAACATTCGTAGGAACGCATAAACGAATTAGACTGCTGGAACGCGGCAAGACACCTGCTCCCTACACGTCCCTGCCCATGACGCCCTGCAAACCATCTGCTACCTCTCTCCACCCAAACACGTCCCCACAGCTGACAAAACTGTCATTCCACAGGGCGACTAAACCAATTCCTAGGGAGGTGCTTTCTCCAGAGACGAGGCAAAACGGCCACCAATGCCATGGACAGCAGTAACGAAATGAAGCCACGGACGTTAAGAGCACCCACAGGTACCTGCAAAGCCAGGTACTTGCTTCTGTGCTGCAAGCGACTGAGAATTCTCCGCGAGCCCAGTCCGCTTTATTTCATTAGCTTCTCCGAGAGCCGTACCATCTTCACACATCAGTACCGCCCTGGGGAAGAGACCGAATTAGCCCCTTGAGAGGCGGGGAGTTTCTGGCAAATCGCCAGGGGCCCGGGCGCCGGGGGACAGAGGCGGGCAATGCAGCGGCCCCTCCAGGTCCTGAGGGCTCCGGCGGCAGCAGCACAAACACCTGTGGTCGGATTCCGCCACCGCAGTTTGGGCTCACGATTCAGGCCAGTCTGAAGTCTGCGGGAAGGACCCTCCTGGGAAGCTGCCACTCAGGACTGCGGGGGGCAGTGGCTCACCTGGGAGCCCAGTGGGAGGAAGGGGACTCCAGAAACCCCGGGATCCAAGGGACAAGCCACGCAAGGGTACGTTCCGTTTCGCTTGTGCTGGGACTTTTTTGGCCTCCGGAATTAGCATCCGTTTCTTAAACACCAGGAGTTTTAATATTAACATTCTGATTTCTGTCCTTTCTTCCCCGGACGGTGGTGTAATGGTTAGCGCATTGGCCCATGCACCTAAGGGTTGCAGGTTCAGGGTTCAATTCCCAATCAAGAGCAAGTACCTGGGTTGCAGGTTCGACTCCCTGCCCCAGTCCAGGGTGTGTTTAAGAGGCAACCAATCAATATGTCTTTCTCAACATTGATGTTTCTTCTTCTCTCTCCTTCCCTCTCCCTCCTTCTCCTTCTTCCCTTTCTTCAGGCCCAATCATTTACTTGGAGGTAAAAATAAGCGCAATGCCAAGTCAGACAGATGCCCCTCCAGCTCCGAGCCCCCGTGTCCGTGGCAGCGACTCCAGGCTTCGCTTTAGTGCAGTGGTTCTCAACCTTCTGGTCTTTTAAATACAGTTCCTCATGTTGTGACCCAACCATCAAATTATTTTCGTTGCTACTTCATAACTGTAATGTTGCTACTGTTATGAATGGTCATGTAAATATCTGATATGCAGGATGGTCTTAGGCGACCCCTGTGAAAGGGTCGTTCGACTTCCCAAAGGGGTTGCGACCCACAGGTTGAGAACCGCTGCTTTAGTGCAATGAGCGGAGGTGGAGCGTGGGCCGTGCCCGGCCGCTCCCCAGAGCAGGTGCGACCGCTCAGCTCACCCTCGCGTGGCTGCCCCTGACTTCTGAACAATTGTGTCCCGTCACGTGGCGAGCGGCCAAGGGCAGGCAGAAGCCTCTGGACCCGCCAGGGCGGGCTGACTCCGAGGGCTGCTGGTCTCGCCGCGGCGCCACGAGGGGAGGTCTGAGAAGATGATTTCATTTAGAACCATTAGCTGTCCTAATGCTTTTGTCTCCCGCTGCCTGCCCCCGTTTATCAGCCAGGAGGGTGGCCGGGCCCGCTGTCTGAGCAGAGGTTCCTGGGAGCCCTCCGTGAGCCGAGATGGAGGCATCGGAGAAGCAGTCACTGTTAATTCAGATGGAGAAGTGAGGGGTTTCCCAGACCCAAAACCTGACCTGCCAAACCCTGGCAAACCTGCCAAAGGCAGTGACGCCGTCCACACGGACGCTGATGTCAGCCCTCGGAGCGCTAGGCTTCTCGGTACCTGAGCACACACCTTGCTGAGGAGGCACACACACCCTCAGACTACAGTCACCCCCACACCCAGTTCCACACACATGCGCACATAGTAGTTACCCCCCACACACCAGTTACACACATTAGTTACACACACACATACATACACCAGTTATCACACACATATACCAGTTACCACACACACAGTGATTACATACACATTAGTTATCACACACACACATAGGATGGCACAGCTCCCAGCTGCGTCTCAGTGACCAGAGTCCCTGACCGCTAAGGGTCACTGGACGACCCCGACTGAGAGGCCATGTGGCACAATGGTCACTTCAGTGTCTGAAAGGCCCGCGATGACAGGACATTCTCGGAATCTCCCGCTGCCTCTGATTCACAGCCACTGGAACACTGGCCTCTGACAAAGAGATTGTTTGACACACAATCGACCAAGTCACAACTCACAGCTCAGAACATCCTTTTCCCGAAAACAAGGGCTTTCTGCGGCTCCCTCCCAGCAGGAAGCCAGCGAGGAGGTTGGGAGTGACAGGGCCTGTAAACAGCATGGGAAGAAACAAAACTCCAGCGCCACTCATGGGCCTTGCTCACCGGCAGTGACTGGGTGCCCACGGGGCGGTGGGGTTTCCCAGGAGCTGAGGAAGGGGCGCCGCCAGTCCCCGTCCCAATGGAGCGTCCGTTTCAGGACCCGGAGGAGGGGAAGCGGCCGTGTCTGTCAGTAGCCAGCCGTGTGGGAGGAGTCGGGGTGGCTGAAGGGGGTGCACTCCTGGACTCCGTTCACTGGTCTCAGGAACCCAAATAAACCTGACACCATCGAGGGAACTCACTGGCCCACAAACAAAGCTGGCACCCAAACTTCGGCCAGGCCGCCCTGGCCCCGCCGGGCTCGTTTGCTGGCCACAGTGCCTGAGCTGTCACCACGTATCGAGTATAACAGTGTGTCATTGTCCCTGTTAAAAATAAACTCAGTACCACCCCCTCCTCTTTACTGAGGACAAGACTAGGGCGCAAAGACCTACGTGTTTATTAAACTACATTTCATTTTCAAAATGGAGCTATCGGCTATTCGCGTGTGCATACATTTCTTTGGGACATCTTGTATATGAAACATATGTCTTCTCTCTCCTATCTGTGGCACTAAAAAGAGATTAAATTGTTTCATGTACTCTAGTCAAAAGCAGACTTTGTGAAGCTGCAACAATCGTAATTTCAGTGAAGTATAAACAGAGTAAAGATGAGGCAATCAAACAAAATATTAAACTATTAAAACAAATAACAAGGTGTAGGTCGGTTTCCCTTGACTAGGTTTAGAAATGTTATGCAATTTTATTTTGACCAAAAGAATCTCAGAGGTGTGCTTACGGATTTTATAAGAAAAAAAAAAGGAAACATTTTTGTGGTGATCTTTCTAGAGGTTGTGGTGGTTGAAAACTTCGCCCGAAGCCACATTCTTATCATTTGATTTTACAGTGCTTGGATTTCAATTTCCAACTCAGCTTGACATCTTTAGTTGGAAAAATAAATTCATTTTAAACAGGACTGTAAAAACGTGACAATTACAAAAGGAAGAATCTGAGAAACTAACCATAATGGGAAATTAAATGTCCCACGGCAGCACTTTAAAGGCTTCTTAGCAGAAGAAATACGTGCTATAAACTGTAATCTAAGATAACAGAAACTTCTAAAATGTAATTTTAAAAAATAGAAGAAAAGCCGCTAAAAGGCAGAACTGTGCTTGTTTTCAAAGCATTTCCCCAAAAGCAACACTTCCCCTAGCCTGCATCAGACAGGCTTCCCATCTGAGCTAAAGTGTCCAGGGTTAGATTTGCGTGGGAAACTATGGAACGTTACAGCAGAAAGGAATCTTGAAATCACTTAATCCAACACCTCCATTTTATAAAAGTATGAAGTTGAAACTCAAAGTAACGAAATGATAAGCCTAAAATCAGTGCTGGACCCCAAAGTGATGATGTTGATGGAGATTATGGTGATGATGGTGGCGATGATGATGGTGACAGTAATAATGTGATGGTGGTGATGGTGATAATGGTGATGGTGGTGGTGGTGATGATGGTCGTGACGATGATGATAGTGATGGTGATGGTAGTGATGGTGATGTTAATGAAGATTATGGTGATGATGGTGGTGGTGATGATGATGGTGGTGATGATGATGGTGGTGATAATGGTGGCAATGGTGATGATGGTTGTGATAATAATAGTGATGGTAATAACGGTGATATGGTGGTGATGATGATGATGATGGTGATGATGATAACAATGATGGTGATGATGGCTGTGATGATAATAATGGTGATGGTGACAGTGGTGGTAATGATGATGATAGTGATGATGATAGCTAACATTTATCAGGGAAATTCTATGATAAGGATTACAGTCAACAGTTTGAGGTTCAAAGAGGTTGTCTAATTTGTCCAGCATTCTCAAATGAGAAGTTGCCAGATTTCTGATTTTCCTGGTGCTAAAATCCATTCTCCGAATCAGTACACTACCTACGGCCCTGTCCTCTGCCTATAGCTGGACTGATCTTCCACCACCATCCACTCACTCCTGAGAAAAATGTCTAATCAGATGCCTCCTTCCTGTCCAGTTACTTCCTATCTCTGACCAGGCAGCAGTTCCTCTGAGAAGCATTCGGTGACCTCCACAAGTCCAATCTCTGTGTAACTCTCCCCTCTGGCACTTAGAGAAGCAATGAGACATTGTTTGAGTGACAATCCGATCAATAGGTCTCGGCCCTATTAGACTGTAAGCTTTAGGAGGGTAAAAACTGGGTCTCCTTTTTGTTTGTTGTTATATCCTCAGCCGAGTGGCTCGCAACAGTTAAACAAAAACGATTTTTGAATGAGTGAACATTTTTTAAAGGTTCAATTTTTACAAAGGAAGGAAACATCCTGTACTAGACAACTGGACCATTATTGCTAAGATTTATTTTCCTTTCACTGCCATTTTATCCACAGCGCAGGTTGAAAATGTCACCAATAACATACAGTGTGAATGACAGAAGAATACAGAGGACAGGGTTGCTGTGCACAGCTCAGGGACCGGCCACGCTCACAAAGGGAACGGAAGCAGCAAACCTCCCACGAGGGCTGATGCACTGAGTAAGGAGAAGTTAACAACATGGCCATGAACTCGGACGGAAGCCTCTGACCCAGCTACATGCGAGAGACCATCTTTTCTCCATGTGAACCCCTGTCCCTGCTCTTTGCAGATGTGAAGAGAACCTCACTATCGACGTGGAAGGGCTGACCACCCGGAAGCAGCCTCGTGTGTGTCTGCAATAAGCGACCGAGCCCAGGGGGCCACCCTCCCTGCTTGAAGGTAGAACTCGAGCTCTCCGTCAACGCGCCAACAGGATTCCTTTGGTTTCTCTGATGGAGCACGCTGCCCTTGAGAAAGGGAGATGGTACTGTGTGCAGCTCCGAGTAGCTCTGATGTGTTTCCTCCACGTTCTCCCTGCTCTTGGTTTTCTGAGCAGGGAATCCGGGGTGCTTGGCGAGGCGCTCAGCTTTGATCTCTGTGCAGGAGGCCTCCTTCCACGGTGGGAGCATTTATGACTGAGGACAGAAGCTTTGATGGGATCCTTTGATTTATCTCTTAATTCCCCGCTCATCTCATCTCAGCGGCTCCAAGAGGCGCCCCCCCCCCCCCCCCCCCCGTCGGGCCGGCGAGCGCAGGGATGTATTTCATGTTTTATGTCCTCTCCGAGGCCTCAACCAATTCTGCTGTTGGGGGAGCAGCCTGTGGTTTGTGTCCATGTCACACGCGGTGTTTTTCCCAACGTGGATGTCTTAGGGCACAAATGGCACTTGGTTGAGGAAACAAAATCTTCTCCCTTCACTGGATCTTACTCTGAGTCATCTCTTTGGTCGTGTTACGTAATTTTACGGGCATTTTATTTTTGCCAGCTGTCAAGTTGTTACTTGAAAAGCCCTTTTTAAATATCAGATCCAAAGGGTGAGTTTATTAAAAAGACCACCCAAGGTTTGCTGGGTTTCAGTGTCTCTCTGTAATATTTTAATGGTCGTTTTGTTAGTGTAGGTAGCTCAATATTAATAAAGGGAGGGAGCAAAGGGAATCAGGTATTATTAAGCGTAATCAACCAGGGAGCATAAGCCTGCTTCACCGGGAAGGTCAGGTTCACACACTCCCCAGAGAACCACGGGGAAGGGATAGAACGAGAAAGGGGGCTGGTGAGCACTTGTCTCTCTCTGGGTATCACACACTCACCCCTTTTGCTCGCCTGTTCTCTCTGTAGCAGCCATGTGGACCTACTCGTAGTGGCCGCCGGGGCCCACGGCAGACGGGCGGGCTCTGAGTGTGGTCCTGGACACAGAGCCGGCCCCAGCACGGCCGGGAACACAGGCTCAGCTGGCCGGATGGGGAGAAAGGCTGCGCTGGCCTGGCCTTGGCAGGGCACAGAATCTCTGGACACCGGCCCTACTTCCGGGCCTGATGAAGGCAAGATTGGGCTTTTTCCACGGTGGGACAGACGGAGAAGACATGTTGGGTACCCAGGGGCACTCCTTTGATTGTGCATCTGACGTCACAAATAAATCTTCCCAAGTCACGGCCTCCCGGGTACAGGTCCCCGATGCTCTCCTTCGACATGAACCCACTCCCACCGGCAACAATGTAACGTCCGTCTCTTCTCTGGAACCTGATGGCAACTGTTTTCCTACTGATAAAGGACTCTACCTTCTGAAGTTGCAAAGGAAGGAAAAGTACATAAAAATGTAGAGAGTGGCTATGAGGACTGAACCCAATCCTACCCGAGTCTTAACAACCAGGAGGCTGCTTGTGACCACAGCGATCTTCACAGCGACCCCAGACCGAGGCTGAAATCAGAACTGCCCGAATCGCGCTCCTTCGGAGATCTCTCCAGTCCAGAGGCCGCTTCCCTGGGGACCTGCGACCCACCTGCAGCTTTTTGATGCCCTCTCTGTGTATCTCAGCTTCCCTGGGGGGGCCTCGCTGAGTTTCCAGGCCTCAGAAATCCAAGTTATTTGGGTATGAGATTCGAGTGAAAGCGACTTCAACAAGACTCCAGTTGAAAATGACTATATTTTTGGCACCTCAATCCCCAAATTATGTATGCAAACTGGAGGCAATCCAAAGACCAGGCAGGAGAATGAGGAAGGGAAGGGAGTGCTGGCTGCGGAAGGAGAGCAAGGCGTCCCAGCGCCCGGAGCGGGTAAACAACAATAAAGGACCCAGCAGCTCATAAATATTTAAAGGTGTAAACACCCAAAATGGACAGGCATGATTAATGCTGGGACAAGGGGATAGAGCTGGTCTGGTGTATTTGTGCAATGGCCAAGAGGAAGGAAGAAAGGATACCCGAGCTTTCAGCTCCAGTAGCCACCCCCCACCCAGGTGTCTCCCCACCAAGCGCCCATCTTTTCAAAAGCAACTTGTGAAATGAAGAAAGTGTTTCCACCAGCACACACACACACACACACAAACGATCCTTTTACTGCCAACCGCAGGCGACTGGAGGATTGGCTCTCATCTCCAAAGCCTGTTTCAGAGGCCACCCCAGGAATGCACTTCTGTCCACCTGAGATTTTTCTATGGAGACGCCGACGGTAGAAATAAAGCAAAGACTTCCCATGTGCCAGTTCTCCTGATTTAATGAGTATCAGCCAAACCACTCAATTCCACCCAGCAATTCTAACTCATTCTGGTAGAAATGATGATGTAAAAGGAAGCAGAAAGCTACAGTCTCTTTGGCCCCAAGAAAAGAAGACCGGCTAACACAGCAAGCCACTCACTTCCTTTCCGTGCAGTTGGACAATCCCGTTGGCCTTATTCCAAAAGCTCCTGCCAAAAAGTTGCAGACAGATTGGGAGGCCTCTGGGGAGAGCCTCACGCCAATTCACCGAAACACAAAACTCCCGCCCCCACCCCAACCCCACCCCCACCTCAGAACGGCCCCCACTGCTTTCCAACTGACCGAGTGGCACTCCCCACACTGTGCCCATCCACTTTGCTTAGTGACCGCCTTCCAGGCCCATTCCAGCTACTCTGACTCCGGTATTATTTGCATTATTAATACAAACAAAACTGTTTATGGATGACTGACAATGCCCGGACAGCATTTAACATGGCCCCTGACCCTCCCGGTGGCGATGAGTGGGTCGGACTGTTTCCTGAGTTGTTCTCTTGAGCAGAGGACCCCGGAGACGGCCAGCGTCTGTGGCGTCCAGCACCCGCCACGTGGGACAGCTGTCACTCAGCAAGAACAGAAGACATGAAATGTGTGCACGTGTTGGTTGCAAATGAGATTGGCCGACCCTGCAGCCCAGCTCCTGGGGCTCAAGTGAGATGACGTGAGAGGGGACAGCCTTCTAACTCCCAGGGAAAACAACACGCTTTGCTTTAGAGTTTCATTTTACCTCAAACGTCTACGGTGACAAGAAGAGTGTCTCTGATGATGGCTGTGAAGGAGGAACAGAGAAGGCAATTAAAACGCGCAAGATGCTGGGTCACCAGACTCACGCAGGGAAGACTAGAATCTTTAATGTGGAAGATGAATACAAAGAACAGATCAAAACAAAGAAAACCTTGAAGGCTACACACCAGATGATATCACTGCATTTTCTACAATCTTAGGCTGTGGTTGGGAGAGGGGAGAACCCTCAGACATAAACGGAGGCAAATCTCATACAACAGAATTCGATTGCTAAGATCACTCATATGTGTTAAAGAAGTAAGTAACTTCAGGAAGGGCGAGACGGTTTTGGGGAGTGCGCTCAGAGCGTGTAACAGGGAGGAGGGTCTAGATTTCACTACCTGGGAACATCAAGGAGAAACAGCACACCCCTGAGCAGCCCCTCCCTGACAACAGATGGCGGCCTGGGAGGACCTGGACTGACCAACCACAGCCGGCCCCTCAGGCTCCCAGGGTCTGGGCTTTGAGGTCCCCAGGTGGCACAGCAGGTCATCAATACACACCTGCCTGAATGAATGGGCACCCACCAAGGGTGTTACCTTGGGAAAATGGCCTAATTTCTACGTTCTCTACCATCCAGCGAGGATACAACGCATCCTGATGATCATCTCTGAAGTCAGAGCCAACATGGCTCATCTCCTGCAGGACAGGGTCTCAGAAGTTTGCTGGCCAGTGTGCTGGGCAACCAGGTACCTGGAGCCAGGAGTGTAAGGGGGTTGGTGGGAGCAGAGTCCTCAGGGGAAGGAGGGCCCGGGGCTATAGAATCAGGACAACCCTGGAAGCCAAGCTTCTGCCGCAATAGTAGCCAAGTTCACAGCTTGGCCCCCAGCCCCTGTGACACCCAAAGGGGCTGGCGCGCTTCCAAATTACACCACTGACAGCCCCACCTCCCGGAAGCCACAGGCTCCCTCTGGAGCCGGGACTCCTGTTTGTCCCTGCGGAGTGTGACAGGGAGGTGTGCCTGGGCCGGGTGGCTCAGCCGGTTGGAGCATCCTCCTGTACACCAACGGGTTGCAGGTTGGATCCCCTTTTAGGGCGAATACTAACGGGAAGCAACCAACCAATGCTTCTCTCTCATATCCATGTTTCTCTCTCTCTCTCTAAAATAAAATAAGTAAATAAAAAACATCCCTGGGGGAGGATTAAAAAAATAACTGGAAAAAAAGAAAACAGTGTTTTGATTTTAAAAAGCAGAGATAATGTCTAAAATAAGTGTTATTTTATAAGTGCTCACGAGCAAATGGAAACTTTGTTCTGTAAAAAAATTCCAAGTGCAAACACCTCGCTTGTAAAACTGTGAAAACAAATAGCTAATCGGAAGAGCACGCGTTACTCTAATCACTGAAAAAAACCGGAAACTGCTAAAGAGACGTCACGAGATGTGCAAAAATCCAAGTAGGCCACAGCTCCTGACACTCTAAATGTTCACTGCTTCACTCTGACTTTAATTTAATAAAATGCGATGCTTATAGGTGACAATGTATAAGGAAATATGCAAATGATGATACCTCTCACATAGCTTAATAGGGACCCAGTAAAAGTAACTGCGTGAAGCGCTCCAGGAACCGGAATGACACAGAAACATAACTGTGTCCCTCAGAGACCAGATTGATACTTTGGAACAGCCTCCAACGAGCAGCCCGGAACCATGACTCAGCAGAGCCTCCCCATGAGCTCAGCACAGGGCAGGTGCCCAGCCGCTCACAGGGAGAGAGAGAACACGGGAACTCAGCGAACGACCTTCTGGTCGACCAGCAGTGGGTGTCCTGACCGCCCCTCCTGCCAAAAATGGGTCAGCTAATCAATCAGTAAGAGATTTCTGACGTGAAGGGAGTAAAAAATCATTAGTGATGCTCTGAAAAATATTCATCAAAACGACATTTGTATTAAGCTAAATAAGTAAGCTGAAAGTATAGCTGAGGATCACACCCACATATTTAGGGAGAAAGAGAATAGGAAATAGTTTACAGATACCCTCCCAGCCTGGCCAGCGTGACTCAGTGGTTCAGCATCAAACCATGAACCAGGAGGTCATGGTTCGATTTCCAGTCAAGGCACATGCCGGGGTTACAGGCTCGATCCCGTCGGCGGCGTGCAGGAGGCAGCCGATCAATGATTCTCTCTCATTATCGATGTTTCTATCTCTCTCTCCCTCTCCCTTCCTCTCTGAAATCAATAAAAATATATTTAAAAAATAAAATGACCCAAAACGAACTCAGCCCTCCCCTGGGAAAGCGAAACCGTTTCTCCCATGGGCACAGGTGGCTTCCCAGGGCCCGGGGAGGCTGCACACAGCTGTCCGGGGACGTGTCCATGTGCAGCCTCGGCTCTGGTCTCCTCTGTGGAATGCGGGGCACAGCCGGAGAGCAGCACCTCCTTGTCTCTCCACAGGGTCCGCTCACCCGGAGCACAGACATGCTCTCCTCCCTCCGTGGGTGCTGAATGCTCTGAATTGATTCTGCAAGAGACCCTTTGATCCTCCACAAACAAGGCCCCTTTGAAGCTGGGGTAACGAAGTGCTCAGGGAGGTTTTCCCACAGCGGCCAGCCGGTCACGTCACCGGGCTCAGTGTGGGTCTGTCCTGACTTCCTGCAGCTCCTCACTGGGCCTCCTCACACTGCCGAAACCCAGGGTGCAGGGCAGGCACGGGGACCCACGCACAGCAAAACTGAACCACAGCAGCGAAACCGGCGCCGGGCCCAGGTCCCACCCTGGACAGACCACAGAGCAGTGCGGGGGGGGAAAATTCTACCCCATCACGTCTGGATGCGGGAGGGGCACAGACAGGTCATGGATTTGCAAGCTCAAGGCAAAAGCTTAAAGATTAAAGTCTAAATTGCATGCAGTCAACATTATTTTTTTTAGTTATATATATATATATATATATATATATATATATATATATATATATATTATTGATTTCAGAGAGAGGAAGGGAGAGTGGGATAGAAATATCAATGACGAGAGAGAATCATTGATAGGCTGCCTCCTGCACGTCCCACACTGGGGATCGAGCCCACAACCCAGGCATGTGTCCTGACTGGGTATCAAACAGTGATCTCCTGGTTCATAGGTCAACACTCAACCACTGAGCCATGCCGGCCGGACCAATCAACATTATCTTCTGTTTTCTGGAAACTTCTTAGAAGGTTACAGAGTACAGTCTGAACTCAGCTATAAGGATCCCCCTGAAATCTCAGTAGGTGTTTTATAATCCCACTAGAAGTGGATAAAATGTACCTTAGAGCTGAACTAATTATCTGAAAATTTCAAGCAAAAAATCCTTTCCTCTCACCTGCCCATGTCCACAACTATTTCGGGAGCACAGGCTCTCCAGAGTCTAGGAAAAGGGCTCAGCTCTGACCGGCCCCCTCTCTTTGGACACGCCCCATCCTTCTGCCTGGCAGAAGGCAGGCCCTCCTGTGACTCCTGCATCACCTATTCAGGAAGCACCTGAGGGAGTGCCCGGATGTGCTCTGGGTCCTGGGGAGAGGCGAGTGGCACCTGACAATGGACGCAGGGAGAATGGCTGGTCAGACAGCTTTGTGAGTGGCGTTCCCTCCTGCCATTTTCACACACCAGTGCTCAAAATTAATGAAGTTTCTGAAGGACATAACAATTAGGAAAAAGAAGATTAGGAAAGCATTTCAATGAATGGAATCAGGCATAAACCATGTGGGCAGAGATGATAATTAATAAAAAGTGAAATGTATCATCACCTGAAAACACAAAGCAGCGACTCCTTAGGAAACGCACACGGGGCTGATGGGGAAATCGATGCTCGCTGCACAGCCCCAGAACCGCACCATTAATCCCGCGTCCACGCACCGGCCTTCGGCGTCCACGCACTGGCCTGCAGCGTGTGAGCGGTGGGATTCTGGGTAACATCCGCTGCACAGAGTCCTGGAGGAGGACTCTAACGAGGTCCCATGAGACACAGAGGTTTAAGTCACTTTTTTCTCCGTAAAAGAGCATTTTGAGTCCACTTAGTGGACATTACCTTCCATATCTGGTACACACACTGTCAGATCCGCTATTTCCTCTCCCATCAGGAATGGGAGGCGGCCTACCTCTCGTCTAAAATATGCCTGGAGCTGATTGCAAAGTAATAGGGGATTTAGAAATCCACGTGGAAAAGATGCCACTTGATCTCGGATTGATAGCAATCCCTCTCAGGCCTCGGTCACCGGCTCTCCTGGGCTAATGAGCCATTCACAATCCTATCACCACCCTGCACGCCAGCAGACACGCAGTCCCCTGTGCACTCGATTTATGCAAATTATAATCAATAGAAATAAAGTATCCACTTAGGCATAATCCACTTAGGTATAATCATCTTAAAATACTGCCCGTTAGACACACACACATACATTTACACAACCGAGTTCATGGAAAAATGTCAATAGTCACAGGTGTGGGTCTGGCTGAATATTTAACCTCTAAACCAGTGATGGCGAACCTTTTGAGCTCGGCGTGTCAGCATTTTGAAAAACCCTAACTTAACTCTGGTGCCGTGTCACATATAGAAATTTTTTGATCTTTGCAACCATAGTAAAACAAAGACTTCTATTTTTGATATTTATTTTATATATTTAAATGCCATTTAACAAAGAAAAATCAACCAAAAACATGAGTTCGCGTGTCACCTCTGACACGTGTGTCATAGGTTCGCCATCACTGCAGTCTAAGCAGACCATTGTGCACCATAAAGTAGAAAAACAGTCCACTGTCTTCCTGGGGATGGAAGCCTTTCTCTCTTAGCCTGAATGGCCTCCCAGCGCAGGCTGGCTGCCTGGGTGGGGGCTGGAGGGTCTCCCCACACAGACTTGAACTGAAATCCCTACGAAGAAGCAAAGACCTTACTGTTAAAACCATGCATTCCCAGAACATCATTAAATTGGGTCTCAACTCCTTCTGAGTCCCGATTCTTTAATCCCAACAACAACCTTGTTGCAGATCAAATCCACTCAGGCGCTGTCGCCTCCACTGCAGAGCTGCGTGCCAAGGAAACGCAGAGGGTGGATCGATCCCTCGCTCCACCCACAGGCTGACGGACATCAGCTATGAACTGCAATGAGCGTGGGAGGGATGTGCTGTCACTCATCTTCCCGGGTGGTGTGGCCCGAGGGTGGGACAGCAGGTGAGGACGGCTGGTGAGGACGGCGGGTGCGCACAGGGGATCTGCCTGCGCTCACCACCCCCTGACAAGCACAGACCAGGTCCTGCCCTTTGGCGAATACCGTGAGTCACTCCTGCGAAGCCGAAGTGCAGGAATCTCGAGGTAGAAAATGGGGCAACGTGGGGACAGACGAAAACACAGGAGGAAGCACGCCCAGGCCCTAAGGACAGGGAGCCGGGAAGGCTGGGAGGCCTGGCAGCGAGGCAGCCGGCAGGTCTGTGCCCGTCGGACGGAACCTGCACAAGCCACACAGAATCCTGCCCGCCGAGCTAGGGCTGCTGCCCATCACCTGCGACCTCGCCCAGGTGCCTCTCCTGTCCCGGCTCCGCACACATCACCCACTGTCTTCCAAAGTGATGTGTGCCCACCCTTCCATCCTTATCGATTGAGGGTGGCAGAGAAAGGACAGGGTCTCCTTTGTGTTTGCCCCCCTTTAGCTCAGAAACACCCCCACCCCAATCAGCCCCAGGACCCAGCAGACACCCCTGGAGTGTGTCTAAACGCTGCCCACACAGGTGCTGTTCTCAACCCGCCTCCCGTCTATCTACCTTCCGGGTAACACAGCCTGCCTGTCCCCCTGCTTCTTCTCAGATCGCTTTTTTAAAAAATATATTTTTACTGATTTCAGAGAGAAAGGGAGAGGGAGAGAGAGAGATAAACGTCAATGAAGAGAATCATAGATCGGCTGCCTCCTGCACGCCCCCTACTGGGGATTGAGCTGGCAACCCGGGCAGGTGCCCTGATTGGGAATCAACTATGACCTCCTGGTTCATAGGTCGATGCTCAACCACTGACCCACACCGGCCGGGCTCAGATAGCTTTTCTATGAAAGCTGTTAAGCAGAAAAATATGAAAACTGGTTTCCAGGACGACTGCCCACTTAGCAGTGAGAGAGGCACACCTGGGGGTGTTATTAGGTGAGCGGGTCCCCCTGGGAGCCGGTGAGGGGCATTCACGCCCCTTTGCACCCCTGGCCTCTTCTCCTCCTGCTCCTTCCCCGCGCACGACGCAAACATGAACGTACCGACGCGGGCTCCTGGTGAAATTATTCGCCTGAAATAATAAGCATGAATTAACCTGACGTGCATCTCAGCTTTTGCCCCAAATTGCCCGGTTTAAACAGGAAAATATTTTGACAGGGACTAACACGCCCTTCTTGTTATGTTTGCAAAACTCCCCCACGTGACGTCGACTCAGAAAGCCTCTCTCCCGACTGAAGAGTCTCCGAGGCACTGGGGCGAGGAGGAAGCATTTGGAAAATGAGGGGGACGATAAAAACACACGCGCCACAGGGTAAACGAGGTTCCCTAAGAAGTCACAGAAATGGCTCCGCTTTTAAAGAAGGCGGACGGGGGAGTCGCCCCCTCGTTACCATTCCAGCTATTCCTCCCTGCATTTCAGGTGACCTAGGGGAGCACAATCGTTTGGCTCCTACACAATGCTGGTGTGCATGTGTGTGTGTGTGTGTGTGTGTGTGTGCGTGACCACTCACGTGTGTGCAAGGGCATAAGAAAATGTGTTAGTGTCTGCACCGGCTTTCACCTTTGCTTTATTTATTTATTTTTTTATTTTACATTTTTAATCCTCACCTAAGGATACTTCTCCATTGTTTTTTAGGGAGAGTGCAAGGGAGAGGGAAAGACAGAGAGAAACATCGATGTGAGAGAAACACATCGATTGCTTGCCTCCTGCATGCACCCCGACCAGGGCCCAGGCCAGGGAGGAGCCTGTACCCAAGGCACGTGCCCTTGACCGAAATCGAACCTGGGACCCTTTGGTCCACAGGCCGACACTCTATCCACTGAGCCAAACCAGCTAAGGCCATGTTTGCTTCATGACCTGTCCTTATAAAGAAAATAAAAGTTATGCTAAGAATTAATTCCGGCTGCACCTTTCTGGGCGGCTCTCTAATGCATATTCCTTTTCAGACTTCAGAGATGTTACCCTTGGTTTGACTCTAAGGGTCAAATGAAGGGCAGTCGGATGCCCTGCACCACGCCCATCACAACCGGCCTGCTGTTCACCTGGAACGTCCACCTGTGAGCTGCTGGGGGCCCAGCGAGCAGCTCTCCCAGGCAGCCCACTGCACTGCGTCCTCTCTGCAGGCCCGTCCTGGGGTCCCCCTCCCTCTGGCCTGCTGGCCTCCAATTCCCTCTGCCCTGCTGTGGGAACACCCTCCTTACAGAGCCTTCCTGTAACTCCTTACGCCCAAAGCACGCATCACCTACTGGAAGGATACACTGCCTCACTGACACAATCCCCTCACAGCCCAGTCCAGGCCCAGGCTGTCCGCACCTCCCATGGGGAAGCCTGCACCTGCCTCACCACAATCCGCCCTCTCCCAGTGGCAAAGGGCATTTTTATAAATCAGAGTCCGTGTTCTCACCCAGCACCAGGAGGCCCTGCACAATCTGTCCCAACATCCCCTGTAGGACTCACCCATGAGGACTGTGGAGGCCAGGCCTTCTGTGGGTCCCAGAGACCCCAAACCTCTTCCCCCGCAGCCCGTCTGCCCCGCTCCCGCTGCCCAGACCTGTTCCTCTGGCCGGACCCCTCCTGCCTTCTTCCCCTTCGGGCTCAGCCCCTCAGAGTCACCTTGGAGAACCTTCTGAAAGCCACTTCCTACTCTCAGGTTCCTCTCCCGCAGACCTCTGTTTCTTTCCCGTGAGGACTTGTTTATTTGCTTATTTGCTGGCTGGCGTTCAGTCAGGGTGCTCTGGGGGAGGGCGGGGAGCTCGTCTCCACCCTAAAGCTTAGCACAGCCCTGGGATTTAGGAGCAGCTCAATAAATATTGGGTGAGTGAATGAATGACTCCTTGGAATAGAGCCATACACACACACAATGCACACGCACACACAATGCACATGCACACACAATACATGGGTGCATCATATGCATACATGCACACTACATGTGCACGCAGAGGTGTCATGTTCACACATGCATGTGCGCACACATGCACACACAATGCGCAAACACACAGATGCATCAAAGATGCACATACTCACATGCACATGCACACACACAAACATGCACATGCACACATTTCATTGGGCGGCACGGGCTCGTCTTCTGTCTTGTTTCTGGGGCACAGGGACGCCCAAAAGGTCTTGTTTCCTGATACTGCTCTTCCCCAGCTGGAATCCGGTGGAACCAAATTACTCAGCAGGTGCACAGAAGGCAGCTGCCTCCCCGATGCACACAGGACTGAAGGGGGAAAGTCAAGCTTCTAAGCATCCGTCCCTCTGGGGCTCCCAGCTGCTGCTCAGCACAGCAGCCGGAGCACAGAGGTGCTGAGATGGCACCGGCCAACTGCAGGCGAGCCAGCAGCTCACCGGGCCTCCTGGAAACACGGACAAAGAAGATGATGACTTGCAGTTTCTCTGCGCCGCGGAACTGGTGTGAGCTTCCGTGCCTCTATCAGGGTATTTCTGTAAACCAACGCGGGAAAGCAAGCAAGCTGGGTGTGGCATCTGAGGCCAAGTGCCAGGCTGGGGAACGGAATTGGGAGAATGCTCCTGTTCTGGGTGAGAATGGCCTGGTTAGCAGCCCTTGCCCAGAGGCAGGGTCCCTCCGTGTTGTCTGAGGAAACCCCAGCAGCCATCCTTGGGGCTGATGGGCTCTAGGGAGGACGGAGGCCGCACGCCTCCTAAATGCATGGCCAACACCAGAAGGAGGAGTGCTGAGAGCTAATGAGCCCCCATCCTCCGCAGGAGCCACAGCTGACTCAGGGCATCTGCACCCACAAACACTTCGGGCTTTTTGTTGATCCTCACCTGAGGACACTGTTCCATTGATTTTTAGAGAGAGTGGAAGGAGGGGGAGAGACAGAGACACATTATTTGGTTGCCTCCCTCACGCACCCTGACCAGGGCCTGCAACCCAGGTTCATGCCCTTGTTCGCAATCGAATCCTCCTCGCTGATGTCCACTCCCTGCCACTTGGGGGAGATGGGAGTGTCCCACGGGCAGCGGCTGTCCTGCCCACCTCCTCTCCGTTCCCACGTGTGGTCAGTGATGTGGGGCATGTGGTGTGGCAGTGGGTTTAATACCTCCATGCACTGGCAAGTCTTTTCTCGATGCTCCCTCCCTTGTCCACTAGAGCCCGCCGTTGGGGTTGGATGACAGCACCCGGCTGCCCTCTGACCACTGGACAGTGGATGACAGGGCACGGTCAGTGCGCCTCCGGCCCCAGCTTTCGGAGCTGCAGTCTTGCTTGGGCTCCCAGGGCCCTGAGACATCCTGTAAGAGGTCCACTGGCCAGTGGAGAGACCCGGGCACACACACAGCCACCTGAATAAGCTCGCTTCCTTCATGGAACTAAATAACCAAAAGGATCCCAGGTGCATCTTCAAGGGCAGGAAATGAGGTGTAAATCCAGTGAAATAAAACCCATCTGGCCTGGCCGGCGTGGCTTTAGTGGTTGAGCATCGACATATGAACCAGGAGGTCACAGTTCTATTCCTGGTCAGGGCACATGCCAGGGTTGTGGGGTGTGGAGGAGGCATCTGATCAATGATCCTCTCTCATCATTGATGTTTCTCTCTCTCTCCCTCTCCCTTTCTCTCTGATATCAAAAAAAAATAAAAAATAAATAAAATAAAATAAAATAAAAAACTAGACTGGGCACTGCCTCCTCTTCCAGGTCACAGAACCAGAGTGCAGCCCCATGCGCCTCCCTGAGGGCGATGGCAGGACCCCAGCCTGGGAGGCGAGGACACACCCCGCAGTCCCTGCCATCAGCTCCGAGGCTGCGGGGCACAGGGAGTGGAAGGGATGAGGCCTGAATCCTGGGCGGAACTAGACGGCTTCATTGCTAAGTACAATAATGGGTTTTTAATGGCTGCTGTCCAACAGCACGGGAGAAAAATGCTTTATTAGTAATAATAATAGCTGGCACTTTCCTCTTCAAAGCACTTATTAGCTCATTAATCCTCCGACGACCACCGGGAGGCCCCAGTGCACGGTTCTCTCCCCAGTTTCCAGCTGGGGACACAGGCAAACAGGAGGCAGTGACCAGTCCTCCACGGGAGGGTGTGTGCGTGGCGGTCGGCGTCCAAGAATCGGACGGCCTTCACTGGGCTGACGCGGCGCTTCCGGAAGGGGCGGAGGTAAAGGTCAATTCCAGTTTATGCGAGCTGGACTAGCAGGGGCTCCCGTGTTGCACCTGAACTGCTCTTTGTTGGTCCTTTATTTCGAGTGCATCAATGGCGTTCAAAACCTATTCAGCCCAAATCAATTATGAGCGGAAGCTTGCGTGCCTGGCCAGTGCGGTCTGTGAGACCTTTGAAATCGAGCTCCGCCGAGAGGGGCTGGAGGTTACAGAGCGGAGCGGGATCGAGGTCAGGCATAAACACCTTCCTTTCTTCGCGCTTTGTTTTCATCCATTCGCTTAGATCTCTGTCTCGGAACACGGAGTACGTCTCAAATTGGTGCGCAACAGCAAACAGCCCCGAGCAGCCTGCTATCTGTTCTGACGTATCTACAGATGATTATTTTTGTATGCTCACCGTTGCCGGCAATTTTTTTTTTATTTCTTGCCATTGCAAGTAATTCCTTAAATATTTTAATCCAGCCCTAGCTGATGGCTCAGTGGGTTGAGCATCACCCTGTGCACTGAAAGGTCATGGGTTCGATTCCCAGTCGGGGCACATACTGAGGTTGTGGGTTTGATCCTGGTCGGGGCTCATATGGGAGGCAACCAATGGATCTCTCTCTCTCTCTCTCTCTCTCTCTCTCTCTCTCTCTCCCTTCCTCTCTCTAAACATATCCTCAGGTGAGGATTAAAAAAATACATTTTAATGGATGAATCATTCTTCATTGTGCACCAGACGCCTTTTAGAGAAGTTCAGGAAGTCTCTGAATTTACAACAGAAAAATAAAAGTATTGATTGGGGACCCGAGCACCATGCTCTGGAGAAACAGGCAGGGGTCAGACAAAAGCTCAGAGAACACCGAGCCCCTAGGGTCCAAGGACACAAGAACGGGTCTGGCCGGAGTGGGAGCACGCGCAATTTCCCTGCCCCCCCTCCCCCCCTTCTACAACACAACAGCGTCATTGCAGTCACTGAGTCTTGAGAATGGTATTTCCATTTCACACATAAAAGATAATCAGCATTAGCTTCTAAATACCTCAAACCAAAACATCAAACACCTTTCTAAAACCCCAAGTATATCGGCCATGCCTAGAATCCAGCTGGATGGCTTTTCCCTCGGAAGCCGCATCTTAATTGACAGCTGATAATGAAGACTTGTCCTCAGAGCACAGGTGTCATTTCCAGAACAGGACGCCTGCCCCCCCTCCATCGGAGCCTCCATCACAGCACAGGCTCTGTTAGAGAAGAACCTCAGCTAAAACTACAAGCCTGTTAGCCCAGCTGGTGTGGCTCAGTGGTTGAGCATCACCCTATGAACCAGGAGGTCCCAGTTTGATTCCCCATCAGGGCACATGCCCAGGTTATGGGCTCGATCCCCAGTAGGGGGCGTGCAGGAGGCAGCCCATCAATGACTGTCTCATCACTGCTGTTTCTCTCTCTCTTCCTCTCCCTTCCTCTCTGAAAACAATAAAAACATATTTTTAAACATACAAGCCCATTGCCATAGAATCGGAACCACACCCTGTGCATGTCCTCTCTGCTGTACCCCCTCATCTCCGATAGGAAAGCAGAGGTAACGGGGAATGGACAGGTGTGTTCTGCGGTCTGGAGGCTGCAGCTGACCCCCCTCTGGGCACGAAGGATGACCAAGGGAAGTGGGCAGAGGTCCCTGAAGCCGACGTCAGGATCCTCCACTCTGCTCTGCCCTTGGCAGCTGGAGCTTCCTGCCCCCCATCACCGCGGTCCACAGACCTGAGGCTTTCGAGGTGCGGGGGCTCTTCAGCAGGAATTACCAGGACCCCAGCAGGCTCAGGTGCGCTCTCCCCCTCCCTCCATCCACAGCATGGAACGGAAGGATAACTACTATGTCAATAACGGCCAGCATTTCACTGAGTGCTTAGTACACCCACCAAGCTGTCCACCTAGAGGGGCCCACTTCACACTCACAGTAATGCCCGCGCACCGGGTCTGAATAGTATCCCTCATTTCCTAGGAGAACTCAGTCTTAGAGGACACCTGACCCAGCCAAGGCCACCCACACAGGATTTAGGGGACTCAGATGCAGCCCCATGGGGCAGCCAGTGCACCTCCCGCACACCTGTGTCTCCCGCTGTGCAGACAGCACAAGGGTTTATGGGATGCGTAAAATGTGCCCGAAGGGTTTTACGACCTGAGGAGGGAATTGCGACGCGCACTAAAATTCATAGGCCGAGTCGAGAAAGTGTAGATGGATCGCAGTCCCTGGAGGCGGGAGGGGAGGCTGAAAAGACAGGCAGCCACGGCTTCGCTGAGCTCCTGCCCGGAGCTTCCCGGGGCAGCGAGAGGAACCCGGGCCAAAGAACAGCGGGCATCCCTACATCTGCCAGACTCAGTGCATTAGCGTCCCTGTCATCGTCCTCCAGCGACCTGTGGACGGAGGCCCATGCCTCCCTGAACACCCGGTGGTCACTCCAACCCGCAAACCATGATTCTTGAAGACTTCCTCTCAGTTAAAATTCTCTTTCTGGCTCTTACTGAAAAAATTGTGAATACACACACACACACACACACACACTCCTAATAATTTGACTTCCCAAGAGATAAACAAGTTGTAATATCTTGGTAGAGACAAATTCATATGAAAATGAAATAAACCTTTTATTTTTTTACAGAAAGTAAATGCTAAAAAACTGAAAACAGAATATGCTTTGCATTTCTGTCATCTCAGCACAATGGGAAGGTAAGCAGGACCATTTTTTAGGCACAATACATAAAATCTCAATTAGTTATGGTCTATTTGTGCACTGACTAAAAAACATTCGTTAACAAAACAGAATTTTCTAGTTTACTGGATAAATATCCCAGAAGAAACTGCAGAATAATGCTAGGTTGCCAAGCAACCGCAGCCCGGCTCCCGGTCTGTGCTCAGCCACCTCATTCATCAGGGCTCCTATCCCAGAGCCAGAGGATTCCAACCAATTTGCTTCTTGGGAAAATTATAGTGACTTTCGGTAACACAATAACACTTTTATTCTCAGAAGATAAACTTAGATGTTTTTTTGATCCGAGGGATGTGTTAATTCATTATTCTCCACACGGTGCTAATGAGGAGGCTATAATTAACTAACTACTCTACTGCGACACACAAAAAATAAACTGCAGTAATTAGTAACGTTTAAGGCGTTAACCAGCCCCCAAAATTAGAAAATACACTCTTTTCTCCAATAGGATGCAGAGAAAGGAGAGAGCACCATGTCTGATGAAATGGAGACCTGTTTCCATCCTTCCCCCCCCCCGCCCCCCAAAGAGCGGTGGGAGGCATGTGAGGGCCAACGTGAGAGATTCCACCTTAAGAGCCGAGGAAATGGCTCCGTGCCAGTTCTCCTTGCAGGTAGACATAAAGTGCTGGCGAATAATGGGATCTTTTCTTTGAAAGAATGCTTAGCACAGTGTTTTTCTAGGAATGCATAGGACTGGCGGGCTTTCCCTCATTAGCTGTGTTAACTTAGCATATTGTATGTAAATCACCATAACAATTGCATTCTCTCCGGACTGAATTAGTTAGGATGAAGCTGTAATCGAAATGTTCATAATTGAAAATGCAGTATTCTCGGTCTGAGTGTGAAAATAAAAACACAGGGAACACGGATGGGATCAGATAAGAGGGGGCATCGTTAAGGACAGCTCCCCCCCACCCCCGACACCCAGTGCAGAGATGGAGGGCTCGGAGCACACCTTGGCAGGCCAATCAGTCCCCCGTTCAGAACCGACACCTCCAGAACTGTCACAGCTTTCCCCTGTCCCCTTTGTCTGTAGCCTAACTCAAGCTTTCCATGCGCATGGCTGCTCGGACATTTAGGGAAAACACAAAGCAGTGTGAGGCTAAATTTTTGTCTCTAAGCTATAGTAGGCTCTATGGCACGGTGGCCATCATAAATCAAAGGCCAAAATAATTTCCAACAAGTGAAACAGCAAATGCCAGCGCTCCCAGGAAACGCTATGTAAATGGCCGTGTGAATGTCAGACCGGCTGTCACGCTAATTCTTCAAGGCACCTTTAATGATGACACAGGCACTGGCGGGAGGGGTGTTGTCACAGGCCGTCACCCACAAAGGCAAACTCTACACTCTGAGCTGATGCTCACAGGGCCCCTGACACCCGTCCTTCAAATCTGAGCCGTCAGCCCCGTCTATGACTTAAGTTTCCTTCAGGAGATAAACACCAGTTTGGGTCTAAAATCAGCCCTGATCACCCCTCTGACTCAATTCTTCATCAGAATGAATGGGCCTCATTATTTCCACAAAGCAATTTTGGGCCCAACAACCTCCCACCTTCCTGGGTGGGGTCTGTTTTATAGTCTGTGGGGCTCTACTAGCTTCAGATCGGAGACATGCCTATCTTTTCACAAGTGGTTTTTAAAAGAAAGGATGTGAAACCAGTTCACCGAATGTGTGAACACAGGTAAAGGGAAGGTCAACTGCAACGCCAGCCCTGTCCGCCCAGCAATCCGTCCTTGGGGGTATAACGAGCACCTACAGACCCAGGAGGAAGCAGGCAACCTCCACAGCCAGCCTTTTAATTTCTTTTTCTTATTTTTAAAAAGGAAGGGAGAGAGATAGAAACAGCAATGATAAAAGAGAATCACAGGTTGGCTGCCTCCTGCACGCCCCCTACTGGGGATCGAACCCGCAACCCGGGCATGTGCCCTGATGGGGAATCGAACCCTGACCTCCTGGTTCATAGGTCCACACTCAACCACTGAGCCACACCGGCCGGGTCAGCCTTTTTCTGAAAGGAAAAATCCATCAATACAGGTGGAGCAGAGAACAGTCCAGAAAACACATTCATCACCACAGCCTGGCACTTCCGCCGTGAAGTGGGCACAAACGTGGGGAAAGAGATTTCTAAGGACTGCCATCGCGTCCTCACACCGGCCAGACATGTCCAGGCCCACTGGGTCACGGTATTCAGGAGCTTGTGAAGCGTGATCACACACGTGCTCTGCTATTACCGCAGCACGGAAGGCAAGCACACAGAGAGCTGGCTCACACACCAGACCCCAGATCCACGCTGCCACGGAGGCCACAGGTACAGGCCACAGGTGCAGGCCAGAGGGGAGGCCACAGGTACAGGCCACAGGGGAGGTATCACAGAGAAGGGAATTCAGACACAATCACTGCAACCTCCGCAGCTGGCCAAGGAAACACCAAGTCTCACACCCACAGCCTCGAGTCCACTTGGTTTCCTTGTCACTGCGTTTCCCCAAATCGCTGTCTAAGTGTCTCTCTCCATCCATTGAGGGACAACCAACCTGGCCAGCAGTGGTCCGTGTATAGCTTCCCAGCGGCGGCCATCCAGAGTTTTGGGGGCTGGGCCCGCCTGGTAACAGTCATATCCCTGATACTCAAGGAGAATGGAAACCAGAGGCGTTTGGCATGATAGGCAAGCGGGGAAAGGAGAAGGCACCACAGCTAAGTAAACCAAGGAATAGCTAACAGGAGCAGGAACAGGACCCGCCTCTGCAACCAACGCTCACTTTGGAGCGTCTATTATGCTCCACTGTCTACTTGGATGCCCTCATTCCAGTCCTGCAACAGCCCGAAGGCAGGTGTGGACAGGACCCCCGGGGCTGGGAAGAGGAAATGGAGGGGCGGGATCCTGAAGTCGCTCTGGCCACACCGCACCTGCCAGGTGGGGGCGCAGGAAGTGGGACCACGTGGGCGCGGAGGGACTCTGCCCAGCTCACCCAGGGGCTCCCCGGTGCCCACCTCCAAGCGCCGCCAGCACCACTGGCCTCCACCCCGCGTCCTGGAGCTCAGACCGCGCGGCTCCTGCTCAGGCAGGTTCTGTGGGCCCCTCGGGGGCTCAGCAGGCAGAGCAGGTGGGGCTGAACCCGCCAGTCCCCGCCCGCCGGCCGGAGGAGCCACCGCACCCCTGCTCCACGCCCGGCCTTCCCCGCCTCCAGCGCGACCCCCGCGGTTACCTGGACCGCGTGCGTGGCCTCCACGGCGTTCGCGGGCGTCCCGGCCCCGGACCGAGCGTGCACAGCCGCAGGCGAGCGGGGCTGCGGGGCTGCGGGGCTGCGGGCGGCGGGGCGCAGTCTGCGGGGTGGCGGGCAGGCGGGCAGGCGAGCCGGCCTCCCGCTCCCAGCCCCGCTCTCAGAATCAATCACTGCGCCCGCACCCGCCCCAGCTGCCCGCACTCAGGAAAAAGGTGGGGGGAGGAAAAGAGCGAGAAGAGAGAGAAAGGACAGGGGGAGGGGCACCCAGCGCAGGGGCGGCTCAACCCGCATCTCCAGCGCCCCAAGTCGGTCCCGGGAGCCATGGCAACCACCAGGCCTGCCCTCCGCCCCGCACCTCCAGCCCCTCCCCCTCCAGTTTCTCCCCCCCAACCACCACCTGCCCACAGGTCTCCTGCCTCAAGCTGGCAGGGCCTACAGAACCCCCAGGGGCCCTGGAAGGCAGACAGGGCGGTGGGGTACCGCGCCCCACTTCCCCAGAGGGTCGGCCCTGGAGGGGGGAGGCGAGGCCGGGACTGACTGCAAACCCAGCTGGACCTTCCCGCCCCCCGCCTCCCGCAACGGCTGTCCTGTCCTGGGGGGTCCGGAATCCTCCCGGAGGGTAGGGGGCGAGGCGGGGGGGAAGCTGGAGGCACCCACGGGTCCTCCTGGTGGCCCCGCAGAGAAAGTGGGCGCCTAGGTATCAGGGACTCGCCGCCTCCCCGCTCCCTGGGGACCCAGCTGTCTGAAGGCGGCCTCCACGCCCCCTCTCCCCCAGGGGCTCGGTTGGGAAGGGGTGTCCCTCCCGGGAAATGGCTGCGGGGCCAGGACGGAACCTGGTCTCGCACCTCCAAGGCCACCATGGGACGCCCCCTCCCAGGAGTGACCCCGAGCCTCCGCGCATCCGCCCCCGAGTTGGCTTTTGGGCGACCCCGGGCGAGCCAGACACCTGCCCACCTTCCCGCCCGCCGAGGACACACCTGCGTCGCCAGTGGCCCCCGGTCCGCTGAGCACGTCCCCGGGTCCAGGGGGGAGCGGGAGAGGACGCCCCCGAGTCCCAGCAGCGCCGCTGTGGCCGCGGGCGCGGGACCGGCTTGGTTGCTCTGCTCCGCGCCTCCCGCGCCTGCCGCTTGCGCCTCCGCTCCGCCCGCGTCTGCGCCGCCTCCCTGCGCTCCCTCCCGTGGGACAGGGGTGGTCACGGCTCGGGACGCTCGGGACTCTCCGCAGCGCAAACGTGGGCCCGGCTCCGGCAAAGGGGGTGTCCGAGGCTGCCTCCTGCGCGGTGGCCGGCTCCGCGGCTTCCAGAGGCACTGGCCAGGCCGGGTCCCTTTCGCCGCGGGCAGGAGGGCGTGGTGGCCGCCCAGGAAGGGCGCTGGGCTCAGTCTCCCTCCCACTCCAGGCCGGCTCCATAGGCTGCCTAATTGTGACATATGCAAATTAACCTACCCCTGTTACCACTTTAAAAACTGTTTGTCCTGATACTTGCTGGTCTGTGATTTCACCATAGCGTTCACTGATGTTTTTCTCACTTATTCTGCGTTAATTCGGGAATGTGGGGTAGAAGACAGCCCCTGGCACTCACCCCAGTAACAGAGGTCATTTCCCAGACTCCCCATGGCCACCAGAAAATGTAAACGTTACTTTGGGATTCCAAAATGATTTGGGGAAAGTGACAGTCTTTAGCAGAATAAGGGATTTGCATATCTCTTTCATCTTTTTCTCACCATAATCAGATTTTCCAATTGTTCACACAATACCACTTAACAAAAATGCTGTTGCATGTGAGTCTGCTTTGATGGGAAGAGAATCACTAATCTGCCAGGGGAGTGAGGTGGGCTCCGCTCTGGCCTTGTTCTCACCGGCATCAAACAATAAGGGCATTCAGAGCCGTGGGCCACCCTCGGGGTGATGCCACCGTCCCCAGTGGCACAGGGTGGACTCAGAACTCCCCTTCAGAAGCCGCCAAATAAGACATTTTGAAAATGAGTGAATGGGCTGGTGAATCTTACTAACCGCTGGCCCTGGATCCGGATTCTGCCGGTTTATGTGTGGGCACTGGTCCCGCTGCCTGCCTGCCTTGGCACTGCCAATGCAAGTGAGGGCAGGACTGGCCCTGAGTTTCAATTGCTACAGGAATCTCTCCGCCGGAGGCATCGTTATTCACGCGGCATGTTTTCTAAAGTAGAAACCAAGGTAGAATACTGAATAAAATCTCCAACAGGGGAAAGACTGTGCCTGTAGGAAAGCATGTCCAAGGTCAAGGAGACGCAAAGCCAAGTTGGCTTCCCGGAGTTGGCCACCCTCTGGGTGTGCACCCACTCAGCAGAAGGCTCAGAGCCCCACCCGGGCCGGGCCAACAGGCCACTCCCGAACATGCAGCTCTTCTTTTCTCTGCGATTTGTTTGCTTCCCATTAGAATCATTGAAAAGTCAAGTATTTGCCCAATCGGCGTGGCTCAGGAGCTGGGCTTTGACCTATGAATCAGCAAGTCACAGTTTGATTCCTAGTCAGGGCACATGCCGGGGTTGCAGGAGGCAGCTAGTCAATGATTCTCTCTCATCATTAATATTTCTATCTCTCTCCCTCTTCCCTTCCTCTCTGAAATTAATAAAAACAAATTTATAAATAAATAAATATAAAAGACAAGTATTTATTGAGCATCTGCTACTTACCAGTCATTGTTCAGGTGCTTAGTCCAGTGGAAAATTCAGTAGATAAGACCAGTTGCTTTTCTTTAAATCAAATATCCAAAATGTATTAGAGAATAGCAAGGCATGATACCTGCCGCGAGAAGATGAAGGGTCGGTTCTCAAATATGGGTTTTTCTTTGAAGGGGAACCACATAAGGCTGAGCATCTGACACTGCGTATAAATGAGGAACTAAGAGCCCAGGGCTTACCAGGGGCGGTCCTGAGGTCGGCATACACACAGCGCTCTCTGCCCCAGGCTGCGGGCCTTAACAGGAGGGAGAGGCGGGAAAGGTAAGTGAGGAAAAAAGGAGGGAGGGGGAGGAGGAAGGGAGGGAGACAAATCATTAGCCAAGGAAGGAAAACAGTATTTGCGAGAAAGATGGAAAGTACTTTAGCCAACGAAAGGATGTCATTTAAAGTAGGCATGGCCGACTTGGCTCAGTGGATAGAGCGTCAGCCTGTGGACTAAGGGGTCCCGGGTTCGATTCTGGCCAAGCGCACATGCCTGGGGTGCTGGCTCGGTCCCCAGTGGGGGGGGGTGCAGGAGGCAGCCGATCAATGATTCTCTCTCATCATTGGTGTTTCTATCTCTCTATCCCTCTCCCTTCTTCTCTGAAATCAATAAAAAAATATATATATATTTTTTTTTCAATAAAGGCATGCCAAATGGAGGCAGGTGGTATCCATTTCCACCTCCAAGAAACACCTCCCAGCGTTATCTCCAAGGATAGGTTCAAATCTGTAATCATCAGGGGCAGCCAGCCAGAGGGGACGTGTGTGGACAGAGCCTTGGGCTGCTGAGCTGGAACCCTCCCTGGGCTCCCATCCTGTCTGACACTTTGTTCAGACCCACCTGCTCTCCAGGGTGATCCTGGTCTATCAGGCACCACGTGCACGCGGGTGCTGGGGAGAGGCTGGGCTCTGGGGCCTCACGTGGAATTGCGATTGCATTCGCTTTGAAAGGTGTGGATTTATCGCTCCCAACTGAGGACGGCTGTGTGCAATAAAACGACGCTATCCAACCACAAACGAGGGGGCGAGGGCGGCTGGTTCAGGAGCAGAAGCAGAAGGTGAGAGAGATAGGCCGGTCATCTGGAAAGAGAGAAGGTACTGGGGGCGGGGCACGTTCAGCCCTTCCTGCTGATCTACGGCCCAGGCTGCCTGCACCAGGGACTGGTGTCATTCCCAGAGCGAGGCCGCGGGAGGAGAGGAGCCTTTGGCAAAGCCCAGAGCTGGTGATATGGCATCTTTCCTAGAAAAACTGCTCAGCAGAAGAGCTGCAGCTTGGAAATGCCAGTCCTGTCTGGCAGGTCTGACACTCACAGCCCAGCTGGCTGCTGCACGGAGGAGGAGGGCAGGCTGCTCGGTCCGGGGGACCCTGCCCACAGCCTCCAGGTACAAAGCCGCACCTTCAGCTCCCCTGTTAACAAAGCAAAACAAGAACCTGCGCAGTGCAGAAAGGAACTCGCAGTAGATCCTCCTTGAACACGTCCTTTAACACAAGAACAGAAGGACACCGACTGCAATCAAAGAGCAACGCCTCCAAAACAAATAAGAAGGGAGACCTTGTCTTCTGTGCCGTGGATCGTTAATATGTGCGATCCAGCTTCAGGGCCATGGAACCAGACAACTTCGCCGGGCTTTAAATCGAGACCATGTAAGGGCCCCTGTCAACATTATCCTCCTGGAGCCAGGTCGTGCTGTGGTCTCAGATCCCATGCTTTCAGCATGTGTGGATTCCTTCTGAGGCACAAGCCCACCTGTCTCAAGTGTATGCTTCCCAGGCTCCCCGGTGACCAGGTGTGGCCCCAAGGCTACAGGGACGCGAGGAGAACTGCTGTGGGAAACGTCCAGGTCACCTCCTTAAAGGCATCGTAGATTCTTTCCCGTCTAGGAGCCCCACCCACAGTGAAGAAAGCCTCATGTTGAGGGGAGCAGAAGGCCCCCCTTGTCTGAGTCCCCGGGTGACTGCACCAGAGCCCGCATTTCACCATGAATGTCTCTGGATGGAATCTCTTCATTATAGCTGCTTCATCATCCCCCTAATTAATTGTAATCACTGTCATCAGGACAATCTTAGAACAGCCAATGAAAATTAAAATGGAGGCCACAGTGGTGGTCTGTTGTCTTTTCCTTGGCCCGGCACTGATCCACATTCCTGCAGCTCAGCCCTAGAGAATAACACCTCTGGCCTGTGGCCCGGTAGGGGCACTTCCCGATGCTCCCATCAACCTCTGGTCCAGGCGAATGGCACAGGTAAGCACAGCCAGTATTTCCATCCCTGTCTGGGGCGATGGAGCTTTGAAAGGCATCAGACTCACAGTGAGGAGGGAGATGGGATCAGGCAGGTTAGGGTAAGGGCCTTGGGGAGGGAAGATGGTAGATAAGGAGGGAATGAGCCAGGTGGTCAGGATGTGAGCAAGACAGGCACAATGTACCAGTCAACCTAGAGCTGCCCTTCCCCCTGAACCCAAGAGCAGGAACTAAAAGTGGGGAGAGGAGGGCAGAAAGAGACTGGCTGGTGCTTGTGTGACAGAGACCACAGAGGGCAAGAGCGGGAAATATAAACCCCTAGACTAGTGAGCTTCTGTGGCTACTCATTTCGGGACCCCTCTTGCGTGCAGAGAGCTTTGTTACTTTCAATGTAATAAACTTCGCTTCCCTTTGCTTACCCCTCCCTTGCCCCTGAATTCATTCATCAACTTCTGGAGACAGGGAACCCAACAGCGCACACCCCTGTCTCAAAAGGAGCCAATGGGAGACCTGCTTTGGGACTTACACTCGAGCTATCTGAAAAAGTGAGGACACAGCAGGTGTGACGTGAGCAGGAGGAGCTGGCTGCGTCCAACACCCCTTAGGAAGAGCGTCCCTGAGAATAAAGCCACACGAGGGACAAGAAAAGGAGAGAGCAGACACTTACACTCTCATTTCTCATCAGCTGAGCGCCTGTTGTTTATGAAAAGCTGAAACTGGAATACTTCTTGACCCTGGAAGAGGTGAGCAAAAATTGTTTTAACCTAAAACGGCTTGACTTGGTCGTCTGTTTCTTGTGATCAAAATCGTTGTTATTCACTACAGATTCCGTAGTAAGAGTATTCTCTTCTTATAGGTTGGTTAGTAAAGGGATGAGCGAGGCGAAAAGTCTTCCTTTTCATGAAATAACCCATCTAATTGTTAGCGATTCTCTGAAATACTGTGTCCAGAGGGTCCCAACGCTGTGAGTCGGCAGAAGGTACAAAGGAGTCTTTTAATGCCCCTGGTCACTGATATTATACAAGGAATGGCTCTCATGTGGTAGGTATTCACCACCCTTGTTTTAAGACATTCCTCTTTTAACAACGGCATAAACCTAGACAGGTGGGGGGGGGGGTTGTAAAATTATGGTATATTGGTAAATTCTTTGTGGGCACATTTTTATCAGTTTTAAAGAGAGCCATGGACCAATTAATCCTCTCCACGCAGTATTTAGGGGCCATAATTCATGCTGTCAATTGACTTTTTTTCCCCAGAAAAATAAACAAACTAATTAGCAGACAAGTATTTAAATCACAAATTGCTCGCATGTGATACACTGTGTTAACACCACCCATGACTCAGTTACTGGCACTGCACTGGATTTGTCTTCTTTCAGAAAAACAATATTTCTTTCCATTTATTTTAGGTATATAAAGCTATTCAAACCAAAGAGAGAGAGAGAGAGAGAGAGAGAGAGAGAGAGAGAGAGAGAGGGAGAGAAAGAGAGAGCCTAGCTCTTGCTTTCAATAAAACTGACAAGTCCCCTAACTTAAGAGAAAATGCACATTATCACAGGTACATAAAAATATTTTATATACGAAGATATGTTTCAATGCTCTGTATTTCCTGAACCAAAAATATAGCATTTTCATAATGTGGATTTCACCCGGTGTGTTTATTATTAGCACAACTACAGAAGCCCACAGAGGTTTTGCAGAAAGATGGTCCCAATTAGATAAACATGAGAATCCTCTTTCCAGATCCAAATCTGACATCATTATCTCCCGGGAAGAGATCATTAAATTATGATTTAGTCACAGGCCCTTCCTGGATTAGAATGCAGAGCACTTAACTATTTGCATCTGAAAACAAAGTGGAATAAAGATAGCCACTTAAAAACAAAACAAAAGAACTTAAAATGTGCCTAAATCTGACTGACTTGCTCAGGAGGGAGAATAAAGCCGCTCTCTGTATAAAGTGTCCTTTCCGCTACGTGTGCCCAAAGGAACACGGCCTGTGGTGGGAACAGCGAGGACGGACTCATTGATCAATATCTTCCACACAAGGTAACGAACAACCATTCCTGTTCATCAAACATGTTTCTTTGCTTTATCCCAACGAATAATACATTTTTTTGGGGGGGTGGGTGGGGGGGAGGTAGACAGGCTCGTTTTTGATTCTCAAAATGGCACTGATGGTTACTGGAGGACCAGACACAATGGTTATGAACCAAGAGGAGGTTTCTCTATGGTATCTCATCCGCTCTCATGTCATACCGACTCTCACGCAGCAGCTGGGTATCGTGAACAGCAGAAAGATGATATTTCTAACTTTTCATAATATCCCAGTAACCAGAGATGGTGAAAGCATAACGCATTTCTGTGAGTTCTCAAGACCGTGACAAGTGCTAGCCGTCCAGTTAAAAGGGGGGACAAGATGGGATAAATAGCATCTTTTATGTTCCAAAACCCTCTCCTTTACGAAGTCGAGGACACTATACCTTTGAACATTCATAAAATGCCACAAATACAATGTACATACAGGAGATACAGTTTTCCATTATTGCTACTCAAATAAATGCAAATGGAGTTTGAATAAACTGATACTATCTGGCAGCCTAGTACCCGCCCTGTTTAACTGGCCCACCCATTACAAACATGAGCTATAGCGCACATCTAAAATGCTCACCAAGACATCGAACGAAGCACCATGGTAAGCCTGTGAAGAATGTAAGATGCTACTGAAGTATGTGCATTTGGATAGTAAGTGAATGTAGTTATGGGGATGGATTACACACCTCACTGACTGATTCTCACGGAAATGACCTAAATTCTAAGTGCTGGCGCCAGGCTTGGAAGGTGTCCCTGGCAGTAAACTTCCCGGAAAGTTGGTGAGCACAGCCAGGCATATGCTCACACTGACGAATCACACACATCCATCCCCAGGGCCAGGAGAAAGGCACTGCCATGCCAACCTTCACGCCCTCCGCAAGAATCCGCTCAGGCCATAACTCGACTCCGAGGACCGAGCAAACCACAGCGACGGGGACGCTCCCAAAGGCCGTGTTTACCGAAGGGCCAGAAGAGGTTTCCCGTAAACCGCTGTCCGGGCCCCACTCTTTTGTCCTGTTTTATACTTTAATGGCAATAAACTCCTGTCCGGTAAGTTATGGGCTTTTCTCACCACCGCGTGACCTCCGATGTCAGGTGAAACTGCCCCTTGTCAGGGGAAATGGATGTGGCCCCGATGGGACTGGGGTTTTGTTCCGATCCTTTGGCAAATGGATCTGTTTCCTCGGGAACCGGTCCTGGGGCCTTCTTGCCAAGAGCATCCCTGTCATCCTGTCCACTCTGGGCAGTAGGTCTGATGCTGTCTGTCTGAGGAAGACAGGAGACTGGTTTCCCATCAGGAAAAGGACACAGGAAGTGTTGTTAAACGGGGCGGGGACAGGCATATTCAAGTCAGAAATGTGCCCAGTCGCCCGGCCAGCATGGCTCAGTGATTGAGCATCAACCTATAAACCAGGAGGTCATGATTCGATTCCTAGTCAGGGCACATGCCCGGGGTTGTGGGCTTAATCCCCAGTGTGGGGTGTGCAGGAGGAAGTCGATCAATGATTCCTCTCATCATTGATTTTTTTTCTCTCTCCCTCTCCCTTCCTCTCTGAATTCAACAAAAATCTATATATATAAAAGCCTAAGCGACCATCTGACCGGTAGCTATGACCGGTAGCTATGATGCGCAATGACCACCAGGGGGCAGATACTCAACGTGGGAGCTGCAGAGCTGCGGTGAACCGCCCTCTTGCAATCTGGGACCCCATTCACTCCTCAGATACCCTTGGAGCCACAGCACTGCCCCAGGTGCAGCCAGCCAGGAGGGACCACGGAATGTTGGCTCCAGGGCATGTCCTGCCCGTCTTGCCCAGTCCCACCAGCCACCTTCTAATTAATTTCCTTTCAGTGTGCATGAATCTGTGCACCAGGTCACTAGTACATTATTAAAAAAAAAAAAAGAAAAGAAAGAAATGTGCACAGCAAGGTCAGAGACATAACAAGCCAAAAACCTGAGCAAACACTTCCCTGAATAAACAGAGGTAATGAGGAGGGAAAAAGAAAACAAGGACACAAATTTCATAATGCAAACTAAAAATGCTTTGCCCACAAAATGGATATTTATACCCTTACTTCACATTTCTTGAGAAATGAATATTCCTATCAGTAAAACACATGGTATGTCAGGCGCAACACGGTAACGTGGGCTTAAAACTAAGACCATGAAGACTTTAAAAGGGAAGTAGAAAAAGATGCCACGTACGCAGCTGACGACGGGAGGCATTTTGTGGCCCTCACACTGTGCACGTATTTCTCAGCCGCAAGAGAAGGCTGAGGCTCGGGAAATGGCATTGATACCGTTTTCCCTGTGAACTGTCTTCGGATACGGAGTAGCCTGGGGTGCGCCTGGATCACCATCCAATCCACACACATACACACTGTACAGGCACGTCTCGTAGATCGAGAATAACCCACTTTCTCACATTTGGAATAAATGGAACTTGGGTCTGTTTTTCAGTGTCCCCTGTGGTTATAGCACCGGGGGACGCAGCGAAGACCACGCTGGACACCTAAGGAACACCGGCTCCTCCCACACCCCCACCTGGAGAGACCCCTCCAGGGCCTCCCCAAGCCAGAGCCCTGCCCAGGGAGCCCTGCACAGTCTCAGGATGGCATCCGGGGCCCGTTCGACCCTGTGAGGCTCTGACCACACGGTCACCTGCAGGCCCCTCCGGCGGAAGAGGATAAACATCCTGCTGTGAGCTGGAGAGCAGGGTGGGATCCCCACCCTCCACAGCCCACACCAAGGCTCCAAAGACCCAGGGGCTTCCTGTGGCAGGTACAGCCCCGCCAGGTCAACTGCACCTGCTGCAGCCGATGTGCCTCCCCAGCCATATGGTCCCATTCTTTCAAACAGCCTCTCATTAAGGCCCCGGGTGACTACCGCCAGGTTACCCAGAGAGGTGAACTATTTTCAGTAGCTCCTCTGGCCTTTATACAGACAGTCCTCGGCTACGTCGGACTCGTTGTACGTCGTTTCGTGGTTACATTGCCATCTCCCATTTATTTATTAAAAAAAAAAGTTCCACCATTTCGACGTATGTACATATGTGCTTTATGTTTTTTATTATTTAGTTCCCACAGGTAAACGCCAGGAATTGTTACCTTTCTTTTAATTTTTTTTTGCTGTTTCACTTCGTTACTCTGTGTATGTGCGCCAGGTGAGTGATGTAGGGCTTATGTGGGTGGGTCCGACTTATGGAGAAAATCGCGTTACACTGTGCCGTAGGAACGGATCTCCGACGTAACTCGAGGACCTACTGTAATCAAAACAATAAACCACCACAGGAGAGCCGAACAAGCTTCTCTGATGAAGAAGGGAATGTCATAAAGGCAAGAGATAAACAGAAAAGTGCGATTCCATGAACATCACAGCAGAAAAGTGTCAAGGAAATGGAATTTGGCAATATTATATAAACAAAAGACTTTGGATTAAAAAATTGCCGACTTTGGTGATATTTTGGTAGGATTCTGTTTCTATAAATTGTATTGCATTAAGGATGGGATTATTAAGATATTAATAAACTCTTACCAAGCTCTTACCAGGTGCCAGGCACTGATCTGTATCTAGATCAACTCAATAAGTGCACACAAAACAAACCACCCTCATCTGATGTCATGATACATCAACATAAAGGATGAAGCAACAGCCTGGGGCAGGCAAAGTGGGGGCCTGAGTCCCAGGCAGCGACTGAGGGTCCAGGGACCACCGCTGGGTCTGACCGACTCACACATGCTTTTTTGCACAATTTGGCAGATCTGGCAAATGTACAGAAAAGACAGCAGATTCCCTAGAAGGCACTGCTGGTACAAAGGAGACAGGTGAGTGTGGAAGGACCACGAGGAGACGACAGCTGAAAATACGGTGAATACAAGACACCTCGGGATTTAAGGAGCAGGGCTTCTGTTTTTATGGGCAAGAAGGAACCACCCTTCCTCGAAGACAAGTCAAGGTCAGAGGGGCTGACCATAGCATCCTCTCGCCGTATCCCACCTCTGTCTTAGCTTCCTGCTTCCTCTTTTCTTCCCTCACCAGCTCCAGCAGGTACCTGTGGTTCCAAGGCCGGTTTTCCCGAAGTACTTTGTTCTTACTGACTCACAGGGGATAGTCCACGGGGCACCCAGGTTAGTCAGAGCACAGCACTGCCATATTTAAAAATATATATATCTTTATTGATTTCAAAGAGGAAGGGAGAGAGAGGGGGATAGAAACATCAATGATGCGAGAGAATCACTAAATATATGCTTCTTGCATGCCCCACACTGGGGATGGAGCCTGCAACCCAGGCATGTGCCCTGACTGGGAATTGAACCGTGACCTCCTAGTTCATAGGTTGACACTCAACCATTGAGCAACACTGGCCAGGCAGCACTGCCATATTTTGGTGGTCCTCCTGGCGGTCATGCAGGCTCATTGCCCGTGCATGAGTATCTGAGCACAAGACTGACATTCTTGCAAAATGACAAATTCCCTAATAGGCCAGAGGAAGAGTTGCCAAACGAGGGCCTGTAGGCTGAGACTGGGCTGCCAGCAGTTTTGTAAATAAAGATTTATTGGAACGTTGTCATGTTCATTTGTTTCCGTATTTTTGATGCGTGCTTTTGTGGACCACTCCGTAGCTGAGTAGTTTCCACAGAGACCACCTGAACCCCCAACACCTAAACTATTTACTACCTGGCCCTTTACAGACAAGTTTCTCAGCCCCTGTCTTGCTTGACCTTTGGGATTGCCAGCAAATATTTACATTGTGAAGAGCAAACCCTCCAAATCCAGATGGTCTTCTGAAGATGCTTGATAGAAACATGTCCCGTAACAACTTAGCTACTAGTGCCTCCCTCTCCATTGCATGTAACTCTGCCAACTAAACGCCTGGGGGATCACGAGGCAGAGGCTACAGCAGTGATGGCGAACCTTTTGAGCTCGGCGTGTCAGCATTTTGAAAGACCCTAACTTAACTCTGGTGCCGTGTCACATATAGAAATTTTTTGATATTTGCAACCATAGTAAAACAAGGACTTATATTTTTGATATTTATTTTATATATTGAAGTGCCATTTAACAAAGAAAAATCAACCAAAAACATGAGTTCGCGTGTCACCTCTGACACGCGTGTCATAGGTTCGCCATCGCTGGGCTTCAGTGTGGGTTCCCAGGCACACCGCTGAGCGAGATGTCCCAGGATGCCTTGCACCTGGGTGGAATTGGGCGACTGAATTCCGGCCATTGGCAGGTTGGAAGAAGAAACACCTGCCCCTTCTAGGGAGAGCCATTCTGTTCTCTCTCTCCGTCCCTGGCTCGGAGCCCAAGTGTGGAGGGCAGGGTTCCGAGAGGAAAGAGTCCGCTCTCTGGATTAGCCCTCAGAGAGGCGATACCCAGCCTGGAGGACTGACAGTGGGCGATTCTTGGGGCTTTAATGGGCTGACTTGTGTCCCTTCTGGAAGCCTATGTGGAAGGCATCACCCCAGGCCTTGGAATGTGACTGCATTTGGAGACAGGACATCAGTCAGGAGTCAGTAAGTTTAAGTGAGGCCGCGTGTGTGGGCCCCATCCAGTCTGACCGGTGTCCTCAGGGGAGGAGGGGACTCGGACACGCAGGCACCAGGGACGGGCACAGAAGAGAGACCACACTGGCCAGGGTGCTCCTCGCCGTTTTCCTCCTCGTTTCACAGGTCAGACCTTTATGGTTTCAAAAAAATGTTGTGGTATTTTTTCAGAGTGGATAGATGAAATACAGTACTTATTAGTATAGCCACCCATGATATATATATATATATATATATATATATATATATATATATATACACACACACACACACACACACACACACACACACACACACATTACATAACTCAAACATGTCTACTTGATAATGTATATCAACGAATTAGAACTTTAACATTGCTGAAACACAACCAATGAATTATTGAAAAATTATGACGATTCATTTTAATGCCACGACTTCAACCACATCTGCACCAAGTAAACTGAATAACTGAAGTAGTCATCACAATAATCCAGAGCAAAACAATTTTAGGACAAACTATGGAAGCAATTTTTCCTTCTGAATCATCCTGTTCATTGTTTTACCCTGAACTTCACTGCACCGTGTGGAAACAGCATTATTTCCAAATCAATATGACTATTAAGTCTGGGTCATTAATTAGGAGTCTATTTTCTGAGTTCAGAGGAAATTACACAGGAGGCTATGGCCATAAGGGGTTGGCTCTGTCCAAAGACTAATTTTATGATCAATACAGTAACAATCAAAATTCAAAATGGTTTTCCAAATTGGTTTAGTCAAAACAATGGAACCGTATCTGTATAAAATTACAGTTTAACTCTCGCTTTTTCCAGGGTGTTCTCAAAAGCTAGCAAGAGGAGCCCAGTGGTTGAGCGTCAACTAATGAACCAGGTTATGGTTTGATTCCCGGTCAGGGCACATGCCCAGGTTGCCGGCTTGATCCCCAGTGGGGGGCATGCAGGAGACAGCCGTTCCAGGATTCTCTCCCATCATTGATGTTTCTATCTCTCTCTCCCTCTCCCTTCCTCTCTGGGATCAATAGCAATATATTAAAGGAGAAAGAAAGCAAGCTAGCAAAAGGTGAAGACTCATCCATGGACCTTCTCTCCCCCGAGGGCCCTGGGCAGTCCATAGAGGGGACATTCATCTTGGGGACCATGGAGGGGGTCTTATGTTTCCAGGGAGCTCTCCTAGTGTGTTTGGTGGGAGGCAGAGGGATGAACTTCAGCTTGAACTGTGGGGGAGATGATGGAGAGTGCTTAGGGCTATGTGTGTGGATGAGGTTAGCAGCCTGGACCGTGACCTCCTGAGAAAATGAGACGGAGCGTGCCATGGATTTCTCGTAATCTAATGAAGAGATGACGGTGAGTGATGGCTCTGAATCAGCGTCCTCCTCCTCCTCTCCTGCCCTGGCTGTGACTGCCACAGTGCCCCTGGGTTCCCGCCAATGCAGAGCTGAGCCCCAAGGGCCGGTCCTTCTCTGCCGGGGGCACACGAAAGGACAGATTTAAACCTGCCCGGGGCAAACAAAGAAAGACGCCGCCTCCAACTGCCCATGTGTACTTCGGTTTGTATTGCAAGGTCATCTGAAGGCTGGACAATGGACGCACGGAACACACCTACTTCCCTCACAAAATTAAACTATTTACTCTGGACTCATGACTCATCAGCTACAGAACCACAAACACAACAGGAAGAGGCTGGTGTGGTGGGGACCCCGTCACGGCTTTGCCGTGAGCACCGAGTCCTCGCACGCTAGTTCCTCCTACGCTGAATAATGGAAGGAAAGGGGCAGGTTTCTTTTCTCCTTGTTGCTTAAAGAACAACAACAGCCTGTTGTCCTGCATTCTCCTCTGTGAAACAAGGAAAAAGTCAAGATAAAAAAGAATAAATACCTGAAACCCTTCTCAGGAACCTGTTGCGGTTCCCAGACCTGTGGCTAACACAGCCCCTTGTTCACAGGCTCCCTTGTCTTGTGAGATTTCTCTGGAAGAAGTCTGGTGAGGACCTCAGACAGATGTAGCATGTTTGCAGGTGCAAGTTGGGGCGGGGGCTTGCTGTTCTCACCCATGTTGTAAGATAACCTCACATCAGGAAGTGAATTCAACTTTCAGAATCATCCCAAGGCCTCATCTGCAGAACCCTCACAGCTGGCCACATGCACTGGAGGTCATATGCGAGCACTGGAGGTCATATGCAAGCACTGGAAGTCATATGAGAGCACTGGAGGTCATACGAGAGCACTGGAGGTCATACGAGAGCACTGGAGGTCATATGCAAGCACTAAAGGTCATATTAGAGCACTGGAGGTCATACGAGAGCACTGGAGGTCATATGCAAGCACTGGAGGTTATATGCAAGCACTGGAGGTCATATGAGAGCACTGGAGGTCATATGCAAGCACTAAAGGTCTTCTGAGAGCACTGGAGGTCATATGCAAGCACTAAAGGTCTTCTGAGAGCACTGGAAGTCATATGCAAGCACTAAAGGTCTTCCGAGAGCACTGAAGGTCATATGAGAGCACTGGAGGTCATATGCAAGCACTGGAGGTTATATGCAAGCACTAAAGGTCTTCTGAGAGCACTGGAGGTCATATGCAAGCACTAAAGGTCTTCTGAGAGCACTGGAGGTCATATGCAAGCACTAAAGGTCTTCTGAGAGCACTGGAAGTCATATGCAAGCACTAAAGGTCTTCCGAGAGCACTGAAGGTCATATGAGAGCACTGGAGGTCATATGCAAGCACTGGAGGTTATATGCAAGCACTAAAGGTCTTCTGAGAGCACTGGAAGTCATATGCAGGCACTAAAGGTCTTCTGAAAGCAGAGGTTTTGGGTATAATAGGGTGGTCATTTCAGGGTTGAGCTGACATTCGTGGGCTCCATCAGACACCTGTGCAGAGATGACCTCCGCCTGCAGTTCGACGCCTCCTGGCCCGACACATGGTAAATTCTATAGCTTTGCAAAGTGAACATGCCAACGGCAGCTGTGACTACAGATCAGGGAGGTAGCTGGGCGGGTCCAGAGGAGGTGGAAATACTATGAAATCCGTGAACTAAGTCTGACACTGATGAGTTCAATCATCAATTTCAGGGGTGCATTTAAGAGGCACAATTTCATAGCACCCCTTGAAAAAACAACCCCAATGCCTGGTATTGCCTGTGATTCCTCATTGTTATTATAATGCAGTGCCAGTCACCACAAGCACCGTCATTTCTGGAGTTCTCACCATCACTGTGTCATGGACTTGTCCCAGCCCCAAACCCCAGTGGTGATGAGAGGGATGCATCCGCTTTGCTCAGCCCTGCAGACACCCTGGCGCACAGCTCGAGTTTACAAATATTTGTAAAATAAGAGTTCCTTAGTTGAGATAAATATTTATTTTAAATCCACGTAAATTCTGGTGGGTTATTTATAAGGCATGATAAACACTCAAGAACATAAAATATGAATTTTAAAAAGAGAAGATATCCTACAGGAGCTTAAAACACTTGGGGGAGAAGGAGAAATGGGGAGGTATATTTAATGGGGACAGAGTTTCAGTTTTATAACACGAAATCTTCCCAGAGATCAGAGACACAACAATGCGAATTTATTTAACATCAGTGCACAGGCCTCATGCACATGCGCGCGCGTGCAGACACACACACACACACAGCTATGCTTCTGTTGTATGTGCTGGTGACCAGTTCCCATGCACCGTGATTTAGGGCCTGGAGGAAGGCCCTGTCTTCCTGGCGCCACGACCTGTAAGGCCTCCTGCTCTTGACTTTACCTGTGAGAAAACAAACCTTTAAGAAAAGGGCATCGCCCAGCCAGCATGGCTCAGTGGTTGAGCACTGATCTATGAACCAGGAGGTCACAGTTTGATTCCTGGTCAGGGCACATGCCCGGGTTGTGGGCTTGATCCCCAGTGTGGGGCGTGCAGGAGGCAGCCGATCAATGATTCTCAGCATGGATGTTTCTCTCTCTCCCTCTCCTTTCCTCTCTGAAAGCAATAAAAATATATATTTTTGAAAAGAACAAAAAGAAAAGGGCGTGTACAGGCAAGGTGTGAGCGTGGTTGGGGCTTCCCATCTGCCTGCTCGATACCAGCTCCCCGTTGGACGGACGGACAGACGCTGGATAAACACTCCTCAGACACAGCTGAAGGATGGGAAGGGAGTGTTATTAGCAACTCGGGTCACTTCACCTCCCTGGTAAATGATTACTATTCTAAACCGAGCCCTGGTGGGGAGCGTCACAAAATCGCTGCGTGAGAGCCGCCACTTTGGGGAACGAAAAGCTCATTTTTACGGGGGAAAGGTGGCTTATTAGCTCCTGCCTCTGGGGGGTTGTCCGCAGGACACAGGCAGCGTGTTAAACCTGGCGAGCTAGTCCCAGAGACGGCCTTAATCGGGGCCTGCATCTTCTCACTGTTTTCAATCACACGCCTTAATATATAGTTTCCCTGCACCTCGGGTCAGATAATAAAGAAAATTCATTATACGGCAGCTCGGTGGCTCCTCCGCACACCTCTGCCAGGGAATTTTAATAATCAAAGAAGTTGCTGATGTAGGACTGTGATAAATTGCATGGCTACAGGGTAATATAAACCTCAACGGGCGTGATGAGCACTCGGCTCCCAAGGAAACGTCAACGCTGAGAACTGTCTAAAAGGAGACGGTCGTGGGCAAATATTTTACATGAGATGCAACGTAGCTTCTTCAGGGGGAAAACGCTCAAAGGAGGGCCTTTCGGGAAAGGGAGGCGGCCACAAAGGCCCCCCGGCACCCGTGCACGCTGCGGGAACAGCTTTGGAACAATGAGTTTTAAAAATTCATTTTCCAATTTCCAATTATCAAAGTTAAGAATAATTGGTTTTCAAAATTCCTTCTGCATGCTCCTTTTCATGACTGATAATGAAGGTCTTTAACAGTGAAATCCCAGGGGCTCAAGGTCATTTACACGCGAGGCCCTTGCTTTCTTAGCGTTCCTCACGCTTCGATGTTAAACTGTCACACACACAAAAACACACCCGGCTGAGGGGCCGCTGGCTGCTTCTGTGCACAGACACAGGACAGCAAAATGCCGAAATCCCACACGAACGTGGCGGCAGCCACGCGCTGGCATGTGGATGCGCAGCGGATGCCTCCTTGATCTGGGGGTGTCCATTTCAGAGCGCAATTCATTTGTGCTGCCACCTCATTAATGCACCCCCTGCATTTGATTTTCCTGAGGTTGTTCTCCTACCTCCTGGATTTAATTTCTTTTTAATTTTTTTCATACATGCATATAATTTTCTCCTTTTAAGACTTAGTAAGGAGTGTGTGCTTATCATAATCTTTCAACACATAATACTTAGCTATTATTTAATTCTCAATTGTCTAACTTTATTTCCTCTTGATTGAATTATTTAAGCTGTATAACTTCTGCTTTGGAGACTATGAAATTTTTATTTTTGACCTAATACTATAAGAGCATATTTTGTTAATAGTTCATGTATTTAAAAATATGTCTCTAAGGGCCAGCCGACAGCCGATCAATGATTCTCTCTCATCATTGGTGTTTCTCTCTCTCTCTCTCCCTCTCCTTTCCTCTCTGAAATCAATAAAAATATTCTTAAAATTAATAGTTTATTTTAAAGAAGTATGTCTCTGTAGAGTTTAAAAATTGAGATATTCTTATTCATTCTGTGAAGCTTATTAATCATATTATTCATATTCACTTTCTCAACTCATTTATATGGTCAACTTGATGGTCAATTGTTAAAAAGGAAATGACTTCCATTGCGATTGGGTCTTTAATTTCTATGAGATTTGCTGACAGTATTTCACCTTTGTATGTTCCTTAAGATACCACATTGCAGATGGGATATAAAGGAGGAAAATCTTGGATACACCTGTCTCCTCTGCTGGATGCTTTTGGTTGGAGGTGACAGGTCCCACCCACACGGAAGGCAGCCACACAGGGCGTGGACCCCGGAGGAAGAGAACATGGAGACCAGCTGGGCTTTCTCCACCAGGCAGAAGTGAGCGGGGGTGCGTGGCTTCCTTATGGGGTATTTTAAAAGAAGCAGAACTATTCCAGGAAGAAGGGGCTACCCTCTGAGGAACTGCCCCTGGCCAGCTGGGTGGTGGAGATATCAGAGATGTTAAATGTGGCTGAGGGCCATTCCCGGCAGCCCCGCTACCTTCCCCACGCGCTGTGGCCTGTCCAGAACACTGCCCACACAGCTGCACCCCGACTTTTCTTGAGTCACATCCTAGCCGTTTGCTTTGGAGACCAACACCTGCCAAAGACACGAGCATCAGGAAGCGGGAGGAAGGCTGAACAGGCCTGTGTCCGCCCTCCGCTGTCCCCAATCACCTGTGAAACATACTCTCCTAAGACCCACACCTTTTCCTGTCATGTCTTTAAGAAATGCAGGAATTAACCTTACAGAGACGCAGGCACGTGGTCTAAAGAAAGAAAACGATTCTACTGACACAGAGGTCTAAACAGAGTCCTGACTGAGTAGTGTAGCAGTTGTACGTCCCAGCCCGAGTGCAGAAAACAGCAAATGAACTCATGAAATATTTGTCTGATGCATAACGCACGTTGCTTGAAGTCAAGATCAAGACTGGGGCGGGCTCTTCCCTTTCTGATAATTACTTGCTGTGACCCGGGGCAGGTGACTTGAGATTGCCATGTGCCTCTGTTTCAGCATCAGGGAGGGAAGGGGAGGGAGGGGAGCGATAGCACTGCTCCTCAAACAAGAACCGATTCAGGATTAAGTGGATTTACTCCTGTCAGTCTGGGACGTGGCACGTCCTCGGAGCTTAAAACCTGTGAGCTGTTTTCATAATCCTATTGACTCAACATGGATGAAGAACAGAGGGGAAAGACGGCTCGGGAAATGGAAGTTTTTTTAAACGAACAGTTCTTGCTGGTAAGTCTGTAAACAGCCACTGAGCTCAGCCTCCACACTCTGCTACCCCTGCCCTTGGGTAGGCCACGGGCACATAGGGCAGGGGCCAGTCCTGTTTGCTGCGGCTCCACCACAGAGCTCTTGTTATTCTTTTATTAAAAATATGTTTTTATTGATACCTGGAGAGGGAGGGAGAGAGAAGGAGAGAGAAAGAGAGAGAGAGAGAAACATCAATGACAGGAGAGAATATGGATCGGCTGCCTCCTGCACGCCCCCTATTGGGCTCAAGCCCACAACCCGGGCACGTGCCCTGACTAGGAATCGAACCGGCTCTCTCTTGGTTCATGGGCTGATGCTCAACCACTGAGCCAGGCCAACCAACCGGGCCTTTTGTTATTCTAAATGAGAGCCCCCAGAGATTGACATGCGGGAAAAGAAGTGGTTTTGCTCATTTTCATAACAGCAGGGTAATGAAGCCCTTGCTTTCCAACTGAATTAATAAACTGTCCCCATTTTGATCCAAAAGCAGTAATAGCTTTTGGTAAATACCCGCCTGCCAATATCAGTCCAGCATTTCACACGAACTGCAATCATTTGGCTGTAAGAGGCCCAGGAGCCCTCCCCCGCCCCGGTCTCCCCAGGAGCCTGTGTGAGGAAACCAGCTCCGGAAGAACAGGGGGATTTGGAAGCGCCGATGCGAACATATCAAAGGCGTCTCCCAAAAGTCCTCGCTGGCATTCCCAGGCTGAGCACAGGCACTGAGCAACGCTAACGAACTCCTGAGCAGAAGACAGACCCCTTCCCTCCCTGTCTGTCCGGGGATTGAAAGAAGAAAAACTTACACTGATGCAGTTTCCGAACGAACCCGAACCTGAAACGGTGCCGCCTGCCAGAGCGCCCTCACCCAGAGGCTTTCCCTTTGACCCGTGAAGCCACAGCCAGGGCCGTGAGGGTGACCGGCACCGGACGCCAACGGGAAGGACCTCATCAGATGTTTCCGCTCAGGACCCATCGGATACCAGGAGTTTCCGAGAGGCGGGATTCCGGTCCCCCCCCCCCGCCCCCCCACCTCGCCATTCCTCCTGTTTGTGAGACGGGGACGCGCCGTTGCACTGTCTGTATAATTACAAAGTCACGCATCACGGAGGTACACGAGGGAAGGCAGTTTGGAGGTTTCTTCCGAAAAGAACCATACTCGGAACCACACTCAGCAATCACGCTCCCTGGTGTTTACCCAAAGGAGAGGGAAACCCTTGTCCACCCACAAGCCGGCACAGCCAGGGACCAAACATGGGGGCCACCGGGGTGTCCCTCACCAGGGGACTGGATAATAAACTGTGGTCCAGCCAGACAGCGGGGTATTACTCAGCACTAAGAAGAAATGAGCTGTCAGGCCCTGAACAGACGTGGAGGAAACTTAAATGCAAATACAGAAGTTGATCTCAAAGGCTACAGGTGCAACCACAACTCCTGGAAAAGGCAACACTGGAGACAGTAGGAAGATCTGTGGCCACGATGTGTGGGGGGCAGAGAGAGGACGGGCAGAGAGCAGAGGTTTGGAGCGCAGTGAACATGCCCTGTGTGAACACAATGATAACGGGCACATGTTATTACCCATATGTCCACACCCATTGACTATAAACATCAACAGTGAGCCTGAGGTGAGCCGGGGACCGGGAGGGATTACAATGGGTCACTGTAGGTTCTGCCTCGATAAAAGATATACCTCTTATAACACAGAAACCCACACCTGCAACCTATCTATTGACCAATGTCACCACAATCAATATAAAATAGTAAAAGCAAATAAATTGCACCTATGTGTGGGGGAGGGCTACATAGAAAATCTCTGTACCCCCATCTTAATTTTGATGGAAACCTAAACATGCTCTAAAAAATAAAACTCTCTTAAATTCCTAAGTGTTTTAGTTTTCATTAATTTATCTTCATTGTTGAAAGTATTACAGATGTCCCCCCCTCATTGACCCCCAGCACTGCACCCCCCAGGCCTTCACCACACTATTGTCTGTGTCCATGGTTATGTAAATATGCGTATGAAAATGAAAGAACGATGCAGAGGCAATTCCTCATAAAGCACAGAGAGCAGCCGATCCCACTAACCCTGACTCCTCACAGCAGAGGCCTCTGCCCAGGTTGAAGGCACCCAGCTCACAGTGTGCCCGCCTTCCCTGCCCTCCTCCCTGTGCCCGCTCACTTAAGTGCCCATTAACATGGTGCCACTCTTGATCTGCAACGTGCGCACCTGTGTCCCAGCCACCAGACCAAGACAGCGGCTGACTTCACGTTCCATTGACCGGCAAATAGACAGCAATATGTCTCAAGCTACAAATTTCACCCACATCTACACGCATGCACGTGACCCTGGGAGGTAGAGAGGGTTGGGCCAGCGAGAAGAAATGAGAGAAAAATATGAAGGACAATAGAACGTTTCTTTTCTAAGATGCCCCAACTTTAACATAGAGAAGTGATCGAGTGGAAGAACGCTCTGGACACAGACTGGTTTTGCTTCACATGGCCTTTGGGCAAGGCATTCGGCACTTCGAATCTGATCCCTTAGTTTCCTCATCTGTAGAATGGGAATGATAATGGATTCTGTATCACAAGTTTGTTATGAGAGTTAAATGAGTTCAGACTAGTATCTCCTCCATTGTATGTGATTAACAAATACTAAGTAGAAGAAATTTGAGTAATTGTAACAGAGTAACAGCAGCAATATGAGTTTATCTTCTATTTTTTCTGAGTCCAACAGGAAATTATATAGAAGCTAGCTAGATAGAAACACTGTGGGAAAAAATCCTTCAAATTGCAAGAGTCTCCCTTTCTTTCTCTATCCTACCACTCAAATAAAATAAACATTTTTGGTTGATGTCAATGACAAATATTTCACTAAAATTGCTATTTTTTTGGGGGGGGGCATAATTTACCTCCAGGAAACAGAAATATCCTTTGTGATAAAGGCTGCTTTCAAACAAGGTGTGAGAACTGCTGAAAGGTAAACTGAGGCACAAGACAATTTTCAGTGTCTTTGAGGATGCATCCACTGGAGCAGGGATGTGTCCAACCACAGGTGGTTCTGAGCGCTCCACCCAGAAGCCGGTCCAGGTGTTTATAGAGAAGATGCTGAAGCAAAGCAGAGAATTTGATTGGCTGTGGCTTCAGCAGCTGCTGGTTTGGGAAAGCCCGGTGGCTGTTTGTGATTGGTTGTTCTCAAGCATCCTTTTCTGCGCCTCGAGTGTCCTGACTCAGCCGGGATTTGGGCGGCTTACATAGGTCCCCAGGGCACGAGAGCAGCTTCGGCTTACTGGCCTGGGGTTTGACGCCTCTAACTCGGAGCTCCGGCTGTGACGGTGGCCACAGGACTCGTTCTGGCAGAGGAGCCGGCTCGCTTTGCATGGGGTCCTTTCCGATTAAAGCCGCATTTACCACCTGTGAGCACAACATGTGTAGAGAAAGACTTGCTATTAACCCTTTTGGAACCAATCTGGAAATATCATGCATTGTGATGGAATTCACCTGTATTTTTTCCTCATTAATATTGTTCTTCTTGCAATGGCCGTTTCCATTGAAAAGGTAATTATTTACTTGATTTATCTTTGCTTTTAAAAAATAAAGCGAAAAGCGTGGGCTAAATGACACGACGCATTAGGTGGAAATAGTTTATATTCTTATTCCCTCTCTTCTGTCTGGAGAAAGGGCTGGTCCCAGGGCCAAAGGAGGAAAAGAACAGTGCACCACGCGAGGCTGGGCCACCTTGCTAAGTCGGAGAGCAGGGGAGCACTCAACCATGGCTGGAGCAGGGCCAGAGGGGGTGGGGCCGGAGGGGCGGGGCTGGAGGGGCAGAGCCAGCTCAAAGAACCCCCACTGGGAAATGAGCCCCCAGCCCCAAATAATTCAACAGCAAAGGATGAGGCCTTGAACAAAGAAGGATCCACGAAGTCCTGTACAGACATAGTTAATGAATTAAAAGTTGAATGATAAACAGACTATTATATATCTTCTAAGTACCTCCCAATGAAATAATGATTTAATGACAAGGAGAAAAACAGGGTCCTTACGTTGGGGAAACTTGGCAGACAGATTTCTTAATCAAGTGGTCTAGACAAGGGAACAGGATGAGATAAACAGGAACCGCCTGCTCGGTAGGGACAGTAACCGGCCTGGGACCTTCCAAAGGGTCCGGGTCATGAATTTCAGGGACATCGGGGACTGCTCCAAACTGGAGGCTCTCCCCTCACACCCAGACGTACGTGGCTGTGATCCTGAGCGGACCCTTTGCCATGAAGGTCCTTACCGGGACATTTGGTGAAATTCCATGGGGTCTGAGGACTAGATGGAGGTCGTGTACTGGTTGTGATTTCCCGCCCCTGAGGACTGTATGGTGGTGGTGGTGGGGGCGGGGGGGGGTGTCTTTGTTCTCAGGATACTGGATGGTTCCATACCCCTAAAGGCTTTAGGAAAAACAAGGCGCTCGGTTACTATGCTCAAAACCTTCCTGTAAATTAGTGGCTGTTTCAAAAAAATTTTTTTAAATGATAAAATCTTTTGTATCAGGGTCTCCCACAGCATGATATGTTATTCTCTCAATCTAAGGACAGTTGTAATAAGTCGGGTTGCTTTGGAATCGCTGAATTTTAATGGCTGTCATAGATGTTGACCACCCTAGGGAATTTCTATAAAATTCAATTATTTTTCTAGCCGGTTCGATATCTCGCCGTGATGTATTTACACACGGCGCCCTGGGACCCAAGGATAATACGGAAAATCAATTGTTGAACCACGTGGGCTGCGGCCCCGGGACAGCGGACGCCAGCCCCGTGCTTGGTTTCAAGCGCCTGCGTAATCCGTTTTGGAGTGAAATCCGATAAAATTAAAATTCTGTTTACGTATTCTCCGGAAGTTAAATGAATCCCCAAAGTAATTAGCCATAAAGAAATGCCAATTAGCTTGATGAAATCTGTCTTTTAAGCCGTTGGAAATTTGGAGATCCAAGAAGAGGATGGTGGGTTTTACTTAAAAAAAAAAAAAAAAAATGAAACCAGGAAATGAAATGCTTTGTGTGAGAGGAGCAGGGCCGTCCTCCCAGCCAGCGCGGCCCAGGTGGTGCGGCCTGTCCCTCCACAGTCATCTCTGTCGTGATGACCTTGGCTGTGGGTTCCAGAGCCCCCCAGGTGGGCAGTGCCTGGAGTGTGAGTGCCGGGATGAGGGCAGACAATGTGGGTTAGTGACATTCTATTGTCCTTGATGCCAGCAGGCAATGGGCATGCCCTGCAGAGCCCTGCTGTCAGGGCACAGCCGGGGCCACTGCCCTGCGACAGGGTGAAGTCCCTTCTCAGAGCCGCCTCCTGCGAGGGCAGGGAGCTCCTCTCTGACTGAGTCTGCAGTGGCTTCATCCCAGTCTCGGGGCTGGAGCAGCCTGTGAACTGCCAGGAGGAGGCATGGCCAGCCCGAGGCTTCCAGTGCTGTGGGCTGTGCGGCCGAACTCGCAGACTGGGGAGGCCAGCTGCCTCCCCCGCTCCGGGAACCCCAGGGATCTGAGGCTGGGCTCCTGCTCCGCCCCAAATGCCACCCCTCAGAGCCTCTGTCCCGGGAACCCGGCTGCTGTGCAGATTTAAACAAAGGCCACTCAACCCTTTCTGCCCTCATGCTGACGGTTTCTTCACCCATGGGTTTTGTTTTTTTAAAAGATATTTTTATTGTTTTGAGAGAGGAAGGGAGAGAGAGAGAGAGAGAGAGAGAGAGAGAGAGAGAGAGAGAGAGAGAGAGAGAGAGAAACAACAATGATGAGAGAGAATCACTGACCGGCTGCCTCCTGCATGTCCCCTACTGGGAATCGAGCCCATAACCCGGGCATGTGCCCTGACCTGGAATAGATCCGTGACCTCCTGGTTCGCAGAATGACAATCAACCACTGAGCCATGCCAGCCAGGTTTCACTTGTGTTTTGTGCACAGTTCCAGGCACGGAAAAAGGGGAGCAGACACACCATGATCCCACCTATGGGTGCTTTTACCTCCAAACTATAAACACAGGGCAGGGCGGGGCAGAGAGGGAGGGCCATATGAGCAGGGATCATGGGCACTTCCCAGTGTTATAGGCAGCTGTTCAGAAACAGAGGTGGCCTGGAGACCCCCAAACCCTGCTGGACTTGGAGAGAGGACAGTCTCCCGGGGCCATGCCCTTTCACCCGTGGGGCCTGGTGCTCCTCAGGCGTGGGGTCAGGGGGCGTAAAGTGCTCCAGTGACACACGAAGGACCGAGGTTGGCAACATGAATGGCGCCTGGAAGTCTACGATCACGCCTGCTCTTACGCCCAGAATTTCACGTCATTTATTTTAAAGTTGCCAAGACCCTTTGAGAACAATGAGGCCCAGACAGGCTCTGTCCATGGTAGAGACCTACAGCCAGGGCCGCTCACTTCCTACTTGAATTTAGTTACTTTGGTGCTGGTTAAATGAAACATTTATAAGGTGCCAATGAAAGCAGTCAACACACAGGCAGTGCTCGATTCACCTCGATTCACGCTGGCTTCTTTCATACCCAGCTCTTCCCATAGCTCAAAGTATCTCCTCCCGACACAGACTCTGGGAAGGCAAATCTTCCAGTGGCAAAGACAAATTCCCCCTTTTAATACCTGCTCAGAGAAAACGGGCCCCCATGCCCAGTGGTTGAGCATTGACCTATGAACCAGGAGGTCACAGTTCAGTTCCCGGTCAGGGCACATATCTGGGTTGCAGGCTCAATCCCCAGTGTGGGGTGTGCAGGAGGCAGCTGATTGATGATTCTCTCTCAATATTGATGTTTCTAGTTCTCTCTCCCTCGCCTTTCCTTACTGAAACTAATAAAAATATATTTAAAAAAATAAAAGAGACAGTCCCCTGGGGGCGGGAGGCGGGGGAGGACCCCATCAGAGCAGAGGAGTGGTCCCCGCCATGGACACAGTATAAAGGCCTCGTTTGCACTCTCGTTTCTGTTCTCACTCTCACCCCCACAGCAATTATATCCGAGGGAAGACGCGTGCTTTCTCGGCATTGGGATTGGGGATTTCAGATCGTATCCTAAAAAACCACCCATGCTTTCCCCCCAAAATGAAAGAATGGGTGTTAGCGACATGGGTTTCTGGCAGGAATGAGGCGTTTGGGATGGCCGGAGTCGGAAATGACAATCAGTATCTGGGGAAGGACCACAGCCATGACTGGGATTCGGTTCTCTTTGTGTTAGAAGACAATTCTTTTGTGAACGAACGTTGGCTTCTCTGGAACTCTCCTTGCCCTAATTCCTCCCATCGTCGGGGCCCCTGCCCATTTGCATGAATGACCCACCGAACCAGCCACCCCCTCGCTTATGCATCTAATTTCCTAAAGGTCGCCGGCAAGTCAGGGATGACACAGGGCGTGTTCCCTGGGGTTCCTTCTAATAATTGCTCTCCCTCCCCCGTGCTTTGGGGGTCTGGCACGTTTGTAATTGACAGAAGGGTACCGATGCAATCTGGCTGGCTTCCAAGGCCACCTCAAGTACAGCTGGATGGCAGGAGATGGGGGAAGCTGCACACACTCCTCCCTTTGCCCCCAGAAAGGCAGGCTGAGAGAGCGGGAAGGGAGTAAGAAAATCCAAGATAAATAAATTATCTGATTGCATCACTGCTTGTTTCCTTCATTAAAAAACGCATTTAATTAGCTATGTGGCTGCTTCAGCAAGCTGTGAGCTCCGAATGCAGCTGAAACTCTCTCCACATCTTAGGGAGGGCAGTCAAGAGGGCACATTCTATATAATAAAAGCCTAATATGCAAACTGACCAATTGGCGGAATGACCAGTCACTATGATGTGCACTGACCACCAGGGGGCAGACACTCAACGCAGGAGCTGCCCCCTGGTAGTCAATGTGCTCCCACAGGGGGAGCGCCATTCAGACAGAAGCTGGGCTCACGGCTGGTGAGTGCAGTGGCAGTGGTGGGAGCCTCTCCTGCCGCTGCTGCAGGTGGGCAGTAAGGAGCGAGGGCTTCTGCATGGTGAGAGGGATGTCTGACTGCTGGCTTAGGCCCGATCCTAGGGGGGATCGGGCCTAAGCCGGCAGGTGGACATCCCCTGAGGGGTCCTGGACTGTGAGAGGGTGCAGGCTGGGCTGAGGGATGCCCCCCCCGCAAGTGCACAAATTTCATGCACCAGGCCTCTAGTATTTTATGTGTCCACAACACCCTATCTTTTTTATGTTTTTGTTGATTTTAGAGAGAGGAAGGAAGAGGAAGAGAGAAACATGGGTGAGAGTGGAACATCAATGGGCTGCCTCCTGCATGCCCCCCTCCCCCAATGGGGATTGAGCCCACAACCTGGGCATGTGCCCTGACTGGAAATCCAACCAGTGACCTCTTGGTTCATAGGATGATGCTCAACCACTGAGCTACACTGGCCGGGCATGACACACTATCTTTTCCCCTGCCTCACTCCTGCACCCACCTCACCATGGTCATCCAGGAGACCTGCTCTGGCATTCCACCCCTGACTCATGGTCGAGTAGTAGGACACATCGTCAGGAGCCCGGGTTCCACCGTCTGTGGGAGCTCTTCACAGTCAACAAATTAGGCAGGAAATGTATTTGTCCAGAGAATCACTCATATGTTCATAATGGTTTTCTGTTTCAGTCTCAATCTTACAAACACTCCCAAACAAAACTGAGGTTGGGGCTTGCTCTAGTTACAGCTTTTACCCGTTTTCCTGCCTCTGTTCCTATCACTCCCATCGCATCTGGTTAGGGAGGCCCTGGGGCTCCCAGCTGGCTGCTGAGGGCGCCGTGTTTGATAATAAACCTCGCTGAGTGCGCAGTGGGCTCGGGCTCGGGGGGCTCGGGTGTAAGAAACATCCAATCATCTCGTTCCAACACGCATCCACGGTTTGACTCTTCCCCCAATGCTCCCCTTTCAACCCCCTGAAGAAACACAAGAGCAGGCCTGTGAGACGTGTCTGTGCTGGTCGCTGATGTGGGTCATTCTCACATTGAGACCCACAAAACGAAGGCCTCCCAGTGGCCAGCTGAGCTACACTAACCTTCTCCTTGACTAAAACCCGTAAGAATTACACAGTCCTGTTGCTTTGCATTTCGAAGATACTCTACTGCCTTTTGTCTGAAAATACGATCTGATTTTCACATTAATACAAAAAAACCCGCTAAATTTTCAAGAGAATTTGGGGCCTATCCGGTGGACAGAACTTTGACGAAAGCATGTGGCTGGGCGGCAGGTTGGTCTTGACCGTCCATTGTTTTACTGAGCCAAACCCTTTTCACTGTGTCCTTGTTTTAATGTTTAATGATATGATGCTTCGTTACTGAGGCGACCTTTTACAACAATGAAACAATGCAGGTCGCCTGCATGTCCTCTTGCTTCCCCTCCCCAGGAGAGTCCAGCCGGACTCCGGGCTCCTGAGAACCGGGTGATCAGGTGAGGAAGCTTCCGTGACTTTAATCTCTGTCTCATTCAGCATTTTAAGTTGGATTAAGTTTAAGTTTAAGGTAAAGGAAATCTTATTGTCTGCCTGACTCAGCTGTCCAGTCCAGGTAACGGACCAGGAACAGGAAGGAGAGGGTCATGGAGCACAGACATGGCCCACCCGTGGGTGTCAGGGCTCTGGTGCTCGCAGAAGTCCCCGGGACAGAGGGGCCCCCCAGCAGGAACTGTTCTCCCCAGGCAGGCTTGGTGGCTGCTGGGGTGCTGCACAGGTGCCCCCAATATTGTAGCCATGAGCCTGTCTGCCACGCTGGGCTCCACCACGTCCAGAGGACCTGAGACCTGGGTTGTGGGAGGTAAATGAGTTCCGAGTGGCAGATGAGAAGGCCTGGTTCCCCTGAGTTTCTCTCCGCGTGCAGGGCCTGCGAGTGTCTGACGGGCTGGGCTGGTTTCTCCCTGCAGCTCCTCTGCCTCCTCCCCTGGGACTCACAGGAGAGTCAGAGGTGGAGCCGGAGTGGAAATCTATGCCAGCTCTCGCCGTGGTTTCATAATCACTTTCTCCGGTGACCACTTCTGTTTTTACTACTTTGCTGGCTCCAGAGTAGAGTGCGCCCCGCCCTCCCTCACTCCGACTTCTTACTAAACAGACTCCGAGGCTGCTTCCTCATTCGGCTTCATGCTCAGACACCTCTCCTGGCAGGGAAGAGCAGGCTGCAGGCAGGAGACGTCCAGTCCAGGCCCGGCCCAAGCCCGCGCCTGAGCCGTCCACACCCGCCCAGTCAGTCCCATCCTCACAGCCGACGCCTTCCCGGTGGGCGTCTCTGGCCTCTTCGGTCAGTGCCGGGGTGGCCCTCCTGGGGTCTCACAGGTGGAGACAGCCAGGCCTTCGCTTCTCCCTGCTGTGTCGCCCCGGGGTGCTCGCAGGACACAGGAGTGGGTCTCAGTGGGGAAGGAGCGGCTCTGCCCCCGGAGAACCTGGGCCAGGGCATTCCTGACTGTCAGGATTGGGGCGAGGCTGTTGGCATCTGGTGGGTGGGGCCAGGGCTGCAGCCACACAGACATGCAGCCCTGGGCAGGGCACCCCGCCCCCGCAAACAGGGATGATCCAGCCCCAAATGTCTCAGGGCTCCTGTGGAGAAACCGCTGGGTAAGGGTTCACCCACGCTGTGCACCGAGTTCTAACCTCCTGTCGCCACTTCTCAGCGAAGATCTGTAACGCCAGGGCCTCTCTCTCCGGCCTCGTTTTCTATCCGTTTACAATGCCATGTACTCTGGTATCCCCGCCACCGTGGCTCAGGGATATCACATAACTGACCAGGTAACTATCACGGAGAACAGAGGTGCGGAAAGGAACACGTTGGTTGCTGCCAATTTTGTTCCTCCTCCTCTGAGTAGAGAGAGGCAGCTACCTTTCACTTTGCTCCTGCTGCTTCCCAGCCCGGACGTGTGTCCTTCTGGGTCAGAGACGACTGAGGCACAGACACTGCCGCTGGGAGAAGGGACCCCGGCCCCACGCGGTGCTGAGCCCCAGGAAGCCCGGGGAGTCTGCACAAAACGAGGATCCTGTCCATGAAGTGTCGTGGCCACAAGATGTCTGGGCTCTCCCAGTGTCTGTCCATTTTATTATTTTTTTTAACGTCCATTTTTATTGATTTCAGAGAGGAAGGGAGAGGGAGAGAGAGATAGAAACATCAATGATGAGAGAGAATCATTGATCGGCTGCCTCCTGCACGCCCCACACTGGGGATCGAGCCTTCAACCTGGGCATATGTCCTGCCTGGGAATGGAACAGTGACTCCTGGTTCATAGGTCAATGCTCAACCACCGAGCCACACTGGCCGGGCAGCATCGCTTATTTCAGATGGTGACCATGTCAGCGGTGATGTCACTGGAGCAGGGCCTGAGGGCCATCCAGGGCGCAGGGACTTCCTGGGACCGTCGCTGTCCTCACAGTGAGTGGCCCAGGCCTTGCACGGAGCCAGGACGGCAGCGCGGCAGCACATCTTCATTATCAGAAGTAATTTCACATGTGGTTTAACAGTCGTAATTGGAACTGTGAGTTATGCTTCCTCCATAACAGCCCATTTCCTTTGTTTGGATACACGCAGGCCTGGCGACATGACATATGACGCCCTTTATTTAATACGCGGGCTTCGCTGGCGGGCGTGCTGTCCGCCTTCCTGCAGCTGGAATGTGTTTTGCAGACAGAAAGCAGGCCATTCGGGCAGTTCCCAGTCCCCATCCTCACCAAGGCCTGAGGAGGGCCCTGCCACCCGGGGCTGCCTGCCAAGAGGTCATGGGTCCTGAGGAAGGAGCTGAGGCAGGTGGGGCAGCCTCGGGCATGTGGGAAGGGGGCGGCACCTCCGCTCTGAGCAGCCGGGCTCTGTGAGAGCCACACAGAACTGCCCGCGTTTCTTCCTGGGCTGTGGACCGCACTCAGCCACAGACCTTTCAAAGGGGTTCTCTCCTGCAGCCTGTGCTGGTCACATGGTGTTCACTTCTCTCCCTCTGTGTCCTCAGGCCACTGACTTCCTACTTGGAGATCTTGGGGATCCTCACCCCCTCCTGCTCCCAGTGCACGGCGAGCCCCCTGCGGACCAGGGCTGACTCGGCATCGCTAGGCTTGTTCTCACAACAGCCGCTGGGCGGCTACAGGTGCTGCAATTTCCCCATTCAACAGATGAGGAAACTGAGGCTGATGGGGGTGAAGCAAACCACTGAAATCACACAGCTCATGGATACTTAACCTGAAGTCAAGGTCATATTGGTCTGATACCAAAACCAAAACTCTTAACTAATAGGTTATGTCATCTTAGCATGGTTATTATCATATATGGTTTTAAATTACGTTGTATTTATTATATTATATGTTTAACATGCATATACAAGGTGGGACAAAAGGCTTACAGTTGTATAAAAATAATACAAGAATAAATAATAATACCAGAGTAAACTCTGTTTCCCATACTCACAACTGTAAACCGCCTTTTGCTCCACCCTGTATTATCACTATATAGAATATACATGTACTCCTTTTATATGCATGCACATACTAACATGCCATGATCTACGATAGAAAGATTAATACAATACAATATACGATGCAGATGAATTTTGCTACTTAAATTACCTGCCTCTTCCCCCTCCCCAGGCGATTACATCATTCATCTGGTATTGGCCAGGGTGGGGGTACTGTTTACACCTGGGCGACCACAAAGACTACAAATCCGGGTTATTTTTCCTAAAGAGCCTGGTAAACGTTTACCCACAAGGCTGGCTGTTTTATTTTGTAGTTGCTGGCGTAAGCATCCGCGTCCAATACTTAATTGTGAGGAGAGATGGTGTTTTAATGGCATTTTTTCAGAGGTTGTCCATGACCCGGCGCCCAGCACACAGTAGGTGCGTGGTAACCGTTCCTGTGGGAACGAGTGACTATTTTACAGCATCTTTCACAGCTTTTGCAACATTTGCTTCCATTAGTCTAGCAGCCTCCACATCTGAATCATCACCACTGTGCGCTGCCAAGGGACAGAACGTCTGTCTGTGTGCGATTCTTGCTCTCGGCCGAATAGCTTCCTGGCGGCAGGTGCACAGCCAATACCCAATCAACACCTCCGCCCACCAGAAGGGCGGCTGCTCCAGCCGCACCGCAGCCCACAGCAGCTTCCCCCAAAGGGCCACAGACACTCAACTCAAGTACAGGTACTGGACTTCTCATGCTCGCCTTTTCTTTTGTGTTTTGTTTTGTTAATCCTCCCCCGGGGAGATTTTCCCATTGATTTTTAGAGAGAGTGGGAGGGACGGGGAGAGACAGAGAGAGAAACATTGATGTGAGAGAAACACATCCGTTGGTTGCCTCCTCCACGCACCCTGACCAGGCCGGGGCTGAGGATCAAGCCTGCATCAGAGGTATTTTCCCTTGACCGAAATTCAACCTGGGATCCTTCAGCCCATGGGCTGAATGCTCACCTTTTTAGTTAACAGTCAGACCTCATTTCTCAAATGTCTCCCATCTCAAACCATTCGGTTCTCCACTCGATAACGCTTTCACGCTGATGCCTGTAGAATCTCTCAGGGGACAAAGGAGAGTATTCGAGAGTACGAGTCAGTTACCTGTTAAAATCTCAGAGCATTGTGCTGTGAATATATTCGTGGTTTTTTTGCCCTTGTTGCTGCTTATTATTAGTAATTAACTGTCATTTCTTACTGTGCACTGCATTCCCTTTTTGTTAAATTTTCATTTACATTTCATGTCCTTTTTGTTTTTCATGTGTTTATTTATAGATTAAACAGTAGATTAGACATGTACTATACATAAGAAAGGTTAACCCAGGGAATCATTTGGAAGTCTGGAACGGAGTAATTCAATTTACATTATTTCTAATGGGGAAAATAATGATTCAGTTTTTGGACAGCCTTCTGGATGAAATACGTTAGAGCAGTGGTTCTCAACCTTGGCTGCACATTAGGATCACCTGGGAATCTTTTTAAAATCCTGATTTCTGGGCCTCATCCTCCAGAAATTCTGTTTCTTTGTGATGGGGTGGGGCCACAACATTAGTAACCAAGAAACAGAGTTTCCGGAGGATGAGGCCCAGAAATCAGGATTTTAAAAAGATCCCCAGGTGATTCTAATGTGCAGCCAAGGTTGAGAACCACTGCGTTAGAGAAACGAGGTTCCACTGAAGTTCTTTGGTTTTCCCTCTCACAGCCCCACCCCCATTGTTCTCTGTCTTAACTTGGCTTTTATAGGATCCACGCATTATAATTCTAGGTTCTTATTATAAAAGAGATTTATTTCCACAATTAATAAACACTCAACCTCAATCACTTCTCACAAATGTTGATGATGATGGTGATGATTTAATCCAGAAATGTAATATTTTTATAGAAAAATAACCCGGAACCATTCTTATCTCAGATCAACACAGACATCAACATCCAAGAGACTGTTTCTGCACCCAGCTCTGCCCTGACCACCATGTGGCCCTAGCCTCAGTTTCCGCTTCTGTAACCCAGGTGCACTATGCACAACGCTGAGTCTGATAAGCACTCAGTGGGTGGACGAGTTTTTCAGCATCTAGCACATGACTTTAAAATTAAAATTAATATCTATCTATCTATCTACCTATCTATATATATATATACTGTATACTAGAGGCCCAGTGCATGGAATTCGTGCACTCAGGGGGCGGGGGAAGAGTCCTCAGCCTGGCCTGTGCCCTCTCACAATCCAGGAGCCCTCAGAGGCTGTCCGACTAACTCGGAGGCAGGAGAGGCTCCCGTCACCACAGCTGTGCTTGCCAGCTTCTGGCTGAGCAGCGCTCCCACTGTGGAAGCGCACTGACCAACAGGGGGCAGTTCCTGTGTTGAGCAGGATCAAGCCGGAACCGGCTCTCCAACATCCCCCGAGGAGTCCCGGATTGCAAGAGTGTGCAGGCCAGGCTGAGGGATCCCACTGGTGCATGATTGGGGCCGGGGAGGGATGTGGGAGGTTGGCCAGCTGGGGAGGGACCACAGGAGGGCTCCAGGGCATGTCTGGCCCGTCTTGCTCAGTCCTAATCGGCTGGACCCCAGCAGTGAGCTAACCTACCAGTCGGAGTGTCTGCCCCCTGATGGTCAGTGCACATCATAGCGAGCGGTTGAGCGACCTTAGCGTATCATTAGCATATTATGCTTTGATTGGTTGAACGCACGACTGGACAACCGGACACTTAGCATATTAGGCTTTTATTATATAGGATGTTTAAATATATATTTTACTTCATAGAGGAAGGGAGAAAAAGATAGAAACATCTAGGATGAGAGAGAATCATCGATTGGCTGCCTCCTGCATGCCCCCTACTGGGGATTGAGCCCGCAACCTGGGCACATGCCCTGACCGGGTATCGAACTGCCCAACCTTCTGGTTCATAGGTCAATGCTCAACCACTGAGCCACACCAGCTGGGCTTAAATTAATATATTTTGAATGAATGACTAAGCAGGATAAATAAAACTAAACCAAACAAAAATGAACAGCTCCTGAAGGTTTCAGCATCCACGCCCTTTCTTCTAGCACGGTGTGGCAGAACCCTGCATGATGGGGGGCACATTATGGGTCTCCACCATCCAGTGTGGTGGCCGCCAGCCCCGTGTGGCTATTACACACTGGAACCTCAACTTTATATCATTTCAATTCATTTAAATTTAATGCCTGCGTATGGCTTGTGGCCACCATATGAAAATACAGTTAAAGAATCAAACACATGAAACTAGATCATATTTTGAACTCAGAACAATATTTTCAGAAAGTGCTAGTCATTTTTGAAAGACAAAATAAATAAATGTGTCCTTTTTTGGCCCAAGCCTGCTCTCTGTCCCTCCTGATGCTGGGCCCACCCACAGAACTCCCCGTGGAACCGTCTGCTCCTGCGAGGGGGCTGTGTGCACTGCGATTAGAGCCCCTTTAGAGAGCCCGGCAGCCTCTCAGGAAACGTCCAAGCTCCACGGAATCCTGACAGGCACCGGGGTCAATGATGGGGGCAAGGTCGTTAGAAGGTCGTGGTGGCTGGTCCGGGTCCTCCAGCCTTGTCACAGCTCAGAGGCAGCTGAGGTTAAAGGTGGCGGCAATTACGCTGTGTTTGCTGCTGATAAAAATGACCCGGCAGCCCTGCCGGCTTCATTTATTCTTAAGTACTCGGTGCGGGAGGGATCCGTACATAAATTTATTTCAGCTCCTGCCCCCAGTATCTAGGAGAAGAGACGCTACGTGCACTGAAACCATATGTGAAAGACAGACGCTCTGAGTGTGGAAATCTGCAGGCGTTTAAACCACGGAATCACACACATCATGGCCATGGAAAGGGTCTTACGCTAGAGCCTGTGCTGCTGAGGGGCTGAGGAGTGAGCAGCTCGGGCCAAGGGACAGCAGCCAGGACAGAGGACAGCAGCCAGCTAAGGCTGGGCCTCTCCTTAAGACCCCACAGGCAGTGCCCATGGAAAATGAAGAGCGGCCGGCCCTCTGGAAAGGCTGCAGGAAGGAGGAGAAGAGTGACAGGTAAGTGACTGCAAGGTGATCTGGGGGAGAGAGAGGGTGCTCCGGCCTCTCCCTGGCCCCCACTCCTGCCTGGCCCCCAGGCTACACTGACCGGGTTCTGCAGAGGACACCACCCCCTCCTGGAGTCAGTGAGGGGCATGGAAACTGTATTACGAGCGTCCACTCCCCGGGGACACATTTGGTAAATGCCTCATGTTCTGCCCGGAGAGTGCCTGTTGCCCTGGAGACCTGGGCTCATCCTGTGCCCCGAGGTCAGGCCCACATTATGGTGACTTTATTGCCACGGAGAGGAGCCGAGCCTCCCATGCCAATCAAACAGCAACATCGGGCCTGGCGGGGCTCTGGCTGGGCGATTTCAAGGCCACCACTGGACGGGCTGCCATCTGTCACCGTCCAGACACTTGCCTTTAGCAGCCACTGCATTTGCAAACTGTCACCTGGTGTGACGCAGCCTGACATCCCTGGACCCTCAGGACTCCCCCACCCCTGCCACCTACTCGGCTAAGGGACGGAGAAGCCACGCGGCTCGGGACTCCACCCCGTTTCCCCCGTGTACACTCTGAGCTGGACACGGCCGTGGATCGGGACCCAGCCCGGCTTCCAGGACGGAGCCCCGAGCAACATCATCACCGTCTCAAGGAAGAGCTGCTGCGTGTCCACGCATCCCAGTTCCCGCCGCATTTACACACACACACACACACGCATACACACATATACACACATACATACACACATATACACACAGACACACACATACACACACAGACACACTTACACACATACCTACACACATACACACACATACACACACACACGTGCTGGTCTTCCTCTGAAGGAAAAAAAGATAGAATTCTCCTACAAAAGGTGAGACTGCAAGCGCCCTTCTCGACTCCAAGGGCATGGTTTTTAGAAAATAAAATAAGAATTCACGATCCTGGGAGTGGAGTTGTGTGGCCGGAGAATGAAATTCAAGATAGCGACTCAATCAGCATTAACCTTCTGGAATCTTCTCCATGTTCTCACCAATTTGCAGGGAGAAAGTAGAACTGTCCCCACGAGTGGTAACGATTTCCTTCAGCACTTCCAGGGTGCAAATGGAAGTGAGGGGTGCCCTGGGGTGGCAGGGGGTGTGGTCCGGCTGCAGGAGCCCAGGCAGAGCATCGCAGGGGCCAGGAGCCGGGCTGGGCTGGGCCTCCGGCTCTGGGATTCCCTCCGGGAAACCTATCCGCCCCTCTTGGTGCCTCGTGTCCTTCTCTCATTAGGAATCAGAGCCAACAATCCCCCGTTAACACCCGGAGTGGTTTCCAGAGGCCCTGGCTGATTTTCATAAATGAGCTTCAAGGAGCTCCCCTGGGGCTGGGGGTGGGAGGTCCAGGGCAGGCTCCTGAGGAATGCATCTCATTACCATGGTGATGAGATGCAACAGGCAGCCTGGCTGTGGAAACTGTGGTTTTCTGGGGGAGCATGAACTATTAATTGCTGGTGGCAGGGTCCCGGCAGCTGCTCCTCTCTGAGCAGGATGGGGAGAGGGTTGGCCCCGGAAGCCAGATCCAGGCTCCAGCTCCTCACTGCAGGATGCAGCCACTGAGACAGCGCAGCGCACCCTGCGTCCCGGGGTGTGGGGCCCACAGGGACAGCGACGCATGCTTGGCGGAACCCAGACAGCCGTCTAACCCACAAGAGAAACAGCACCCGCCGGGCACAGGAGAGAGACAGCACAGTGGGTCTGTCTGTGCTGGGCTGTGAGGCCACGTGAGGCGGCGTGGCCCTGCCTCCGGGCCTTTGCACTGCTCTCCCTGCCCCACACACTGTGCTCCTGGACCGCGCAGAGTCTGCCCCTCACCACCCGGGACTCATTCCAACCAGAAGTGCCACGAAAATGATTGACGGGAATCCTTTATCCAACGTGCCTGCTCTGCCCACCGTCACACTGCACGCATGTCACAGATTCATGTCCTTGAAGGTGTTTTATGATCAGAGATCCTCTCGTTACATGTCATTTCTGTTGTCTTTCTTATTAGATCTGAGGTCTAAGAGGGCAGGCGTGGGGCTGTTTAGTTTACTGCTAATCCCCACTCCCAGTGTAGAGCCTTGCGCACAGTAGGTGCTCAGTTTATACTGGCTGAATAGGTGCTATGGGGGGGGGAGGGCGGTTTCTGACTTAATGGAATAGAAAGATACACGGGGTATTTACACACCTGAAATCTGAGGATTATGAGTGGGACGTAAGAGTCAGGGAGACCCTGGCTGAGAAGGATCACGGGTGATTGATGGAGGGAGAGCTACGGGTTCCCTGGGCCAGGGAGACCCCTCCCCAGAGGAGTGAGACTCGGGGTGAAGGGAAGGCTGGGAGGACGCTGAGACTAAGACGGCACTTCTGGAAAAAAAGTTTTAAAAGGAAGAGATCCTGGGGACGAACCATATGAAATTGGCAGAAATAACAGAAACTTTATTGACCATAAAATCAAAACGAATGAAGTGGCTGGGAGCACATGCACAAGGAAGGAAGCCTGTTTCCAATGACATTACTTATCCTGCCGGTCTGCGCTGGAATCAGGAGAGAGGCGGCGAGTTCTCTCCCGCCTGTGACGGGGGCACAGGCACATGCCCGCGGACACGCACGGCCAGGGCCCCGGATCAGTCCCTGGTCCGTTCTCCGCCCTCCCCTCGGACTCTCCTCCACGCCCCGTGGGTTACAGCTGCAGTTCCAAGGGCTCTTACCTTTGAGAGGGGCAGGGGCCTGACCTCTGGTCCCTTCCTCTCTGACTCAGGCGTCCGCCCTCCGAAACAAGTGGCTACATACGCCACATGCCACGCAGGCTCTGTGCTCGAACCTTCCGCAGCCAGGCCAGCGTGGATGCTCGGATGCGCATTCCAACCAGAAGTGCCAACGTCCCCGAGTCTGTGCGGCGCAGCTGCTCTTGTATCTGAAAACCCTCTCGTCATCTCTGCCCGCCCCACCCTCCGTGCCCACATCCAATTTCCCGTCATTTGGAACAGAGGCGGGAAACCTCTCTTCTCGGGCCATTTGGATAGTTTTAACCTCCTTGGCTGAATGCAATTCCCAGACGTTCCCACCCGATTTAGAAGCTCAAATGCTATCTTCTCCTTGAAATCCTTTTGTGTTTGTGCAGCCTGTGTCCTTTCATTACAGCGAATAGAGGCAACGTGCAGCTCCGAACTGAGCGTGGCGTCCTGTCGGTGAACGTGTCCCCGCATTTGATCCTCGTGACTCCCTGTGACTTTACTCTCAGATCGATCGGGATCGGACGGGAGATCCTCGACCCCCACGAGTGCCTGGAGGAGAGGAAGCGATCCATCTTCCATCGTTAAGTGGTGACATCTGCCCGCATGTGGCCTGGGTCCCCGCGAGCCTGGCTTTGTCTAATTCCCTGGGTCATTAGCTACGTAATCATAATTATCCTCCGCTGTGCAGATCGCTGGTATGTCCTCATCCATTTCCCTCCCCTTCCTCCCGTTTCCTCGGTGACGGGAACCAGGAGCACGCCATCTGCGGCCACCCTGTGAGGCGCGGGGCAGCCCCTGCGAGGCGGCACCGGGGGACCCCGGCCTGCGGGGGAATCGTTCCTGTGCCGTGGCTGCTCTCACGCCATCGGCTGTCCCCCGACCTGACTCCCACAGACCTGCCGCCCCATCACCTGGGTGTCTCGAGCTGGCTCTGCTGAGGGCCTGCCACGGGCAGGGATTGTGAATAACTATTTGCAGAGAATGAACATTCCTGCACATCTACCACCCGAGTCAGGCAATGACACGGGAGCTGTGGGTGAGTATGCACGTGACTGGACAAGCCCCCCTGTGTGGCCGGTCCCTCCTGGGTGGGCTGTGGGGCTCCGGCTCCGGAGAGCAATCCCTCCAGGTGCAGACGACGCCCACCGGGAGCAGCTGCAGAAGCCCCCCTCAGGGGTGGAGTCGGATGGAAAGGCGGCACAACGAACATCACCCCACCGACCACAGAGAGAATACCACAGGGGAACAGCCGCGGGGACCAGCCAGCCACGGCAAGAAATCAAGGTCCGCATCATCAAAGCACCGCACAGAAGCGGGGAAGGAGGCACAGCCGGAAAAGCACTCACAGAAATACAGGTGAAAACTTCCGGATTTGCAGGAGACAAAAAACCTGCAGAACTGAAGAAGCAGATCCAATGCAGCCCTGGAGGAGCCCAGAGAAAGCCATGCCCAGGCAGACTGTAAATTTCTGAAAACTGAGGGCAAGGAGAACCATGGAAGTAGCCAGGGGGCGTGGGGGTGGGGGTGGGGAGTGGAGCGTTGACCTACGGAGGAAACAACTGGGACAACTTGTCAGAGACCACGGATGCCGGCAGGAAAGACAAAGTATGTTTCTAGTCCTCAAAGGAAAGCAATGTCGACACAGAATCCTCAGACCAGGGAAAATACCATGAGGAAGGATAGGGAGATGCGATAAACTCAGATAAAGAAAAACAGAGTATCTGCTGCCATCTCCTCATGTGTCTCAGGCAAGAACTCTGCCACCAGGGCCACCTAGCTGCGAGGGACCCGGGCAGTCCTGCCGTCGGCGGGCACAGGGGCATGGGAGGAAGGAGAAGGGCAACGTAAGCGTGGGCACAAGCAGTGTCTGAGTGACTGTGAGTCAAAGGCAGATTCTATGAGACGCTGTCTTTAAAATGCTTGTTTGAAAAGCAAAATTCAGCCCTAGCCGGCTTGGCTCAGTGGAGAGCATCAGCCTGCGGACCGATGGGTCCCAGGTTCGATTCCGGCCAAGGGCACATGCCTGGGTTGCGGGCTCGATCCCCAGTAGGGGGTGTGCAGGAGGCAGCCGATCAATGATTCTCTCTCATCACTGATGTTTCTATCTTTCTCTCCTTCGCCCTTCCTCTCTGAAATCAATAAAGAAATATATTTTAAAAAAGAAAAGAAAAGCAAAATTCAACCGGGTAAATGTGAAGATCTAATTGGCTTCACTAAGCACTTGGCAGCTAGAAGGGGCTCCCAAGGGCTGTGAAAATAGAAGGACTTTATAGGAAGAAGGGTGGGCAAGGGGCTGTTAGGAAAGAAATAATGCATATTGGGGGGCCAGGACACCCTTCCTGGGGGGTAGGGGAGAGGAGCAGGGACGGATTAATTACCTCCTCTTTCCATAGGGAAAGGAGAGGCCCACGGACAGGGACCCCATGGTGCTCAGCCAGAGATCCCAGGTTGGTTAAGGTGATGCTGACACTGCAGTTAGATCCGGTGTAAAGGCAGGTGTGGTGCCTTGGGCATTAGCACGAGGGGCACCGTTCCGTGGCTCATGGTTTACTCCTTGACGAGCCTGACACACGGAAACACTGAGAACAGTGCACGTGACACGACACATCCGAGGTCGGACTGTCACATGCAGGGGGCCTGGTCCTCACTGCCAAACTTGGTGTCCGAGATCCCTTGAAAGGTGGTCGCAGAAAAGTCTTATTTAATGCGTGGGAGCCATGTGGCTGGAGTGAGTGTGCACACATTCAAAATGTACCGTCGCTAACGGGGATCCACGGGATGAGAGAACGCAGGGGTGGAAGGAATCCCAGGCCATTCAGCCCTTCATTAAACAGGAAACAACTCCCATTTGTCAACACCTCCTGCATCAGACACTGTACACTCCGTCCGACCCACTCCGCTAAAGCAGGCCTGTGCTATCCCTCAGACAGAAGGAACGGGCTCAGAGAGCGGCAATATCCCCCTGGGAACACACACCTGGGGGTGTGCGTCAGGACCTGAACCTCGCCCCCACCTCCTGCTCACTGCTACAAAGGAGCTCAGAACTTACCCCACTACAGCCTAGCCCAGTGACGGCGAACCTATGACACGCGTATCACCTCTGACACGTGAACTCATTTTTTTTGGTTGATTGTTCTTTGTTAAATGGCATTTAAATATATAAAATAAATATCAAAAATAGAAGTCTTTGTTTACTATGGTTGCAAATATCAAAAAATTTCTATATGTGACACGGCACCAGAGTGAAGTTAGGGTTTTTCAAAATGCTGACACACTGAGCTCAAAAGGTTCGCCATCACTGGCCTAGGGCCTGCCTGACTGCTGGACAGCAACTGGGCCGTCTGCCTCCTCAGGTGTCTGCCTGTGGCTTAGCTCTTCACCTGCTTTACCTAAAGGACCCGGCGCAGGTAACCACCCCCAGCAATTAGGGCCAAACCCACCCCTCTTTTCCGCGTGGCGATGGTTAGAGTGCAAGTACCTTCCCGACACATCTCCGCCTCCTGGTCCCCCCTCTGCGAGCATCATGGTCCCTGGTGGTGAAGCCTCTGGAGGAGAAAGCTTCCCAAGTTGTTGGCCAGGCCCCTCTCTCCCTGCGGCAGAGTCTGAGGCAGACATCTCACGTCTGATAGCGTCCTTCGCTCTGCAGGCACTCCTCCCCAGACCCTACTCCCCCCTTCCCGCCCCCATGCCCCTCCCTCTGGCCCCCCACCCCCACCCTTCCCATCTTCAAGGTCCAGGCATTCTCACCCCACAGGACAGGCACTGTGCTCTCCTGCACCCAGTGTCGGCTCTGCCCAGAACCTGGCTGGCCAAGTCCGCATCCAAACTGTCTGAGTTGGCCTGTGAGAAGCAGATGTCCTTCCTGGAGGCAGGAAAGGCCAGTCCCTCTGCAGGGGGCGGGGACGGGGGGGGGGGGGGCTCTTGGCTCCTCACTGACAGACAGACAGACAGACAGATCTCCTCACAGAGTAAAGAGCCCCTCGCTCTCCTGGCTGGCATGACCTGGATGGCAGCTCTCAGCCCCAGCCACTCGGCGCCACCAGCCAAGAGTCCACGGCAGACGCCACGGGGAGCGTTTAAGAAACAGGGCCGGGCAAGAATAGAGCCGTTCACTGTGTCTGTGCAAAGCCAAGGGCTCCTCCTAGGGCCCTTCCTCTGGGTCTGCCTTTTCCTCCCTCCCCTAAAGGCCACAGTCCCCATAAGGCTGTCCTTTCACTTGCAAATGATACCAGCTCTCCAAACTCTTGGAGCTGCTCTTGGCAGGCCCTGGGGAAGGATGTGGGAGAGCCGGGATTCAATGTGTCCAGGGTTTCAGATTCCCAGCCATCACACCGTGATCCCCGGGGGGACAGTGCTCCCTGTGCTCCCCCAGTCACTAAACATGAAGGTTAGGGAGGGAGGGAGGTTGCTGCCTCTATAAACCCCACAATATCCTCTGGGTTTAACTGCACCCGCCTGAGGCTTTCTGGGTGAAATCAAGAAGCGGGGAGGGAGGAGCCAGTGTCTGAGAAACCACAATAGCCTCTGACACATTTTCACCCATGAGCCATGGAATAGGGTGAGCCCTGGGACTGAGAGGCAAAACCTGGGGATGAGGAAACATATATGCCATGCACACATGCATATACACACATGCACGCACACACATGCACACCTATATACACGCCCACACACACGCCCGAGGTGGGTACCGTCCCAGCGATAGACTGTGATTCAGGGGTACGGATGGCTGCTGGATGACCCAGCCTTGGGCTTTCACAATGACATATGGGGGTCCCTGTGGCTCAGCAGGGCATGAGGATGGGAGTAAGGGGGTGAATGTCACTCAGGGGCCCTCCCTTCCACTCTGGAAATCAATGGGAAAAATATCCTCAGGAGAGAATTGACAACAACAAACAGAGAGAGGCAGCTGCACCTGGTGCAGGGAGGTGCTGAGTCCCCCTCCCTCCCGGGCTCCGTGTGTCCCCGAGGCTGCCTCTCCTGGCTGCAGAGTAGGTGCTCACACGTGACTCTTACTCTCAGAGTCACAGCTGCCACACGGAGGACACGAGCTTCCCTGGAGCAGCAGAGCCACCTCAGAGCTTCGTGGGTTCCCACGTGTGGACACCGGGGGGTTAGGAACTCCCACACTTGGAACTGGCCTTCCCCGCACTGCCCTCAGCAAACTCCCTCCATTTGTAGGACACGCTGACTTCACCATCCCAGCGCCTCTGGTCCTGTGGGCCTCCCAACTCAGCCAGGCATGGAGCGGCGTTCTGAGAGCATGGCCCACCAGGGAGCTGTCAGCCCCATTGAGGCCTCTGCTCTGAGCACCCCCCAGCTTCTGTGGGTTGAGGATCAGGAAGCAAGAGCCTGCAAAGCATGGGTTGCCATCATTTTTGCCCTGATGGCTTCACCAATGTCTGCAGAACTGGCTACCGATATTTCCATAAAACGTTTCTCAAAATGTGACCACCATTCTTCGGCAACATCTGGCTTCATTACTTTGTTGCTGTTGTTGGAGGTGTTCTAATCTGAAAACTAGAACTGAAAGCCACTGTTTTAATTTGATTGAAAATTACTCTGAAAACATCCTCAGACAAAAGTTTGTTATCTTGAATATAAAATTTCTGAGCTTGAAAATTTCGCAGAAACGTTCTAAAGACATTTGCTGACGCATCCCTGCCTGCCAGCTCCTGAGCTGAGTTTTCCATGCAAGTGTTTCGTATTCTGTCAAATCCTCAAAACAAAGTTATGAGCGAGGCCTTACAAGGAGCAGATTCAGGCTTCAGAGGCAAGTCAACTTGTCAGGACACAGCCTACACACTGCAAAGCTGGGATTCAGGCCACCTCATTCCCACTCTACGCGCATCCTTCAATCACCATAATCTACGAACGATTAAGTTATATTTGACAAAGAAGATGATACTCACACCCACTCATTTTTTAAATGAAGCCACAGCTTGGAAAGCCAGCGGATTCATAGCACCCACGTCATTCGGTTCAATTTATGGGGCGGGCGTGTGGGCTAGAGGAAAGCTACCGAGTCAGTGCTCAACGCACGGCCCTCAGTCATCAACCGCGGGTCCCTGGACGTGGGTTGGTGCGATCCCATCGCTCACCTAATTTTAACAGCCCTCGTCTGCACCTAATCAACTGCATGGATTTAAATGAGCTGCCTCCTATTTTCACAAGAATAGTCTGCACCGTGTGACAGTCAGCATTGCATGTGGTCACGCGGGGAACGCACCTTCGTTGTAATAAATGTCACGTTGAAATGTTGTAAGTGAACCATCGCTGGGAATGGAGGAGATGAATGTGTGGTTGGAAGGTAGCCTTGCAGAAGTTTAGGGTTCATGAAGGTGGCCGCTGTTACTCCGAGACCACCACATGCCATGCCGTGTCCGCCCTGCACACACCCATCCCCCTCATTGCCCCAACACCTGCAGGAGGTGACAGCGATCCGCACACCATGACGGAGCAGCCGAGGCACAGGGGGGTCCTTCATCCATTAAGAACCCACCGCCCGCCGTCCCAGGCCTCACAGCGGCTCGGAGGGCTCCGCTGTGAAAGCGACCGCAGCGCCTATCTCTGCAGGCACGCGGCCAAGGTGCACACGCCTCCGGATTCTATCCCTCCCAGGCTGAGATATCAAGAAATTGAGCTGCATTATGTCAATGTAAGAAACATTCAAACCTGTGGAGAATTTTTGTGAATTTGGGCCCAAACTGTCACCAACTGCTGGGAAACGAATTCTCACTGGGTTGAGAGAGTGCTCCAGAGAATGGCCGTTTTGCACCTTGTTTTAGACATTACCATCAAAGGAGGAGACATAAAGAGGTTACATGGACCCCACTGGTGGTCAATTAGGAAGGTGGGAGAAAGCAAAGTGGGGAAACTTCTAGGATTGGATAAAAAGTAAAGTGATAGACACCACATATTTCTTTTACTTAGGTGGGTGCAGGATAGTTCACAGTCAACGATGAACTCAGTAACAGTGAGGGGATGTGTCATCTCCACAGAGCGGTGCCTGGGCTTTGAGGGGGTCTGGGAAAAGAACATTACGTTGACATTCCAAAGATATGTTATTGTAGGTGCAAAAAGACTAGATTCGGGGGCTCAGTTAGGGTAAAAAGACTGATTTTTGTCAGGGAAGATTCCAGCCTAGGACTTGACTACCTGCCATAAACTGCTTTGAGTTAAAATGCTTTAATTCAGACCATCCTTGGTGGCTACTCTAGGTCTCTGAGTTTGCAAGGCGGCCACGCAGGCCTCCCCTGCGCTCGTCAGGTTAGCACGCGGTCCCTTTCTGTCCACAGTTAAGAATGCTGTTCCATGGCGAAGGCGGCAGAGAGTCATCCCAGAAATAACCAGGTGCTCAGACTGATCCCCGAGTCCCCGAGCTGAGAGAGGAGGTGTGTGTACAGGCCAAGGGCGACACGAGGTTCCCAGAGGCCCACCGGCCTCCTGTCGGGAGCCCAGAAGCACAGGCCAACGTTGGGCACAGAGGACCCCGGGGCCACCTGATTCTTCCCCTCTGACTTCGGTCTCCTTCACAACCGATGCCCAGTCATTCACCCCAGGGGCCACCGTCCACGCCCGTCCACCTGCAGGCTCTGAATGGGTGCCCTGACAATGCCACCCACCTGAGTCTCACCTAACAACCCTGTGATCCACCCGTCTCTTTGTCCTTTTGTCTCAGGAAGCCAGGGGCCCTGCAGGACCCGCTGGGAGGAAAGGTGCCAAGGCCAAATACTTCACCAGAGAGAGAGATTTCCCGTCTCCCAGGAAGGGAAGGATCACCCGCAGACGAAGACGGATGGCCCTGTCAGAGAGCTACCTGGAACAGGTGCTCCCGATTCATTTTCCTCAGCCACACTCGCGCGGGCGAGATAATTAAAGAACTAACCTGGCAGCCTTCTCCTGCAGCCTGGTTATCACGGGTGAGGCGATGAGACGGCACTTAGGAATGTCCCGCAGAAAAGGGGTTACTCTTTATCCTGGCACATATTTTAATGAATGATATTACTGATGTTCTACATTTTAAAATTAAACCTGAGCTGCCCCATAAAACAAAAAGAATATAAGGTTGTTATGGAAAAGGTGCAAAATATTAAAAAGCGTAAAGAAAAATGTCAGTACACAGAAACAGGTATGACTTATTTTCATTCTAAGTTTGCACATACATCGATAGAGATGTGGCCTAACGTTAGATGGAGTTTTATGAACTGATAACATATTCATTTTAAAATTAACCAAGTAATACTAGTATACATAATCATTGTAAACTAACTGGAAAACCACAGGGAAGTAAAATATGGGCACAGTATTTTGTCCGATAAGTGTTTTTTCTGTTTGCTTGACGACTCGGGGTATTATTGAATGTGGAACGGATGTCTGTGTCCGTAAGCAGCTCCGAGCCCTGGGAGAGGATTTTAAACATGAGACCGAGTTCTCTCTCATTCGCAGGACGGAGAGCCCAGCCCTCAGCCAGGACTCCCCAATATAAAGAGACAATTATGTGGCTATTACCAGCTCGGATGGACCTCATGGTATTTAGATGAACAAAGCTCTCTTTGTCATTTCACTCACTCGAATCTTTTCAGAGAATGAGCAATTCTCTTCCACTTCCTCCATGTGGGAAAAACAGCTCATTTGGAAAGGGAAGAGGCTGCTGGTCCCTCCGGAACCGGCTGTGGAGCGTGGCCTCTGTGGGCACCTGACCCCAGTTTACCTCAGGCTCCGTGCAGGCGGGGCCTCCACCCAGGGGCTGGACAGGGGCTGGAGGCGCAGAGCAGGATCACCGACTGGCCTGGGGCCGGGGCACGCGTTTCTGTGCGTCTCTTCTCCCTCTCAGGACAGTGGCCTGAGCGGCATCTGGGGCCAGAACACAGTGTTCTCAAGTTGCTGGGCTCTAACGGCCATTCCCTCCTCTGATTTCACCCCAGTCAGGACTTCAGTGTCCGCAGAGTATTTCCCTCATTCCCTACACAAAGCAACGTTATACATAGGCAGCGCCAGAGCACAAGAACCAGCTGAGCGGCACTTAAAGATCTTTTTCCTTCGATGCAACAGCAGCAGCAGCCCATCCAGTGGAAACCATGGAGACGTACAACACGAGAGGCTGCCACAGGCAGAGGGAGCGGGGACGAGGCGGCCACACACAGCCAAGCGTGCGGGTTAGGCTGTGGCAGCTCCCTGTCCTGAGGGACAGTGTCTCCTGGCAGGCACCGCCCTGGGGCTGACCAGGGGGTGCCGACCAGGGGGTGCCGACCAGGGGGTGCCGGAGGGACCGGTCTGAGGCTCCATCTCTGGGAGAACCGAATCTAAAACGAAGTCTCCGGTTGCTGATCTTAGCACGAGCAACTCCATCTTGGGCCTGCTGACTTGTTTTTAACAGTGGTCCGTGGACTAAAATGTTTGCCTCCAAACTTCCCATATTTGTAAAGCCCGGGGGAGCATAATGAAAATGATGCATCTCACATTTCCCTCTGGCCTGCTTTACGAAGCACTTAGCCTAGCTGGCATGGCTCAGAGGTTGAGCAACGACGCATGAACCAGGAGGTGACATGTTCGATTCCCATCAGGGCTCAACCCCCAGCAGGGGGCATGCAGGAGGCAGCTGATCAATGATGTTTCTCTCTCTCTCCCCCTCTCCCTTCCACTCTCTCTAAAAACCAATAAAAACGTATCTCTCTATATAAAACCCTAATATGCAAATAGACCAAATGGTGGAATAACCTAACAACTGGTCGCTATGACGTGCGCTGACCACCAGGAGGTGCACGTGAACATGGTGGGCATTGGCCGCGGCAGGATGGTGGAGCAGGTGAGCAAGGGCACCAGACCAAGGCGGGGCGCCGGTCGCTGTCATCAGAGCGAGCCTCTGGTGGTTACTGAAAATTCTCTGCTCCCTCGCGTCACCGTCCCGCCTGGCACTCACACCTGGTGCTGAGGCGGGAGGAGCTGCACAGGGGCGCAGAGGATGGGCCGAGACCTGCCCCTGTGCCCACCACAGCCTCGCAGCCCACAGTTCCTTTCAAGGTGCATGAATTTGTGCACTGGACCCCTCGTTTAAACATAAAGAATGAGAAGAAAAATCAGCCTTGAGGTTCAGGCCACCTTCCTCCAGGATCTCTGGACAGTTTAGAAACAAGTACGTGGAAATGGTCCCGGGTTGCCTCTTGGATTTTCTCCCAGAAGGAGGGACTGGAGAGCTTAGTATCCTTGCAAACCTGCCTGTCCCGCCCAGCCCAGCAGGTGGCCTTCCTGCGAGTGTCCCCACACCTGAGTCCAGCATCTCTACCTGGGCTTCCGTAGGTAGAGATGTGCCAGCCTCCAACACTAGCACCTGGTACCCTGCGAATCTTCAGGGCAGGAAATCCGAACCCTCCCCACCTCATCCCCAGCTCCCAGCACAGTTCTTAGAGTCTGGACTAAATAAATATTTTCCAACAGCAGCAAATAATGCTGTACCACTTCCTATCTGACAGGCCCCTTCCTAAGAGCTTCACACAGATTCACTCTGCCTTCGCGGCCGCTGTTATCAACACCGAGCCGGTGCGGAACCTGGGAAGCGCAGTGGAAATCACCTGCCCCAGGCCTGAGGGCCAGTTCTAGGGGAGCTGGGGTTCAAACCCGCACGGCTAAGGCCAGGACACTGGGCAGCGGGCAGAGAGGGACACTCTCATCCTGGGCTGAGTGGCTTTGAACTCCAGGCCTCCAGGCACCGTTTGCTACAATGTCCCTCCCGATTATGTAGGGCCTGATAATCCAATTTGTGGGTTTCTGAAGACAAAGTCTCTTATCCCCCCATCCCCTACCCCCAGCTTCCCGCCTGCGGGGATCAGTTATGGGCTCCTGAGACCCTCCCAGGGATGGAGGGGGAGGGGCTGTAGCTGCCCTGGTCAGACTTGCCCTCAGGTTGCCCTTCGAGCTTGGGGGCGGGGCTGGGCTTGCAGTAGCTCCCCATGAAGTGGATTCCAAATAGGATGCAGCTGCTTATCATCTCCAGTGACCCCCACCCCTGCCAGTGCCCCGCCCACCCAGTCCTCTCCTGGGAGGGATGCCCAGTGCACAGTCCAGGCTCAGAGTGCCCCCTCTGGTGGCGTGGAAAGACTTTGAGGAGAATGACAGGGTGAGAACTGCATTTAAGGAGGATCAGGAGCAGCTGCAGGGGAGAGGAGGGGAGAAATGGGGGGGCGGGGACGTGGGGTGGCCATCTGGTCATCCACGCAGCCAGCTTTCAACACAGACACGTACAGTGCAAACCTGTCAATCATTTCCAGTGTTTCACTTCAGAACAATCACTTGATGAAGTTCATTTCAATTTTTCAAGTCTATCGAAGCTAACAACCTTGAACATCTTATTTTTAAAAATCTCAGTTTTGAAGATAAAACGTGCATCTGCGATTGAGTTCATCCAACTGATAGCTTACACTGTCCTCCGGCCGGGCAGCCAGGCTGCCTCAGCTCCCCGTGCGGCCCCCTCAGCAGGTAGGGCTTTCTCTCAGGGAGTGAGAAACAGAGGCCCCGGAACGGTCCCTGCGAGACCAGCATCTGAGAGGGAGGGATGGCTTCTGCAGCTCTGGACGCAGACTCTATGTTCTGCAACATTACTCTGGTGGTTTTGCTCAGACGAGAGGTTGTATGTGGGTCCCAGGAAAACCGGCGTCCAGTGAAGGCGGGTGTCGGGACTCGGTTCCTGAAACGGGTGCAGTATCTCGGAGCTGGCAGAGGGAGCAGAGCTACTCACAGCACAGTTCACTCAGGTGAAGGGCACTTGGGTGAGTTCATGGTCGCGTGGAGGTGGTGGTCACATGGAGGTGGTGGTCACATGGAGGTCATGGTCACCTGGAGGTCATGGTCACATGGAGTTCATGGTCACATGGAGGTCATGGTCACATGAAGGTCATGGTCACATGAAGGTCGTGGTCACATGGAGGTCGTGGTCACATGAAGGTCATGGTCACATGAAGGTCGTGGTCACATGGAGGTCGTGGCCACATGGAGGTCATGGTCACATGGAGGTCGTGGTCACATGGAGGTCGTGGTCACATGGAGTTCATGGTCACATGGAGGTCGTGGTCACATGGAGTTCATGGTCACATGGAGGTCATGGTCACATGGAGGTCGTGGTCACATGAAGGTCGTGGTCACATGGAGTTCATGGTCACATGGAGGTCATGGTCACATGGAGGTTGTGGTCACATGGAGGTCGTGGTCACATGGAAAAGCTGGGTGATCTTCACCAGGACTCCACCTGCCCCCACGGAGTTCCGAGAAACCCACTGAGGAAGCCAACCCTTAAAGCAACTATCACTTTAAAGGCACCTAATAAACTAATTAAGGTAATTATTAGCTCCCACCTAAGCAGGTTTTCTAGAAATTGCTACTAGCTCAGCTTGAGCTTATTTGTGTTAAAACACCAGTGTTTTAATTCCCGTAAACCATCACCGCCATGCCTCCGTGTGATGCAGTGAGTTCTACCCTGACTTAATAGATGCTGTCCACCTAAAACATAGAATGTTTTCGGCAAATGACCCCTGACCCCTTCCAGCACCGGACACTTCCCAAGCATGGCCGAGCGGGAGACATGGGGGTGGTTTTCACATAACAGGATTTTGGGGCTCACTTCAGGCTGCCTTTGGGTGCCTCCGGGGTCCCTGTCTCTGCTCATTTTCTGGCAGGAAATGCTTCTTGGTGAGTGGGGAGCCCGGCCTAGAACTTAGTAGATGCTCATCACGTTCCCTGAAAAATGAGTGAGTGATGCATAAGTGAGTGTGGCCACCTCTTACATGTGGCCTGACTGGGACATGGGTCTTGAGACAGAATCATTTGGGGAGAAGATCCCAGCATGGAATTCCCGGTGAAGAGTGGGTGGCAGGGGGCAGGGGGGCAGCGGCTGCGGGAGGAGATTGGGCAGGCCCCGGGTGCCCCACAGGCACAGGGTCAGGGAGCCAACGAGAAAGGTCCAACCATGGGCCGCACATGGCAGCTGTGCCCGGAACTCAGGGTCCGCAACAGGAGACTGTCTCCGCGTTCGAGAAGCTCTGCGTTCCTTCCTCCGGCGTTTGACTGATGGCTGATCTCAGCATTTACTGTGGACGGAGACGCACCTGTGGCGTTACCGCTGCCCGCATGTATTGGTATGCGGCAGTTTGTAGCCGTTCAGGAGAAATTGATTGCGTAAAGTTTGGTGACGATGCATAGGCAGAAGTAGGTCTGTAACAAGGGCAGACAAGCCCGAGGTGCCCGCACGTGGAGTAGCAGCTGGGGGTGGGGTAGCAGCCACGGGTCCCTCCACAGCCTCCCCTGCACCTTCGTAGTGTCAGTGACGGTCCTCGTCTGTACACTCTCCACTCAGGAATGCGATCCACTCCACCATGACATCTGACCCAGTGTCCCGCTGTCCTTCCCACCCCAGAGCACAGAAAGGCCCTGCGAGAGGGATGGTGTTGTGGCTCCTGAAGAAGGGGCTGAATGTGGCGCAAGGTCGTGGTCCCATCTGGACTCAGTAATGACCACAGCCGATTCGCTACGCCTGGGTGAACACAAGCGTACGTTTACTCACTGACCATCACTCTTGCTTAGATGGGCGAACCGTGCCGACATAGATAACGGCACGGGCAGGCGGGCACAAGAGCCGCCGAGTCATGGACGCGTTTTCCTTTCTTTGGAAACACTTGGTGCCTAGTTTTGCATGTGAGTACAACACTGCGTCTTAGAGTGACACAGTCCACTAGAGCCGCAGATCTTCCATCTGCTGGTTCCTCCTAAAGGCTCACATATACTCATGCACATCGAGAACGCACACATGTGCAGATACACATACTGGCACATGCACACACCCCACTGAACTCCCCACACATAATCCCACACTCACCTATGCATGCCTGTACACTGGTGCACAGCACACAACCCAGGTCCACTGGGTGCACAGGCACCTACACTCACAGGTGCCACACGCATACTACATGTGCACCTCTGTGGACATACAAACAACACTAACATGCATGCACATGCTGTAGGGAGCCCACACACACATACACACAGGCACACAGACCCCACGCAGACATTCACATGAGCTGCACCTCTGGAAAGAGGCCGACGAGAGCAATGAAACACACCTCTGTCAGAATTTGAGAAGTTTTAGGCTATAAAGAAGGGAAATGAAGGGACAAAGGGAAATCAGTTCAAGGACAGAGTGAACATGGTCTCCAGTCCCTGAGAGGCCCTGTGGGGGGTGGAGATGTCCATTATTCAGAGGGAACGGTTTTAACGCCGCACAAGTGGTGGTGGGTGGGGCCTCCCAAGCCTGTGCAGTGTGTGATCCTCTAGCCCACGCAGCCCCCCGCCGGGCCGAGCAATCTGGCCAAGGTCACTGGGGACAGAGAGCAGCAGGCACCCCAATAGCATCCCAGCAGGAACCCGGGACCAGCCCTGGGTTCCCTTCAATATCCCATCTCATACACAAGAGGGGAGGTGGGTTTAAAAGAGAGATCTCCCCATCGAAAATTCCACTCGATGCCTCATGGCAGATTAGCAGTCTGACAGTGACGAGGGGTGCATGCTTCATGCATGAATCCGCGCATTTTAAGCGTGTCCGGGCACACGAAGGCCCAGATATGTGCTCCCAGGGGCATCTGCACCGAGGGGTCCAGCCAGCAGCCACCCTGCCCTGCGGATGCCACACGAGGCGACTGAAAGTGTACATGACAAAGGAAAATGTCCCAAAGCGCCTCATGGAATACATTTTAATAATTATTTCTACACAGGAAGAAAAAGGCCAGCATTCTGTGGGCCTGCAGATAAAATGCATCATTCTCTACCGCCCTCGTGTGGCGATGTCGCAGAACCGCCTCCGGAGCACTGCACACCCACTGCCTCCCAGAGGGCTAAGGGGGAACTGGCCTCCCCACGTCCTGAGTGAGGAAGCCCCATGCTCACACAGAGATGCACTCAAGTGTGCCCACTACGGAATTTGGGGTAAAACTATCAGTTGGAAACAGCATGAATGTGGGGCAACAGGGAAGGGAGTGAACAAGAGAGTGGCATGCGTCACAGCTAATGTCTTCAAGCAGATAGATCTCACAAACAAACATGATGTTTTTAAACAGCAAATCGCGAGGATAATTACCCATGCTGCCATTCCCTTAACAGGAACCTCCCAAAGCAATGCAGTGCATAAGGTGTATATAGATGCACTCAGGTTCTGTGAAGCAGATCCAAAGAAACCTATAGGAATTGGGATGCAATGAGATTTGTGGATGAAAAGGGGCCACAGGTAAGCTGACTAGCTCAGGAAAGGCCTGCATGGTGGCTTGCAAACTCAAGAGACCTAAAATAACCACAAAGGATGGTCTGAAATTAAAATGTTAATTAAGAAGCAGTTTATAGTGGGTAGTCACGTCCTAGGCCAGTACCTTCCCAGATAAAGGTCAACTTCAATCTTTACTGAGCCTATTGTCTTTTTGCATCTAAAATAACATAACCTGTGGAATGTCAGGGTCACTTGTAACTTCCCTTTTTTTCAGAGCCCTCAGGGCACAACCAGTGCATTGTTATTGTTATCTGTTATTGGCCTCATTGTTAATTGTTATCTGTTCATTGTTGACTGTTAACTATCCTGCACTCACCTGTGTAAAAAAAGTATGTGTCTATCATTTCATTTTTTATCCAATCACCAAGGTTCCCGATTCCTCCTGGCCCGCCCCTTTGCTTCCTCCTGCCTCCCTCATCTATCACCAATGGATTTCAAGAAGGTGAGAAACCACCATTCTTGGAGCATTATCTTAACTCATTGAGATTCTGCTGCCTGGCAATTGTCGACTGTTTGGTGCAAATAAACTCACAAAAATTCTTTACAGGTTTGAATGTTTCCTACGTTAACATATTACATGACCCCTCGATAGCTCTGGGAAGAAGCAAAACTGATGCGATATGGGGAGTAGTCAGAAACCCTCACTGTATTTACAGCATGCAAACGTAGGCCGTGGTTGTATGGCTATATCCTTATCTATCCTGTTACATCTCCCTCAAAGGACAGGTGACAACGCCTGGGCCCCAAGCCACACCCTGAGTCTGCAGCTGTAGCCACAGGAAGAAGAGAAATGCCACGACAGTGCGAGGGATGGCATCGCGCCTGCCTGGGGCGGACGGACACGGGGCCAGAGGTCCATGGGAAGCACAGGTCCATGCCCTCGACGACCTGCAGGGGTTGTCAGGACAGCCTGGGTGTTCAGCGAGGCCCTGAGTCCTGGGGACTCCTGGCTGAGGGGAGGAGAGGGGGAGGGATTGCTATGGAAAGAAAGGAGTAAAACTGGCAACATGAGGGCCCTGTGGCTGGGGCTGGAGGGTGGGAGGCAAGGGGCCTGGTAGCGGCAGAGAACAGCCCTGGAGTTTAGAGCCGGCGCGGGACACGCAGGCCGTCCATCAGAACCTCCATCCACGAGACAGAGGAGCGGCCGAGCACTCGGATGGACACTATGGAAGGTGCTGAGGAGCAGATCCAAACGAACGGCTCCATTTCCTCCAAGGGAACGACGGTGACAGGGCGAGAGGTGCCTGCACAACTGAGATAAAGAAAAAGAGGGTTTTCCAGCAAACTCGCTTTCTGCTGCAGGAGAGAGGAGCAGAGGGGGTGAGGCGGTGAACTGTGAGACGGCAGGAAGGAGAGCAGGCGGAGCAGCTCTCTGTTCCCATCGAGGGGGCGTCCTGGGAAAGAGGAGGAGGAGGGCCCCCTGAGTGACCCCCGACTCTATCCTGGGCCTTTGAGATTGTTCACTTATTCACCAGCTACTCCAGACTCAGAGAAGCGCCCATTGCTACGACAACACGACAGCTTTCCTGTGAACCCTGGACGGCAGGCTCAGCCCTGAGAACAGATGCTTCCCTGTTGCTGCGGGCGGAAGCGGAAACTGCTGCTCACAGCCCCTCTCAAAGCTGGAGGCCGCGACCCACACGCTGCAGCTCAGAGAGACACGTGCCCGACCTCAGGGTTAACCTCAGGCGCAGAGGCAGGTGCTGGGCCTGAACTGCCTCCTGGCGGCTGCCCCTGCCTCTCCCCAGCGACCGCCGGCAGATCCCGGTCTCATTCATGACGTCCACTGTGGGGTCCTGGCCACGGGCTGCGGCGGGGGTGATGGGGGTCCGGATGTGCCTCCTGGACCCACAGCCTGGTTTTCTGTCCCCGATAGAGGGGGCCTTTCAGTGTCTTTCTCCTTCGACGACAGAGTGCCTCTCTGGTTACAAGCCGGGCCACAGGCCCTCCCCTGACATCTATCTGCATTTGTCCTGGAGCTGAAATTACAACAGGGGAAATGTGTGTCCCAGACATAGTTTTAAAAACAACAACAACAAACAGTAAACGTGAGGACAGGTCTGTCTGTCTCCGTCAGTCACTCCGGTGGGAGCCCTGGGGTTCCCAGTAAAGGGAGAACAGGCCTGACTCCCTCGTCAACAGTAGGCGACACTGAGCGAACCACTCCCTGTCCGGGTCCCACGCACTCGCCAGTCAGCGGGTAAGAAAGTGGCTGGTGCTGTGTGGCTGGCGCTGCGCCAGTGCCTGTGTTTGTGGACAGGCGGCCTCACACTGGCCTCTGTGACCTCCTCTGCTTTCAAAAGGGGCCCAGAGCTCCGGAACTACGTCTCCCAGACGCCCCTGACCACTGCAGTCACAGCCCGGCCATAGGAGGAGCAGCAGGTGCTGGGAGGGGAGGAAGGAAGAAGTAGTCTCCATAGCAACCGTGCTGGTTTCCCAGTAAGACTGCCATGGGCCCGCCCCTGCTAAACTTGTAGAAATGCAGGAAAGTCCCTCATTCAAGTGCGCCACTGTGCCTCACCCTCTCATTTTTCTTTATTTTTTTAAAATATATATATATTTTTTGATTGATTTCAGACAGGAAGGGAAGAGAGAGAGAGAGAAAAATCAATGATGAGAGGGAAACATAGATCGACTGCCTCCTGGACACCCCCTCCTGGGGACCAAGCCCGCAACCCGGGCATGTGCCCTTGATCAGAATTGAACCCGGGACCCTTCAATCCCCAGACTGATGCTCTATCCACTGAGCCAAATCAGCTAGGGCTTCCCTCTTGTTCTTCAAAGGAGGAAACTGAGTTTCACAGACACAAGACGAATTCTCCACCAGAGAATGAGTCATACCCCTGAGGACACAGACGCAACTCCCAGGAGTACCAGCTTCTGTCCTTTGCTCCCTGGGCCACCAGAACCCCTTTCTTACAGGAGGAAGAGGAAGCAGGTAAAGGCTCTGCCAGAAATCAGTCTCCAATACCATCCTTGCCCGCGGCTCACAAAACATCCCATTTACTTTCACACGAATGTCAACGGCCACGTTTCTAAACCTCGAAGCCAGATTTTCTACTTTAAAGTATTTCAGAACCAGTGAAGTCCATTCGTTCTTTCACATAAACGCCCTTAAAGTTACGTCAGCTTGGGTCATGTTTCTCTCAAATACTAGAGAAAAAAATCCATTCTGCCTGCTGCACAAAGTTTTCCTTAGTGACATGTGTGTTCCCAGCCGCATAAACGTAGGTCATAAAAACCCTCATTGTCAACAGGTTTACTGCACCTGGACGTACATCAGGTCGTCGCTGGACTATGGCAGGTGCACTGTCTACGGGACAACTTATCGAAAGCACAGAAATGGAGCCCAGCCCGCCTCTCTCGGCCGCTGCGTGACTGTATCTCACCCACTGCCCCACACGCTCACCAGCACATCCTCCCAGAAACTGTGAAACCCGTTAGTGACCTTGGGTGAAATCCTGGGGCGGGACCAAGAGGAAGAAACTTTGTGTCTGTCTCTATCCACGTCTCAAGCCCCACCCCCACTCCAACACCATTAAACTGAAAGTCAGCGATGCGCAAAGGAGGCGGAAATATATTATTGAATAAAGCAAAGCAGACCCATTACATCGGAGGTGTGTTCATCCCCACCCTGCCCCTGGGCCCCCATTGTCTCTGCTCAGGCTGTTTTCAAGAGATTTGAGGAAGGGGAGGCTCATATCCCCAGTTCCAGCAGCTGTGACTCGAACCGGGACTTCTCACCTGCTCCTAAGCTGCTTACTCACCACATGCTCCTATGCTGCTTACTCATCACATGCTCCTACGCTGCTTACTCATCACATGCTCCTATGCTGCTTACTCATCACATGCTCCTAAGCTGCTTACTCATCACATGCTCCTAAGCTGCTTACTCATCACATGCTCCTAAGCTGCTTACTCACCACATGCTCCTAAGCTGCTTACTCACCACATGCTCCTATGCTGCTTACTCACCACCTGCTCCTAAGCTGCTTACTCATCACATGCTCCTAAGCTGCTTACTCATCACATGCTCCTAAGCTGCTTACTCACCACATGCTCCTAAGCTGCTTACTCACCACATGCTCCTAAGCTGCTTACTCACCACATGCTCCTAAGCTGCTTACTCACCACCTGCTCCTAAGCTGCTTACTCATCACATGCTCCTAAGCTGCTTACTCATCACTGCTCCTAAGCTGCTTACTCACCACATGCTCCTAAGCTGCTTACTCACCACATGCTCCTAAGCTGCTTACTCATCACATGCTCCTAAGCTGCTTACTCATCACCTGCTCCTAAGCTGCTTACTCACCACATGCTCCTAAGCTGCTTACTCACCACCTGCTCCTAAGCTGCTTACTCATCACATGCTCCTAAGCTGCTTACTCATCACATGCTCCTAAGCTGCTTACTCACCACATGCTCCTAAGCTGCTTACTCATCACATGCTCCTACGCTGCTTACTCATCACATGCTCCTAAGCTGATTACTCAGGGTGCACATTCTGCAGAAGGCTCTTTGGTTCTAGGTACCAATCAGTTCTCAACACTGGCTCCTGAGGTCAAATGCACTTTGCCCTCCTGGGTGCGGGCATTGGCTCTGAGCCCCAAAGCAAATGTGTGAAAGGGAAGAATGGCCGGTACGTAGGAAAGACAGCCAGCCAGCCAGGGAAATTATCACTAACATCCGCCCAGCTCATGTGTCTCCATGGATCAAGCATCGTCCAGTGCACCAGGAGGTGGCCGGACCCCTGGGTTTCAGGCTCGATTCCCAGTAGGGGGGCATGCAGGAAGCAGCCAACCAGTGTTTCTCACATCGATGTTTCTCTCTGTCTCTCCCTCTCTCTCTAAAATAAATAAATAAATAAATAAATAAATAAATAAATAAATAAAAAACATTAAAAATATATTACTAAAATCATGCAGATGATGGTCCCTGGAAGTATTTAAGTTAAAAGGGAAGGACTATGGAAGGCGACCTGCATCGAAAGGTGAGGTGTGGACTGTGGAAGATTTGGCTGCAGAAGAAAAGTCCTCTTGAGTGTGATGGTGAAATTTTATCAAAATTCTGTCTGGATTCAAGATGCTACACTATAGCAATACTTGTAAGAACACTAAGAAACTTTTTCTTAAATTGTGTAATTAGTTACTTTATCCTCCCACTGCTACTAATTATGACTGGATTCATAAATTACACGTATTCAAAAACATACACAAGGTAAGCTTTTACCAATTCTTTCACACTCAGCACAGTCATTTTACACAATGTCTCTATGATGTTATATTTTCATTAAAATATTTCAATGGCTTTACGTTTTAACTTTCGCTTTGAGGCCCACCTAGCTTTCTGTCATATTACCAACATGTTATAACTCTCTTTCTGCCTCACTCCAGTCAGGTGGCCGTGGTCAGTGAAGGCTTCAAACACCCATTAAGCTCCCGTCGCTCAGAAATCTCATAACGACTCGACCCTCGGGTAGTAATAAAGCTTTTGAAAATGCAATCTTATTTTCAACACAACCTTAAAACGAGATTGCAGCAAATAAGAAAAATCTCCAACTTCCAAAAGTCTCCAAACTACAGAATTTTCTATTAAAAAGCCAGCAAAAAAAAACAAAAAAAAAAAAACCCAAAAACCCAACAACTAGAAACACGTACAATTTAATTTGGTGCAGTGGCGGCTGTGACAGCCTGAAAAATGGTCCCCCTGCGGAAGGCAATCTCCTGCCAGCGCCCGCAAGCAGGGGGGCGCCCACGGACCTTCCGCTCCGAAGGAAAGGTCCTTCTCCCGGAACAGAGGGTGCGGAGCCGGGCTTCGTTATGCAAACCAGCGACGGCAAAGATAACGCGGGAGGGAAGCATGTTATGTGACGTGGGCCCAGGAGAAACACTGGTTTCCTGTTGTGATAAGAGGGCATTTATCACTAAGTTTGGAAGGCTGCTCTTCACTTGCATGGGGAGACGGCCCCCCACCCTGGCCCTGAAAATATTCTATAGGGGCTGCTGCAAGGCCTGCTCACCCTCCACTTCCCTCCCTTCCTCATTTTTAAAAATTGTGCTAAAATGTACACAGCATCGCCTGGCTGACGGGGCTCAGTGGTTGAGTGTCGACCTATGAACCCAGAGATCACGGTTTGAATCCCAGTCAGGGCACATGCCTGGGTTTCGGGCTCGATCCCCAGTAGGAGGTGTGGAGGCAGCTGATCAATGATTCTCTCTCATCATTGATGTTTCTCTCTCTCCCTCTCCCTTTCTCTCATAAATCAATAAAAATCCCAGGCATGTGCTCTGACGGGGAATGGAAGTGTGACCTCCTGGTTCAGAGGTCGCCACTCAATCACTGAGCCACGCCGGCTGGGCCAGGCAGTCACTGTCCTAAGAGGACAAGGCGCTCCGGCTGCCGATCCTTCAGGGCTCAGCCAGAGAGGCGGGTGCTGGGGAAGGAGTCTTTGAGATCAAGCAAGTAACCACGTGGGTAAGTAAACATGTACGGAAGTTGCCCTGTTTCCTCCCCTCACAGGGAGTCACTGGCCAGGACGCCGTGAGTTCCGTGCCCCCCTTCTGGCATCTGGAGCGTCTAGGAATATGCAGACACGTTCAGCAAACATCTGACCCTTCGGATGATGAATCCACATTTAAACACGGACGTTACTGATTGGGAGGCATGAATCACTTCAAACTGTACTAATGAATAACTCACTAAGGTTGGGGAATTCTTGTTAAATTTTCAAAACCAAATCTATCTTTTCCAAGACAAGGAACCTCAGCCATCCAGTCAGGCCGTGGGAATGATCCCTTATCCAGTGACATTCGCCACCACAAAAAGGTCATCAGTGAATGCCTTGTCCTGGGGACCATTTCCGGATTAGAACTGGAAAAATAGCCCAGCTGGCATGGCTCAGTGGTTGAGCATTCATCTATGACCTAGGAGGTCACAATTTGATTCCTGGTTAAGGCACATGCCCTGGTTGCAGGCTCAATCCCCAGTGTGGGCTTGCAGGAGGCAGCCCATCAATGATTCTCTCTCTCTCCCCCTCCCTTCCACTTTGAAATCTATACACACACACACACACACACACACACACACACACACACATATATATATACATATGTGTGTGTGTGTGTATATATATATATATATATATATATATATATATATATATATATATATATATAGTAGTACTGGAGTCACACTGGCACATACTGAATTTGAGATCTACAGCAGCAATACAACCTAGGATATAATTCCTCCAGCACAGACATTCTCCCTCCCTCCATCATCTGTCCCTCTTCTGTCTGTCCGTCCTGTTCCTGCATCTCCTGTTCAGCATCACTTTATGCTCTTCCCCAAATACGCCAGCAGAGGGCAAATGCTCCTTGCTTAAATTTTATAAATTTGCAGAAAAACGAGATTTTCAGCCCTGCCTTCAGATATGGAATGTTCACATGTCTGGGTCCCTAAATGCTCCACGTAGTTGACAAACCATGTGACTGCCAGAAGGACCAAGGGTCTTGGTTGTTTCTTCCATCTGCACCTGGGATCCCAAAATGTGTTTCTATTTCCCACCCAGCCTTTGCGTGAGACATCACCTTCCCAGGAAACCCCTTGTCCACATCACCTCACTATCCCCCGCTCACCTCCTCACAGGCCTGCCCTCACCACCCACTTCGTACTACATACTGACAATTTCTAGGACAGACTTAGATATAACTGGCTCTATAACATGGGTTGAATGAATAAATGGGTATCTAGGTGCACATGTACAAAGATGTACCTGAAAGAGATTCCCCAGCCTGGCCAGTGTGGCTCAGTGGTTGAGCATCAACCTATGAACCTGGAGGTCACAGTTGCATTCCAGGTCAGGGCACATGCCCTCGTTGTGGGCTCAATCCCCAGTAGGGGGCATGCAGGAGGCAGCCAATCGATGATTCTCTCTCATCGATGTTTCTATCTTTCTCTCCCTCTCCTTTCCTCTCTGAAATCGATAAAAATGTATTTAAAAAAATTTTTTTAATTAAAAAATAAAAGTGATTCCCCAACATGGAAATTGCCCGATCTGATGGTCTATCCATTTAAAGTCCCATTGTTTCTGATGAATTCTCCTCTGAAACGGCGAGGCCCACTTACAGTCCTGCAGCGCATGAAAACACTTGTTTCTCTACAACTTAATGCACTTGGTAGGTTGCTAGTTGGAGTAATTTTTGCCAATCTAATAGCCGAAGAAATCTTACTTCGCATTAAATTGCATTTTCTAGATTACTTGTGGGTTGAGCATATCTTCGTATCTTTGCTGAATGCCATTTGTATTTCTTAATGGCCACCCTGATGACGAGGCAGGCTTTCAGAATTCCAGACCGACCCTCGGGTCCCAGATAGGCTACGACGTAAGCACTGCATGGAACAGAGAGGACTCGGGCTAATTCTCTCCTGCTTTCTCTACGTTTGTCCCATGGACACTGTGCTTCCCCCGCCCTGGGCGGGAAACTGGGGAAGTGACTATTGTTAGTTGCTTTTAGGTCATACGAACAGCATAGACGCAGATGCACAAACAGTATGCAAACTGTGTGGACCTAGAAAATAGGGTAGCAGGCAGAGAGGCCAGACCTAGAAAGTGCCCTTCCTCATACTTTGAAAATATATTTTCTATTGATTTCAGAGAAGAAGAGAAAGGGAGAGAGATAGAAACATCAATGACGAGAGAGAATCATTGATTGGCTGCCTCCTGCATGTCTCCTACTGGCGATCGAGCCCACAACCAGGGCATGTGCCCTGGCCAGGATCAAATTGTGACCTCCTGGTTCATAGGTTGATGCTCAACCACTCAGCCACACCAAGTGGGCTGCCCGTCCTCATCTGATCATCAAAACTCTATGCCTGACTTAGAATCTGAGCCCATCCGCTCCCAGTTTTCGCTGCTGAGGGAGCCCCACTGTGTGGTTTTCGCCCCTCCCTCCCCCAGTTTTTTAAACTGTAGTCTCTGGCCCCTGGGGGTGGAGCTGAGAGGGGCAAGGAGGTAAGGAGGAGGGACAACATGTCCCTGATTGATGGATCCTGCAGTGAGATGGGCAGGGACTGAGAACCGGCTCCCACGGGCTGCAGGTGCTCCTGGCCCCCTCACCCCCTGAAACGCGTAAAGGCGGGGACCCTGCATCGGCTCACTTCCACTCCCAGAGGTTCATGGAAGGCCCTGGAACAGCGTCCCACAACCGGTGTCCAGAATAGGATGTGATGCTGATCACGTGGGTCCTGACAGCTGCTGGGTGAGCAAGCACCCCAATGGGACCTTCTCCTGCAGGGGTTGCACAACTGTCACCTCTAAACACAGGACCCTGAGCGGCCCCTCTTGATCTCGGGCCTTCTCACTCGCCCGGAACGCGTGCTTCCTCACCTCGGGGATGGGAAAGGATGTCAGTGCAGTGACGGTGCCCGTCCTATGTCCCCTTCTCAACCCCCTGCAGTCCCGCCCCGACCCCACGTCCCGCAGGGATGCGGGTGAGGGCGGAGCTGTGCCCCTCTTGCTATTTCATGTCTCCAGTAAGGATTCCCATCTCCTATCTTGGTGCTGCGTTTGAACCTCCACGTTAACAGATGTGCCACACGCTGACTCCCTGGGCAGAATCTGTCTTTCTCGATGCATTTCTGTCTGCATACGTGTTAAAATTCTTACGCAAACTCTCCCACATGTCCCTGGGGGTCCCTCGTTCAAGGACAGCATCCCCAACCCAAGATGATGCCAACCTCCAAGTCCCTTTTGTTCTAAACTTCTTCCTGATTGTTCTACTTATGGTTTACTATTGACTCTGTCTGGAATTTATATGATGTATTTTGCAATACATTTCATCTAGTTTTATTTTTTCCCCAAATGAAAGCCAGTTGGAGTTGGAATGGCCAAACTTTTCCCCACGGATGAGAAATGCTGTCTTTTTCTCATCCAGTAGGGAGTCAAACCTAGTCCAACTGGTTTTGTTTCTCTTTTTTTAAAAAAAATATTTTTATTGATTTCAGAGAGGAAGGGAGGGGGAGGGAGAGAGAGAAACATCAATGATGAGAGAGAATCATTGACCTACTGCCTCCTGCACGCCCCCTACTAGGGATCGAGCCTGCAACCTGGGCTTGTGCCCTAAACAGGAATCAAACTGTGACCTCCTGGTTCACAGGTCACTGCTCAACCACTGAGCCACACCTCACCGTGGGGCTGGTTTTGTTTCTTAGTTAGTAGTGACCACCTCTGTCCACAAGGCCAAGTTTAGTCTCTGCTCCGAGCACCTCTCTGGGCTGCGTTCCACTAATTCAACAGAACAGGCACCTCGGTATCACAGCTCCTACGCATTTCCTGTTCTACACTCTCAACATTGGATGATATAGACAAAGCCTTTGGCAAACTATAAAACCATTTACACATTTGCATGCTATTATTTCTAACCTTTTATTTTAAAAATACATTTTAAAAAATCCTGAGTGGACGGTCATTGTCAAACACAGTGCTAACTAGGCAAGTCTCACGTCTATTAGTATTTCCAAACTCTGTACTTATGGGGTAAAAACTGTCCACTGCAAATCGCTCCTTGTAAAATCCATTTATGCAGGAGAATTATATATGACCTTCTATTTCATCCCAGCAATATACAGTTTAATAAATGTCAACTCGGGAGTCCTCTGTATATGGTTTGAAACAGCAAAAGACAGAAAACGTGTTTCAACACGTTTGTCTCAGATTCAGCGAGTCTGCTGAGCTTGGATAATGGCGCAAAGTGATGAGATGACACAAATATTGTTACAGCTGCAATAAACCGGATTGTTTTCCCCGGAGGAGGGAGACACAGGGGCTGGCGGTATCAGGAAATTCTGTTTTTGTCAGGTTCGTTCTGCAGGCGGCGTTTACATGGTTTCATGTTTTAAAATACGATGCAGGATAAACGCACTGAGCAGTTCTCACCGAGCCCGGGAGTTACACAGCGGAGCGGCCGATTCCTTTGGTGAGCGGCTCCCAGTGAAACTGCTTGGATACAAACTTGACGAGAGTCCCGCCGGTGCCGTCCACCACGCGTGTTGCCAATAGGAATGGCTCGGGATGAGGACATCATTAAAAGCCACATGGCAACCTGCCACCTAGAAGCTGGAGGTCAGGCGTGGCAGATGAAAACGAAAGCCCCTTTACCACGCGCGTGACTTACCGTGTGGTCTGGGGAGCAGTTTATTTGACCGTTTCTGGTGAGCATTTCTACAAGATCGCTCTGAGTGCCGGACGGTGAATGGGTTCTGGAGGAGCAGGAGTGGAAGCAGGGGGAATCATTAAGAAGCGTCATTAGCCTGGGAGTGGCAGTGTGGTAGCTTTGAAGAATGTGTCGATAGCTAAGATCTTATTTTTAAACAAACACAGGCATGCCACACAAATTGATGTGCTTGGATGTGGAGGCAACAGGAGGCTGATGGGCAGGAGGAGGAACTGGCCCCTCGTTTCTGGCTTCAGGAATCAGGTGGACGCAATGGCCAGGTGCAGTGACTGGGGCAAGGGGCAGTCACTGGAGATATGAGTTTGAAATTCCAGAATGACATGGCTGGAGGTACTTATCTGGGGTCATCACTCTGTAGATAGTGTTATGACATTTGCCTGATCTTTGCTTTCTTCATCTGTATTGATCGTCAGGATCCATAAAAAAGCTGAAAAGGTCAAGGGAATATTTAGTACCAGGTTTCTCAGAGTCTGGTCCTTCAAACAGTCAAATCAGAATCCCCTTCGTGTTTGCATGTAAGTCAGCTTGGTGCCCCACAGCCAGGCTCTCTGATGGGACCTGGTGCATGATAGGGCACAGGACCTGCCCCTGGACCAGCTCCCTGGACTCAGAGGCCCAGCAGGCTGTGCAACTCGGCCTCTGTGTTGCCATGGCATCCTGAGCCTTCAAAAGGGCCGCAGCCAATCACAGCAGGCTGCCTGTGATGGACAACCAATCACAACAGGTTGCCTGTGTTGGCCGACCAATCACAGCACACTGTCTGTCCAGCTCAGGTGTCCTGGGGGTTGCAGTGGAAGAACAACGTGGATGAATCTTCTCTAGTGTCTAGTTTCTTCTTCTTCCTCTTCCTCCTCCTCCTCCTCCTCCTCCTCCTCCTCCTCCTCCTCCTTCTCCTCCTCCTCCTCCTCCTTCTCCTCGTCCTCCTCGTCGTCCTCCTCCTCCTCCTCCTTCTCCTCCTCCTCCTCCTCCTTCACTGTTTATCACTGATGAGGATCATCATCATCAGTGTTTATTTCAATAATATCATTCTGACCCTATTTTGTTTTACTAATGCCATGGAATACTGTGGTTCTCAGGCGGGCACACACAGAGGAACCCTGTGATCAGCTCTGACCAGAGCATGGGCTCGAACCTTTATTGTCTGCAGGCTCCTGGGTTTGTCTGCAATCCAGTCACTCAGGGACTCAGCACAGACCCCAGACCCTGCTCCGAGCCTCTCTCCCAGGAGGCTCCTCCCCCCCCCCCCCCCCCCAATGCTGAAGCTGCTCTTAGACGGATGCATCCATGTGGTGCTAGATTTCCATTACCTACAGCTCCATCTGCCTCCTCGTCTTTATGTTTAAAGAAAAAAGACACTAATGAGAGTAAACAGCTGGGTTCTACATTCCATTTCTGAACATTAACAAAAATTTAATTTTATACGGTTTCTTGGGAACCTTATCATATTCTCAAGAAAAGAAACTCTCATCCTATTAATCTTTAAGTATATTTTCCCCAAATGTGCAGATGTGGAAAGACCTTCTCAAGTGAAAAGCCCCCATGAAAACACTCCAGCACTCCGCAGTAAGTCGCTGCTCACGCTACCCTTGTGCACAGCGCTGGGTCATTCTAGTTCTAACTATGATAATTCTGAAAACATGGGGAATCCAAACAGACCATCTAAAGGAGAAGGTAGGTGCAAAGAGAGAAATGAGCTGCTTGATATAAAGGAAATTGTACTTGACTATCATTATTAATTAGTTCTTTTTTAGGTACAGCACAATTTTTAAAGCTCATACATATCCATTAGCTATTTCTGGAAATAGGTAAGAGAGGTCATTATCACTTCCATCTTACAACCAATGCCCTATAAAAAGAAGTGACTTGCCTAAAGTCATGCAGCAAGTGCTAAAATATATTGATTTCAGAGAGGAAGAGAGAGGGAGAGAGAGATAGAAACATCAACGATGAAAGAGAATCATTGATCGGCTGCCTCCTGCAGGACCCCCACTGGGGATCGAACCCACAACCCGGGCCTGTGCCCTGACTGGGAATCGAACCGTGACCTATTGGTTCATAGGTCAACGCTCAATCACTGAGCCATACCAGCTGGGCCTAAAAGCACATCTTGGTTTTACAACTGGACAACAGGGAGGGTGTACAAGAACCAAAACCCGATTAAAAACAATTATGATTACCAGAGAACAAAGGCTGTCAGATATCACTGACGGAGGCTTGAAATATTCAGGATGCTCACACTCCACAAATGGTAGGAAAACTGAAAGCAAGACCAGGTTGAAACAATACTTGTCACCCCACAGTCCTGTTGGCTCTCACCCCACTTGAGAAGCGAAAACAGTTTAAGAGAAGATAATTGGGTTGCCCTGGGCCACCAAGTAACTTAAGGTGAAATTCACAAGTGCTCTCATGTGGGTATTTGTAGTTGGTGGGAAATAATGTTTGAAAGACAGGAACCATCACCAGAATGCTTGCTTTTAATACTTTGTCATTGTCACACATGTCCAATGTGAAACACTGTCCCACTGATATAAAGATGTATAACCCTATACCTACCCCTATGTCTGTCTATATCTATATATAGAGATGTCTGTGTCTATATCTATATGACTAAATCTATAGCCTCTTTCCCTTAAAGTTTAATGAGTGGCAACATTTATAATTCCTAGAATGTGCTCACTTCCACTACGAGATTGATTAGAGTCTGAAAAAGAATAGAGAGGGTGCATTTCCTTTTGAAAAGCTTGGTGTTCAATAAGGTGGGAACAGATATTCTATTTCAGTCCTGTCTCCAGTAGAATGGTCCGGAACGAGATCTGTGTCCGCCCTGGCCTGGCCACGGGCGTGCCTTTCATTAGAGTGTCAGCGTGATTTGAAGAGACTTGGGACATGGATTGTTATTATTGGGCACAGAAGTTCAAAGGACATACAAGCGGACCTGTCGACGATGATTCCGTCTGAAGTCCCCAAGCCGGCTGCTTCCTCCATCTTTATAACAGCATCTTCAAGTCTTTGTTCTTGGTGATTTTTCTTTATTAAATGGTTGATGAAAACAGAAAGCCACCCGTGTCCTCATCCCAGGGTCTGCTGGCCCCGTGACACCGCGATCTGCGCGGGGAAAACTCACTGGCTTTTCGTCATGACTGAGGCCACTGAGGGTGTAATGGCAACAGTGCCCCGGGGGCCTTGTGTGATGGGCGCCATGGAAGGAGCTATGACTGGCGGGCCGGTTCTCATTTTACAAAAACTCCCATAATGCAGTTCAGTTTAAATTCTAATTGGAGATAATAAATACAGAAAAGTTTTATATGGATTGAATTTTAATTTTAAGTAGCATCTCATCGGGAGCAAAAATAAGGCGGATAAAAATATCCGCTTGTCAAATTTTTACTGACATTTACATTTTGGTTCTGCAGTACTTTAAAAGGCGAAAAATGCAGTTGGCTTTTGAGCGTAAATGCACTCAGATTTAAAATGTCCTTTTTTTTTTTTTTTCTTGAAGAGTAATCATTTTGGCTGCGTCATTTACCCTATCTGGTAAAGTGCACTTTATTTTCAAAAAAGGTGAATCGCTGCAGAAACATAGAACATGACCTTTTTATTCCTCATCCAAGGACATGCTTATTGATTTTTCGGAGAGAGGAAGAGGGAAAGAGAGAGAAAGAAACATCAATCGGTCGCCTCCCCTCTGTGCCCTGACAGGGAATCGAACCGAAACCTTTTGGTAAAGAGGATGACGCTCCAAACAACTGAGCCACACTGGCTCTGCATGATTTTTTTAAAAACTTCTTTTACAAAGGACTCTCAATTATTGATTCAGAGAGGAAGGGAGAGGGAGAGAGAGAAACGTCAATGATAAGAAACACTGATCGGCTGCTTCCTGCACGCCCCCTAGAGGGGACTGAGCCCGAAACCCGAGCATGTGCCCTGACCAGGATTCCAACCGTGACCTCCTGGTTCATAGGTGGAGCCTTAACCACTGAGCCACACCGGCCGGGCTAGAATGTGATTTTTAAAGCAATTTTTATGTTTGCTTTTCTGGTCCTTTATCAGGTATGAACAGAAACGCCCACTAGAGGTCGCACCAGGCTGGGAGATTTCTGAGCCCTGCAGCGGGATGGTACTGATTAACTATTCGGTCCCTGCCTGCTCCTGAGAGCTGAGCAACCTCTGCTGCCTCTGACAGGGGAGGGAGCCTCGCCCGGGGAACCTGCTTCATTGCCCAGGAGAATGGGCGCTTCGCCCTGTTCTCTGGACAAGCTTTCCTGCTCCCGGGTGAGGCTGGAGACCAGGCAGCCCCGTGAAGACGGAGGCCTCGTGCGGCACACCTGCCCGAACCCCAGCAGCCCATCACCTGGAACAGCGAGCATCACAGGAACCCCAGCCCTGCTGCTGTCGAACCACAGAAATGTGGAAAGACTAACTCAAAGCAAGAACTTGCGTAGGCAGACTCGGAGACTACCTTTTGGTCTTCAGATACATGAACTTTATCCATTATGTCAAGTCCATTTCCGGGAGCGTGCCCAATGGGGGCGTGCACACTCAAGCTGGTCACGGGACGGGATTTCACATGACGAGCCGTGTGTGTGCAGGTAAAGCGGTGCTTGAGGGTGTTTCCAGCGAACACTTTGCTGTCCTTCACCGTGTGAGTCTTAGGACATGGACTGAAAATGCCAGCAGGTGTGGCAGTCCTGCAACCCTTGCCCAGCCTCATGCCCACCCCGGTGCCAGGCAGAAGGGAGGAGGTGACCACTGAGCGGGCGCTGCTGAGCTCACTGCCCGAGCTGAGGGCGGTCCCGCACTGTGAGCACGAATCCTCAGAAGTCAGATTCATCCTCTGATGTGGCCCAACGAAACCCGCCAACCAAATAAAGAACAAAAGGGTCATCGCAAAGTGAGTGATCCAGAAACCGCGTCGGGAAAGTGGAGGAGAAAACATCAGCCAAGCCACTGCCTTCCCATGGTGCCAGACCTGAGGGCGGCTGGAGGAGCCGGCCCGCCGGGAAGGCAGGCAGATGCTCTCCCTGGACTCTACGGCGGCATTTCCTCCACTTTCCCGCCGCCTCCAATAACTCCCTGTGCACACCCTTGTTGGGAATGTGGGGACCATCTTTCTGAAACCCCAACAGCCACCTCCGGGGGAGCGGGGAACGGAGAGGAGAGGGGGCGCCCTGGGGGACTTCAGCAGCCAAGGCATTCATGCTGAGGCCCGGTGCTGGTTCCCGGAGGAGGGTAATCACGGGGACCCAGCGCCCCGTTTCTCTCAAAGCCACAGGCAGTTTGTTTCCATCCTGCCTCTAACAGGGACAGCCCACACCCCTTCAGGGGCTCCTCCTCATTGCCCTACAATGAGGTCCCGGGGAGCCCCGGGCGCTCAGACCCGAGGTCACATCTGCCCCGGGTGGACTGCCAGCCCCTGCTTGGGTTTCTGTGTCTCTGGCAAAGGTGAACTCGGTGGGACCTCACCTGGCAATCGTGGCTAATCAGGGCGCCTCCTTCCCACGCAACCGACATTTCAGCACCAGCCAGAAAGATACGCTTGCACACAAGCTCGAATATTTTGACCCTGAGCCCCACCCCCCACCGGTGTTTCCTAGTGGTTAGAGCGTGGCCCCCAAGCACGAAGGGTTTTGGGTTTGATTCCCAATCAAGGACGTGTTGCAGGTTTGATCCTTGGCCCCAGTTGGGGTGAGTGCAGGAGGCAGCCAATCAATGTGCCTCTCTCACATCCATGTTTCTCTCTCTCTCTCCCCCCTCCCCTTCCACACTCTCTAAAAATATCAATGGGGAAAAAATGTCTTCCGGCGAGGATTAACAACCACAAAAGAATATTTAGACCCTGAGATAGGTCATAACCCCTGTGATCAGTTGAGTCCAGGCTGTTCATTTAGATCCCTCTGACCTGTGAGGCTGTGATGGCGAAGGACACAGATGTAATGTACTAATAAGACATGTGTACTTGGGAGGCCCCATTAAAGGAGCCCACATTCAGAGCACAGAGGAAGCATAATATGAAGCCAAGAGGCACAGCCCTTTCAGCAAAATCTACACTCACAGCTGCCAGAAACAAGATTTTAAAGGATCAAGTGGTCGTGTTTACCTAAGGGTTCAGGGTAGGGACCCCACAGTGAGGGGCTGGAAGCTCTAAGACAAGATGCTCCCACCTGACACGACAGAGCATTAACCTCCACTCCGTACTCCTGCCAAGGAGTCCATCCATCCCTTGGCTGAATCTCCCACCCAAACCAAAGGCATCACACAAAGCAACTTTAAAGTGAAACCACCAACCCTGCAACACATGCAGGATTTCATGAAGTTAACGGAAGTCATATTGGGGAATTTCTTTCAACCTCAAGGCGTTTACACGCAGGCCTTTGCCCCTCAGAGCAGCGCGTGATTAACCGTGCAATCCCTGTCGGAGACGATGACACGGTCGGCACTCACGGGGAGATTACCTAAGTGCGAGGCGACTCCCAGGAAGCTACAGAAGCCCCTGCCTGTTTCTGAAAATATAATGTCTGTGTCATTTGCCGTGAAACTCAAAAGTGGAGGCTGTTCTCTCACCATCAGAAAATTTCCTCGCAAATAATGTTCCAGGGAAAGATAAATATAACTCCGGTCTTCCTTCTTTTAGGCGTCAGCGTTCCCTAGCCATTGCCACCCACACTCTGAAAATCAAATACCAAAATATAACACGAAAACATTGAGAATATAAAACAAGCATTTATGTATAAAAGAAAACATGTTAATAGGATACATATGACATAAACTATATATAAAACAAAATGAGCATTTTCAGGAAGTTCCCTTCGTTGTCACGTGTTCCTAGGACACACACTCCTCCACCTGCAGGAGCCGCCTGGCCCTGCCTTCCCTGGTCCTGAAGAATCTCCTAAGCCCAGTTTCACTTCCTACGTCCCTGAAAGTGTATCTCCGCCTTCTGCACGGTCTCCTCCGCCTACACCCACTGGTTAAAAGTGGGGCTCCCCTGGGGTTCACACATTTGCACAAAATATACTAATTTTATTTTTTTAAAATACATTTTTAATTATTGATTTAAGAAAAGAAGGGAGAAGGAGAGAGAGATAGAAACATCAATGATGAGAGAGAATCATTGATAGGCTGCCTCCTGCACACCCCCTACTGGGGATTGAGCCCACAACCCGGGCCTGTGCCCTGACAGGGAATCAAACCATGACCTCCTGGTTCACAGGTCAATGCTCAACCACTGAGCCACGCCGGCCGGGATAAAATATACTAATTTTATTGTCCAATGGGATACAAAGGCAAAGGAGAAGCAGATGTGGCCAGTGGTGACCTCTGACATGGTGCTGCCACAGTGACCTGTCATTGGGTTTGTGCACAGTCCTGGGCGACCCACACCAGCTGTGATGTGGTCCCGGGTCTAACACACGGTGCACGCTCTTCTCACGGAAACCAGTCCCTGCCCAGCCAGCGAGCAGGTGGCCTCCGGACCCCCGTGACCTCCATCTGCATTCCCAGTCTCAACACGCCGTCTAGGGACCCGACTCGCCACCCGGACATAAACACTCTCTCCTGCCTCATATTCAACACGTTCAACCCCTCCACCAGCCTTTGAGCAGTTTCCCCATTCTGTGTGACTCATCTTCTTCGTGTTTTCAATCTTGGGATGAACATGACCGCACACGTGTGTTTGGACCTCGGACCTCCAACTGTCCTAACAGATCTTCCACCTCCTGCCCCTCCCTCCCTGTCATATGCTGCCACACAGAGAGCACCCTCCCATTGGTCCTTTCTACAAGGGCCGTGCCCCTCCGCCGTCTCTGGCTACTTTAAATACCAAACAGCAATTCGCAGTGATTGCTGAACTTACAGGAAGTTACTAACTACCAGTTGGCGGTACATATATGCAAACGTTCCCAAGGAAACATATTTAAATTGAGGTCAGATTCAGAGTTCAGAGGGAGAAAAACGGGCTCATTTGTTTTCCTAAATATGTCCATTAATCTCTTCCGTTTTGAAATTCCCAACATTTAAAGGAGCTCCCAGGGAGACGGCGGTCTCACCCCCGTCACCTCCACAGCAAACGCAGCACGCCGGGCACTGCGGGCACTGCATGAGGACTCGTTATGAAGAATGACTAAGTGTCTGGCCCCAAACTTCCCAAGGCGTACGATCTCGAATAGGATCCTTATCACAGGGAGCCTCTCTTTAGGCTTTAAACAACGATGTTCTCGGAGAGAAAAGCTTAACTCCAACCCATTTGGAAATATTTAATTAGATTTATTAAATGAAGATGTGTGGGGTTTTTTAGTTAAATGTTGAATCAAAACTTTATGCATAAATATCACCTAATGCAGGCAAGTTGAGGTTATTAGAAGAAGCATAAAGGTGGAAGAACCACCTTCTTCATGAACATGCCTGTGCTAATTCATTCAGTCAGAAAATGAGGAAGAGGAGGAGGAGGAGGAGGAGGAGGAGGAGGAGGAGGAAGAAGAGGAGAAAGAGGAGGGAAGGCTGGAGAAGGAGGAGATGGATGGATGGGTGGATGAATGGTAGGTGGGTAGATGAATGGATGGATGGATGGATGGGTAGTTCAGTGGGTAGGCAGGTAGATAAATGGATAGATGGGTGGGTGGGTGGATGGATGGGTGACAGCGTGAATAGATAATATTTATTTCACATTTACTGTGTGCTAGGTTTAATGCTTTGCATTTTACCCACATTATTTAATTTAATTCTCATAACAACTCTCCAATGGTGAGGTCATCATCCTCTCCTCAAATCTGAGGTTTAGAGGGGTTAAGCCGCACACACAAGACAACAGAGCGAGCAAACGACACGGGAAGGCAGGTTCCCCGACTCGGCCTCTGGATGAGCCCCGCACAGGCCGAAGCAGGAGAGCGTCAGCTTGCACAGACTCGGAGAGAGAATCTCAACCTTTTCCATGCTGGTCTTCCAGCTTCCTGCTAAGAATATCCCTTACAATAATAATTCCAAATGTACTGAGACGAGAGCACAATGCAGTCTGCGTGGAACTGTCATTAACTCCAGGTCAGCATGGTCCAGAGAAAAACAAAACAGCCAGAAATCTCTGTCTGGCCAACAGCGCCCCCCACCGTTCAGTGAGCTACGCAGGTCAGCACAGTGTCAGGATGAGAGAGGACTGATTCCACCACTGAGCGGGAAGCAGCCTGTCAGGGGAGTAAAGGGGTCTGTGCACAGTGTGGGCCCCTGCCTTCCCCCTGGCGGCAGCCCTCTACCAGGAAACGACTCGGAGTCAAGTCCTTTCTGGAGTAATCTCTTGAATCGGTATTTCTCAGGCTCATTTGCTTATGTGCCTCCACGGTTAGTTGGATGTTATATCCTCTTTCAACAAAAATAAAGCCAGGCACCCTCGCAGCTCTGAAATGAATTCAACAACCAAACGCTTGAACAAGCACCACTTAAGAGAAGTAACGGAATCATTAATTTGGCGATGAGCAAAACGTGGACGTTACTGCAGTAGCTCCTTCAGTGAACCTTAAGCTCCATCTGAGGGAGAATTTAAGTGACCGCGTGGTTTGCATTTCAAGTGCCGCCCGAAATCCCAGCCTGAGACGTTGTGAAACCGAGGGCTTTGCTGTAGGACAGAAGCGGAAATGGGTTTTGAGCGCCCCTAGTCCTGGCAGAAGAGCAAACAGTCGGCTTCTCTGCCACCCATGCACATACTTGCTGTTTACATATCCAGGGAGGTCAGACTCATACTTTAAACGCGCGTAAGCCAGTGCGGTGTGACGAAACCACCAGCTGTCAGACACGGGGCCAAGGAAACGAGGCTCAGCTGCTGAGGGTCGTCCTGATGGTCCGTCACATTCCAGGGGGATCCCCCAGAGCAGGGCAAGGCAGCATCCCGCTGATTCTCTTGTGCAGCAGCGGCTGTGAGGGCCATAAACGGGGCGCCCGCAGACATAGTTACTCACAACGGTCTAGGCCAGTGGTCGGCAAACTCATCAGTCCACAGAGCCAAATATCAACAGGACAGCGATTGAAATTTCTTTCGAGAGCCAAATTTTTTAAACTGAAACTATCGAGGTAGGTACATTGTTATTAACTTAATTAGGGTCCTCCTAAGGCTTAGGAAGAGCCACACTCAAGGGGCCAAAGAGCCGCATGTTGGCTCGCGAGCCGCAGTTTGCCCACCAGGGGTCTATACAATGTTTCGGTAACTTTAAATTTTGCCAATGTTAAAAAAAATCAAGACATTTCAAATAAAGTTCTGCAATTCCGGTTTCTCTTCACAAGTCCAGTGGCACCGGGCACACCGGCCGCCCCTAAGGCGGTGAGGTCCCGAGTCTGAGTGACAGCCGTCACCCCGGAGGTGGGATCCTGTGCCTTCCTGAGGCCAGAGTCCCGACCACACCCTCAGAGGTGGGGTCAGACCTATGTCAGTCCTCAGGCTTATCGGCACGACCCTGGTGAAAACAGAAAGGAGGGTTCAAGACCTTCGACTAAGGGATGGGGAGAACCAGAAAAGGAAAAGTTTGACTCCTTCACCCAAATTTGAACTTCAATTTCTTTAACTGAGACAGAAAACGTGGCTATGTTTCTGTTTCCCTGGTGACCTGCTGACCTGTCAGTGTGGCATCTGACAGGTCACATGAAATTTCTCGGGCCAGCGATCTGTCCAAGTTCAGCAGTAAGTGGTGGGCTGAACTCGGAGTGAAACCTCCGGGATTCCAATACAGCAATTGGATTCTGAGCTTCGACTGACATCTCAAATAACAGACTGACCGCTGGCCCAAACCATCAGCGCCACCCCACTGCTGGGTGCATCCAAGGTACAGATGTAGCAGCTTGGTCTTTTCCAAGGACATCAGCCGTAATCCACACAAATCACTTCCACAAAAACATGTCCTGTGCGAGGAAATATTTACCAAGCTTCTCTTAAAATCAAACAACAATACCATGAAGACAAACAAGATCCCCAAAGACAACAGGGTGACTGGAAAATAAGGGAATGAGAAGGAGAATGCTTTCCTTGAGGTTATACTGTGTACAGTGGGGGCGGATGAGCAAGCCCTTCACATTGTAGGGAAGCGTTCTCCATACAAACTGGGCATTTGTAATCGGCTACCACTTTATCTTAGTAAAAGTTGAAATCCTAAAAATACCTAGGAAAACATCATCTTAACTTCACTCTTGTACACAAAGAATGGCTTCAGATTGATACAAAATAAAAACAATTAAAATGGGTAGGTACAGGATGCTTTTTGTTTTTTGAAGGAAGAAAAATTTTGCACTGAGTTTCATCATGATTATCAGGAAAATTTGACAAAATACATGTATAATGATAAAAAAATTACATTATGTTAGCCAGGAATGAAGCATTCACTCACTAAACTTATTGCTTTAGAAAAAAACAATTATTCTCATAAACACGCACCCAGTGAATGTTGACACAGGCTATTGTTTTCAATCCCAGTTGACACTGAATATTGTTTTACATTAGTTTCAGGTGACAGCACAGTGGTTAGCGGCCATATGATGCGCCCGGTAACCCCCAAATGTCAAGCTCCCACCCGGCACCTACACAATTACAGCCTCACTCTTCTTGACCCCAAGTGAGCGTTCTTTGACCCTGTCTACCTAACACCAAATGTCAAAATTCAAACCAAGATAAAAATGTAAATTTATTTTTAACTGATGCCAATAGCACATTTGGAAATGCTTTCATCATCATCATCATTAAATTTCTTCCTCTTAACAAGCACATCCTACCCTAGCCAGTTGGCTCAGTGGATAGAGTGTTGGACCGCGAACAGAAGGGTCCCAGGTTCAAATCCGGTCAAAGGCATGTACCTGGGTTGCAGGCTCAAGCCCTGGCCCCAGGTTGGGGGCATGCAAGAGGCAACCAATCAATGTGTTTATTTCACATTAATGTTTCCCTCTCTCTGTCTCCCCGCTCCCTTCCACTCTCTCTAAAAATCAATGGAAAAATATCTTGGGGTGAGGATTTAACAACAACAAAAAAGCACGTCTTTTAACATCCAACTCCCTTGGTTGGTATAAAAAGGCCACTGTTTATAAGAAACACCTAGATTAACATCTCCCTCAATATTCATTTGCGACTTCCACAAACACCAAAAACATGCAAAAGAAATGCAAAGAAACATATCTCTTCCGTCCTCCTCATTTTGGCCAGGGTGATTTTATTGAAGGACATTCCACTGTCTCAGGTTTCTTATCTGAACCATATAAATTTGCAAAATTATTAAAATGGGGCCAATTCATAAAACAAACACTAGGCCTCGTTCATCACTTTCAGGATAGTCTCCCATGCTTTTCTGATTAATACTTTTATTAGAGGCATTCAATATAGATAATGCAAAATTAAATGGATTTTGCCAGAATACATTATGGCCATTAAAATAAATCAGACTATTAAATGGAGAGAAAAAAGTAAAATCTGAAAGAGAAATAGAACTCCATATAACTCATGACAGAGTCGATTAATCACGCTACTCCAACCTGAGACCTTTCCTATGGAGGAGAGAGTGGGGGTCCCTGGGCTAGTTCGTCGCTACTGTCCCGTTCTTGGAAGAGGCCGAGATCCAAGGAGGGGTCAGCGTGGGACATGAAGAGGGAATTTTCTTTGTTCTCACCTTCCCTTGACTCACTACCCCTCAGCACTAGCCAGGGAAGGTGGAAACAAGACACAGGCCAATAAGTCAGAACAGAAACAAATTCCAATGCTTCTGCAAGAAGCCACTTGAGAGGAGCCCTTACCCTGAATCTTTCTCTCTTCACTTCCACGCTCTGCTTCTGAAAATCCCCTCCACTCTTCCATCCGACAAAATTGCCTTCAATTTCCAATGACCCTCATAACAAGCTAGAAACATTGACTGGATTTAATTATTGAGCTTCCCCAGTTTTGGGCCTTTATGATTTCCCCTTGAATAATAAAAAGATGACAAGATGAACTCTTCTGCAAGTACGATAGTGCGACCAATAGGAATTCGTAGAACTAGGATGAAGTTCATTTTTACCAAATACCAAATGTTTGGTTGAAGCCTTTTTGATATTGCCTATGTTTTACGTCATTTCTGAAGTTTATTACTTATCGATGTAAGTAGGGGTCTGTGAGAGTTCAGTGAATTTCAGGGAAAACTGGAACACTTCTCCCCTGATGTGGCCGATGCGGGGCTCACCCGATCCACAAGTTCTACTTCCGCGGTGTTACTGGGTTTTGAGAGGGACATGGGAAGTAAAAAACATACCCCTTCCCTCACAGAACTTGCAGGAAAGTTGGAAAGCAAGCGCAACATTTAATATATATAATCATCATATATATAATCATCAACTTCAGAGAGAGGAAGGGAAAGGGAGAGAAAAATCAATGAGAGAGAAACATCGATCAGCTGCCTCCTTCAAACCCCCTACTGGGGACTGAGCCAAAAAACTGGGCATGTGCCCTGACTGGAAATGGACCGGTGACCTCCTGGAGGGACAATGCTCAACCCACTGAGCCACAACAGCCAGGCGAGAGTAACATTTAAGATATGTTTGGAAAGCATTAAAATATTCTTGGACTTTTGATGCAGTAGGAGTCAGGCAGGAAGGAGAAGGAGGCAGAGGAGGAGGGGGGGGGTGCTGGATTTTGATGAAGAAGGAGCAGGAGGAGACCTTCCAGCAGCTTCAAGATTCCCAGAAGATAAAACATGATCCCTTGCCCTAACTGGTTTGGCTCAGTGGATAGAGTAGGGGTCCTCAAACTACGGCCCGCGGGCCACATGCAAATACAAATATTGTATTTGTTCCTGTTTTGTATTTTTACTTCAAAATAAGATATGTGCAGTGTGATAGGAATTTGTTCATAGTTTTTTTTTTTTAAACTATAGTCCAGCCGTCCAACGGTCTGAGGGACGGTGAACTGGCCCCCTGTTTAAAAAGTTTGAGGACCCCTGGGATAGAGCGTCAGCCTGTGGACTCAAGGGTCCCAGATTCGATTCCGATCAAGGGCATGTACCTTGGTTGCGGGCACGACCCCAGTAGGGGGTGTGCAGGAGGCAGCTGATCCATCTCTCTCATCGATGTTTCTAACTCTCTATCCCTCTCCCTACCTCTCTGTAAAAAAAAAAAAATCAATAAAATATATTAAAAAAACAAACAAGCAAGAAAAAAATGTGATCCCTAGAATAAATACGGAAGGAAGGAGAGATGGTTGGCAGGAAGGATGGCCGGGAGACAGAGCGAGCCCGTTGAGTGGACATTTCCAGGTCAGTTATTACACAGATGTAGCCTGCTGTTACCGTGAATCACATCATGAAGATGCAGCCTTCTGGGAAGCATTTAAAACTTTTCATTCATTCATTCATTCATTCACTCTCTCATGCAAATCATTTATTGGAAACTAGGTGACTGTGTTGTGTGTGCCAGGAGCCTTCTGGGTCCTGGGGAGCTGAGTGAGCGGGTGGGCCCAGGTCCCTCCCTCCAGGACCTGGGGTTCAGGGCAGGACAGGCCATGGAAAGCACTGGGCACAGGAAGCAGGATAAGCGGAGGTGGTGATGGGCACCCTGAAGAGAGTGACAGAGCGACTGTGAACACAGAGTCTCCGCTCCTATTTTGAGACAAAAGAGAAATACCAAATTGGCATTTACATGTCACAAGATGCTATCATCCAATAAAATCTGTTTTTATGATCATGTATAAAAATTGTGGAATGCTCTTTCTCTTGAAACATTTTTCTGTGATGAAGTACTTTTTATCACAGTTCCCAAATTCTCATATTTATTGACTAGTTTAGTATAGGACCACAGTGCAGCCCAACAGGGCTGGTTTTCAAGGGACTTTCTTAGGCGAAGGGCCATGACCTCCCGCCACCCCCGCCTCTGGCCCTGTATGCCCCCGCTGCTCCGTGACACAGCCGCGGTGCATCCGAAAGCCTGGCGATGATAAATGAGGGGGAGCCTGCTTAAGGCCTTTGTAAAGTTTAATGAAAGATTTATCTCTCGAGGGTAATGTTTCCCCTTCTTTCACTGGAATGAGAGTTTGATAACCTCTCATTGTGCTTTTGATAAATTACACCTCACAGTCATAACTAAAATCACAAAGTGGAAAATTTTAAAAATAGCTAAGCAAGGCCTGCTTATCACCAAGTGGTTCAAACACTAGGTTCTGTAAAACTAAGTTGGCCATTTGCAACAGTTTACTTATGGAGCCGAGGGAAACTGTGACGCGGACTCTGTCCCCGGGGCCGGCTCCAGCCGCAGGGACGGGAGGGGCAGCTCAGAACGGCCGTCCAGGGGCAGCCCTCTAACCCACAGCCAAGCTCGCACCAGAGCCGCCCGCACTGTCCTTTAAGCCACGAAGGGTTAATTTTCAAATGTAACATATGGGTTTGTATTCTTACCTACCAATTTGCATGCCAATTGAAAAGAAAATTACCCAGCCCTATCAAAATAAAAGCAAAACATTTTAAACTCTTCAAGGGATGTTTCTTACAAAATGAATCCATATTTGAGGTAAGAAATCACATAACACATAAACATACCAAAAGGAAATGAAAGTGCTTCTGACCCTCCCACTGCACCCCAATCCTCTCCCCTTGTCTCCCCATATCCTGGTCCTACTCACTCACACACACCTCCAGCCCCCTACCACACCCACTGCAGGTAACACACACTACACTCTCTGTGGTGGGTACAGGAGATATTAAAATGTCAGTGCAAATATGTATAGATAATTCAACATATGTTTACCCTAATCAGAATATCCAATACATATTTATATAAATACATAATTATGTAACAATTAAATATACAGAAATACTGTCTATATTATATAAAATACAAATAAAATTATGTAATTTTTAATAAAACATACTTCATGTAAATTATATAATTTACATAATATTTACTTATAATTTATGTATAATTATATATTTTAGTAATTAAATTACTACTGTAGTTTAATATAAAATACTACATACACTATATAACCATTCACTTTTTTTTAAAATATATTTTATTGATTTTTTACAGAGAGGAAGGGAGAGAGATAGAGAGTTAGAGACATCGATGAGAGAGAAACATCGATCAGCTGCCTCCTGCACACTTCCCACTGGGGATGTGCCCACAACCAAGGTACATGCCCTTGACCGGAATCGAACCCGGGACCCCTCAGTCCGCAGGCCGACGCTCTATCCGCTGAGCCAAACCGGTTTCGGCAACCATTCACTTTTAAAAATATATATTTTTTTATTGATTTCAGAGAGGACAGGAGAGATAGAAATACCAATGCTGAGAGAGACTCGTGCATCGACTGCCTCCTGCACGCCCCCTACTGGGGATCCAGCCCACAACCCGGGCATGTGCCCTGACCAGGACTAGAACCAGTGATTTGGTTCCTGGGTCGGTGCTCAACCAGAGCCACACCGGCCGGGCTTTCTGAAGCATTTTAAGAACAATCTGTGGCAGAATGGTTGGCTCCGCTCACCGTCTGGCTAATGCAGACAATCCTACAGCTCGCCAAGGCTGCCCTCCATGGAAGCGGGTGTCGGGCTTGGGGGGAGGGGAGGTGAGGGAGGGAGGCGAGAGGGAGGCCCTGCCTCCGAGCCACTGAGACCCAGGGCTGCCACGTGCTGCTGGAGGGTCCGGGCCATCTCTGTGACTATCTCCAGGAATCACACAGGCTGGCTGGCTTGATTAATGACCAAAGAGCAAACTTCAGAAGGAATTACATGTTTTCTGCCAAACAGTGGCTGCTTGGTATCGATTCCGGAGGAGTGAGTGGAGGAGTCAGGCTGGTTATCTGTTTTCCTTTCCTGCAATAACATGGCCAGGGCACACCTGGCCTCCTGGCTGTTGGGATGCAATACTGCTGATGGGCGCTTTCGAAGGCCGCAGGGCTGCGCCCACCGTGGGAGCCAGGCTGCCCCCTCTTCTGTGTGGCCTGGAAACTAAGAATGCGTTTTATATTTTCATTTTTTTAAATATGTTTTTACTGATTTTTTTTTAGAGAGAGAGGAAGGGAGAGGGAGAAACATTAGTGATGAGAGAGGAACACTGATCGGCTGCCTCCTGCACGCCCCCTACTGGGGATCAACCCACAACCTGGAGCTCAAATCTCAGTGTGTCAGCATGGGAGCAGCTGCCCCCACCATTTCCGGACACATGGGGGCGCTCTGGCGGAGTGTGACCGACAACATGTGGCCGCAAAGCCCGGAGTTCACTGTGGCTCCCTTTTTGAAGAGAGTTTGCTGACCCCTGACACACGATGCTCAACAAATGGCAGCTCATGTAGGACATCAAAACAGCTGAAGACGAAACGAACGGTGTTCAAAGTGAAGGAATGAAACGGGGGGCGGGGGGGGGGGGCTGAAGGCAGCTGGAGCAGCCCCCTCCTCCCAGGGGGGCGGACTTCTCAGAGGTCAAGCAGAGGGTTCGAGAGTGGCGTGGGGGGGCAGCTCAGGGAGGTCACGGCGAGGCCTAGTGTGCCTCCACGTCCCCTGTGGCTGCGGACACCCAGCCCCACAGTCGCGTCACCCCAGGCTCAGGGCTGCTGAGAGGAGAGGCTGGGAGTCACATTTTTATGTGAAATGCCGGCCACCGATTAATTTTTAAAACTTCTATTCAACAAAGTGTAGGAGAAACAAATACATCTGTGTGCCAAGTAAAAAAAAAAATAATAATAAAGGTTTAATATGAAGAATAAAAAAATGGCCCACATTGATGAGAGGGTAATTTTTCATTGAAATACATTTTGAGGTCAACACGGCCTTGCTCACGCGTAAGACTGTCTCCTTTATTTTTTTCCTAGAGAGGCATTTGTGCTTTAGAAGTATCCAAGCACAGATGAAGACATAATTTCCTTCCCTTTCAACATTTTGAAATTCTTGTCTCATTTCTTTCTGTCATCACAAGCTCTCGGAGTGGGGGGGTCGTACTTGCCGGCCCCAGTACCCGGCAGAGCCAGCTCAGGAGCGACTGCAGATGCTGCTGAGAAAGCTGAACGAAGAGGAATCCAGGCCCCGCTCCCTGTGTCACGTCTCCACTCTGAGCAAATCCACCCAAACTGTCAGGCTGATCCGCAGTAACCGAGACCCTGACACTGCGCGGTCCTCAGGCAAACACGCGACTCCCGGACTCCCCGGCCCACCCGCCTGCCAGGTCTCCCTCATGCAGCCCAGGGAAGGGATGTGGGTCCCCGGCATCTCCCCAGGTGCCGCCTGCCCAGGAGTCTCTGTTCCGCAGACACGTACACATCAGCCTCGCGGGGAAGCGGCGGGCTTCATGGCAGCGTGAGCAAGACGTATGCTTTCGTACTTCAACTTGTTAGTGTGATTCACGACACGACCCTGTGCAATGCAGCTCTTCCAATTGCCGGGGAAGAAGTTATGTTCTCTCCAAAAAGAGAGGCTGGAAATGATGCATCTGTAGTCACCTGTGTGCATAAGCTCCGACTCACCACGGGCATAAATACGTGTGTGCTCCTGCTAATAAGCCTCCGAGGCTGCAGAAGCCGGTGTGGATGCTGTGCAGACACGGGAGGCTGCGTGGGCAGGGCAGGGACAGGACCCCTCCAGGCCCCTCCTGCCCTCCCCTCCCTCCAGGCCCCTCCTACTCTCACCCCCCTCCAGGCCCCTCCTGCCCTCACAGATCCTTTCATCCTGGGTGATATGAGATTTCTCACACGTGCTTCCAGAATAAAATATTTCCTTGATGACTCTAATATTTACTAAGTTAGCTTCCAGCCTTGGTTTTTAAATGCCTCAAGTACTTTGAATTTTACCTACATATGTATAGACAGGTAAATATAAACAAACTTATTTAGGGGCATATGAAGATGAATTTACTCCAAGAGACGTAGTAAACTGACATGTTTCACATTTTCCAACTCCTACCGGAAAGAAGCCACTGTCAGATAAAGGGGCAAGAAGGCGACATCTAAGTACATGCACATCTAAACGCTCAAGGCCGCCCACTGCCACTGCAAGTGTCTCAGCATGCACTCTACTGTGTGCCTGAGCCTGCCCTTACTGCGTGTCACATGTGCCCTGAGCTGCCCTTACTCGTGTGGGATGAGCCCTGAGCCTGCCCTTACTGCGTGTCACATGTGCCCTGAGCTGCCCTTATTGCGTGTCACATGTACCCTGAGCTGCCCTTACTGCGTATGGATGAGCCCTGAGCCTGCCCTTACTGCGTGTGGATGAGCCCTGAGCCTGCCCTTACTGCGTGTCACATGTGCCCTGAGCTGCCCTTACTGCGTATGGATGTGCCCTGAGCCTGCCCTTACTGCGTGTGGATGTGCCCTGAGCCCTTACTGCATGTCACCTGTCCCCTGAGCCTGCCCTTACTTGTGTGGGATGACTTATAAACACTGGCCCTCACGGGCAGCTTCCAGATGGCCCTGCGCTGGGGTGCCCGGCCCTCCCGGCGGCTCTCAGACGCAGGTGGATGGTCAGACTTGGGGCTGTGCCCATCTCCGCCACACGTGCATGGAGCTGACTGTCACCCCAGCAGGTCGGGGCACGTCCGGAAGGTCGCTGGCCCTCTTCTCACCTGGTCCCAACACCTGCTGCCTCGCAGTGTTTTCTTTTAAGCAGTAACATTATCCGGAGGCTTGCCAAGCCTTCCAACAGCCTCCAAGCTGCTTGGTATCACAGACAAGACCCTCCGTGACTGGCCCTGGCTTCCCCGGCCCTCTCCTGGCTCCTCCCGGGCCCTGACCTCAGGGTTTCCCAGGGAGCAGTGTTCACAGACCCGTGTGTCTCTGAATTGTCTCTTGACCAGCCTCTGACTCCATTCCTCCTTAGTCCCAACCTACCCCCCGCCCCCCGCCCCCCGCCCCCCGAGCAGAATCAGAGACAAGGGTGGCTACAGAGGCTGGTGAGGGGTGACCCTAAGGACAGCGGGGAGATGGACAGAGAGAGGCCGGGACGCATGGAGCCAACTGAGGTCGTGGGCTCGTCCCCATGGGGCCACCGCGGGGTTCCCCCAGCAGCAGACGGTGGAGGCCCCGGTGGGATGCACTGGCGACCTGGGCCCCTCACCTCTCCCCCCCCCCACGGCTCACCGCCCTGCTTGGCGGCTTCCCCGGAAAACCCTCCACTCGGCAGGGTGAGCGCGGGGAGCGTGTCGTGTCTAGACAAGGGTTCAGCGGGGGTTGATTAAGCCGTTTCTTTTTGCTCATGGCTTTGTGTGCCAGCCCGAGGCAGCCTTCAATTCCTCGGTGACCCGCTCTGCTGCCGGCACCGGGCCAGGTTCCTCGGACGGAAAGAGCCACTCTTGGGCCCGAAGTCTGTCTGCTCCGCAGGCGGGGCCGCTGGGCTTACAGGAGCGAAGGTTCGCTGCACTTCATTTATTTTTTGCTGCAAGTTGCCTTTCTGAAATGTGTTTTATTTAATCTCTGATCTTCAGGACACGACTACAGCACAACATTTTTTGTGCCCTGCTGACCAGAAATAACAATTTATTTGAGGATGCCAACGTCCATGGGGTTTTAAGAGGAGCGATGTACCTGGGTTGCCGCTGTGCTCAGTAAAAAACTGGACTCACTGTAGTTGTTTTCCACACACCGGTGAACGGACGGTTCGCTTTCATAACGGAATTAAAAATACATGAAGGCATTCTCCCATCTGGCAGAAGCTCTGTCTTCGAAGGATGTCGCTCGCTGACTCTTCAGAGGTGTCATCTCTTTGAGGACATCCCTGGATCAGCACTTGAATCCTGAGAAATGCAATTCTGTGCGTCTCCACTGAGCTTCACCCAAGTCCAGAACTAACAAGGCTCGACTTTGGGAGAGCGGCTTGGCCAACGGATGCAGAGTATCGATTCTCAACAACTCCTGACGCAGCGACGGAATCGACATTAGAGCGTCTGTGGCAGGAACAGTCCCTCCGGATGGAGAACCCACTGCAAACTCAGTGTCGGGTCGACTCTGCTGAGCCCCGGGGCCTGGGAGGGGAGGGCCCTGTGCGGGAACCCCAGCAGTCTCCCCAATACCCGAGGTCCCATTCCAGGGACAGGGTGCCTGGGTTCGAGTTAGGAGCGCACGGAGGACACGGGCACTCTCACTGAAGGACTCTTTAACACTCCAGAGCGAATTCAAAAGCGATTGGAGTTACTGTTATTTTTTAAAGTTTTTTAAAATTGAATTTATTGGGGTGTCATTGCTTAATTGCATTATGCAGGTCCAGGTGTACGAGTCCACAACACATCATCTGTATATCACACTGTGTGCTCACCACCCCAAGTCTCCTTCCATCACCACTGATCCTCCCTTTACCCTCTTCCACCCCCCACCCCCACCCCCTTTCCCTCTGGTAATCACCACGCTGTTGTGCCTATGATTATTTTTTCATCGACTTTTGCTTAATCCCTTCCCCCAGCCCCCAGCCCCGCCCTCTGACAATATCTCATCACGCCGTGCGCTCAATGCTGAGCCACACCTGCCTGCACTCACAGGCATTCTTCTTAACACGACTCTCAAGGACCAAGAAAGTAAAAGGGAAAGAGAAGCCCCAGGAAGCCTCCTGATCTGTTCAACCTGTTCCCGTAATAACCGAGGGCCCATTCCAGACGCTGCACAGTTCCTTTTTATGGATTTGACGGGAACATTTTAAACTGTGTGCGCCGTCACCGTGGCCGCGTTGCGCTTAGAGCACACTCACAATTATTAAAACGAGCTGCCACTTACTAAATGTCAAAAACCGCCCAGCTCCAACCGGGCTCAACGTGACTCTAACAGTCTCAAAACTTAACGGCCATGAAGAAGCACCTATTACCTTGGGCGGCGTTCCACAGTAGGCGCTTTTATTTTGCCGCCCCTTCCTGGAACTCTCTGTAGGCATCAATGTTTGATGTGCTCCAAAACGATGGCCAGTTTTATTTCTGTTGTTTGCAAGGAAATTTTCTGAAATGCCCGCTTCCCCACAAGACTTATGTCCACTGGAACTGGGGCGACCACCCACACGCTGAAGCTCTCCCAGGTGAGGTGCTGCTGAATGTCTGCGGGAGGCGGGGTCCCCACGGAGAGCCCTGGTCCGAGGGGTCCTTCCCCCCATCAGAGACGGCTATTACTTGACCTGGGTTCGCTCCCTGTCGGCACGGCCCACCGGTGCGCAGATGCCCAGCTCAAACGTGTCATCACCAGCCCGGTATTTGGGGATCACCCTTCACAAACCATGCAAACTAGGAGCTCGTGAAGTGGGGGGCCTGCTGATGGCTTATCTTCCCAAATGTGCATGTAAATTTAAAAAAAAAAATTTTTTTAAATAAAAACAAAGGCCCTACCTTCTCAGGTAAAGCAAGTCACGATCCCAGTTAACCTCACGGGACAGTGAGAGAGCAGTTCTCCCAGGTGCTCCAAGAAAGATGGGTGACCCTCGGGGAGCGGCTTCTCACCCGCATCGTGAGGCCGACCCCTGAGGCTGCTGGAGCCCGCCCTGCTCACAGCTAGCAGGTGCGGAACGGGGTGCACCCCCAAGTGTATCCATTCTGCTAAGAAGGAGCCATTACCTGCCAACGTCCGCCGCCCCCGCCCCCCCTTCCACCCAAACAAATGTGCCGGCTTAAAGCAGGGGCGGGGAACCTTTTCTCTGCCTGGGGCCATTGGGTATTTCTGACATCATCCACGGGCCATACAAAATTATCCACTTAAACATCAGCCTGCTCTATTCGGTCAGGCATTTAATTAACTCACCCCTCATGCCTTGGCAGGGCCAGACCCAATGATTTCTTGGGGCTTACGTGGCCCTCGGTCTAGAGTCTAGGGCCCCAGACGTTCCCCGCCCGTTAAAGTAACCATGTCTGTGGTTCAGGAAGCTGTGGGCTGGCCCTGTCCCTGGGCTCCTGTGAGCGAGGGTCTCGGCAGGTCAGCCTCCTGTGGGCTGGGCTCACTCACGCCTCCGGGCTCAGCTGTCCTGTCTGCTGGGGGCAGGATGGCCTACGATGACCTGGCTAGGCTGCTGCCTCTGCCCCGGACCCAGCAGGCTAGCCCAGGCCTTCTAATGCAGCGGTTCTCAACCTGGGGGTCGCGACCCCTTTGGCGGTCGAACGACCCTTTCACAGGGGTCGCCTAAGACCATCCTGCACATCAGATATTTACATGACGATTCATCACAGTAGCAACATGACAGTTCTGAAATAGCAACGAAAATAATTTTATGGTTGGGGGTCACAACGTGAGGAACTGTATTTAAAGGGCCAGAAGGTTGAGAACCACTGTTCTAATGGCTGTGGGAGAACACCAATGAAAGGAGAGGAAGCACTCAGGACCAGAGGGGCACATCCTGTCCCCAAAGCCAATCGCAAGGCCAGCCGGGATCAATGGACTAAGGAGCAGACCCCGCCTACTGATGGGAGAAGCTGCGAGAAACTGCCAGCAAAGGGCGTGGACAAGAGGAGAGGTTTTCTGGGTTAAGAGTCCACGTTCGTCACCACGGGGCTACCTGGAATTGAGGGCTGTAGGTCCACGTCCCTCCCCTGAACTGCTATTTGTAAAAGCCCACTATCTGTGCTGTGCTTTTCTGACATGACATTTTAATTTCATTCTTTTACTAGACCTACAGAGCAAGATAAAGACACACAAAACAAGGGGTACACTGCCTGATTGTTCCTCTTCAAAACATCGGCGAAAACCGCGCATCTGGTAATTAGCCACATGGTGATATGATTCCAACATTTCAAAACCCTCAATTCCAGCTCAAAGGCGCTAAGAAGCTAGTCAATATCATGTCAATCCAGGGTGGTAAGTGGGAGCTGTTAACAAGGTACTGAATTAGCACACCTATGTTCCCCGGTGGTACTTAGAAGGGAAGGTTGCGAGCTGAGTTACTCTCCACTTTGAAAAATCAATTCGCTATCAAGTCCTTCTCACTCCCGTCTTAGGGAATTAACAACTATTTCCTCCGAGGCCCCCGGGGGTGAGTATGACGTCCTGGTGACGATATGATACTCCCCTTGGAGTCAGGCAGACCGGGCTCCGCACCCTGGTTACCACACGCCTAGTTAGCGGCTTCAGGTGAGTCACCAGTACATCAAGGACTGTCTCCCGTCCGGAAAACTGGAACTAGCAGGCTCGATACTTCCTTTGTCCCCCTGGTGGGAGAGGGCGCACGCTGCAAAAAGCCCTGCACGCAGTAACTGCTCAGTAAACACCCGGTCTGACTGGAGTCTTCCTTCAGGTGAGACTGGTAATCAGGACACACACGGGAATTTAAGGTGAGACAGAAAAAGTGGCGTTTAAACCATAAAACTGTGCTCCCAAGGCAACTTAGAAAGTATACACTCCCTATCACTCATGGAAGAATTTTAGATTGACCGTCTTTCACATAATTTCTAGTTGCACTCCAAATTATGTAGAAATGAGTAAGAAGAAATCTCTCCCATCCCTGCCCCCATTCTCCCTTCTAACCTCAAAGAGAGGGTCCCCTCCCTCGTGTCCTCTGCTGTGGGTAGGACACACCTGCCCAAGGACCAGTTACCTGTCCCTTCCAGTTTCCGACCTGGTCAAGACAGTTACCTGGGAAAGACCTACTCCAAGAACATATGGCGACAACGGAAGTGAAGGCAGTGAGGAGGGGCCCATGACGTCGGGGGGACAGCGTAGGAAGCCACACTAAAGCGATGAGGACAAAACCGGTGGCAGCCACACGGCTAAGAACCCAGACCCCGGAACCTCAGCCGACAAATGTGGGTCCTGGCTTCGGAGCGTGGCCTGGCCTGGCACCGCCAAGGAGGGCGGGGGCTCCAGGGTCCATGGCCCATGTTGCCACCAGCGTCAACGGTCCCCATCGAGGCGGGTTCTGAAGGCAGGGAAGGGACGCATCGGTGAACGCCCGCATCACCTGTTTCCTGTCCCCCTCCTCATCCTCTCACTGCTCATTCTCCATCCCCTCCTTGTGGTGTTCCCTTAAAAAATACATACATCTATGTATAAATGTAGATGTGTATGTCTATCTGTATATAGATACAAATCATGCATAATTCTCTCTCATTTTATTAGGGAGGATGCAGGCTGTATTTATCAAGGTGATATTGATGGAGCAAGTCTGTATTTTATTTAATCAACTCATTGATTTAACAAGAATTTGAATTCTCTTGCACAGAAAGTTTAGTTATAAATGAGCTGACCTGATGGAGAGGATTGGTAACACGGAGCTATGCAACAATTAAAGTTCCATTTTCATTTTTCTAAAAGAAAGATGTTTGCACAGTTTTATTCGTACTCATTTCTAAGAAAACCTCAAACTTTTTAATAAATATTCACTATATATTGTCTTTGACAACTTACAAAAATTTTAACATTGCATTTGGAAAACTCTGAGGATATATATATATATATGTATATATATATATATATATACATACATAGTGGAGAGTCTATAATAACTGCAGGACTTCATTAAAATAAAATATTTTTTAAAATATATTTTTAGTGATTTCAGAGAGGAAGGGAGAAGGAGACTGAGAGAGAGAAACATCAATGATGAGAGAGAATCATTGATTGGCTGCCTCCTGCATGCCCCCCACTGGGGATCACACCCACAACCCAGGCACAAGCCTTACCAGGAATCGAACCATCACCTCCTGGTTCATAGGTCGACGCCAGCCGGGCACATTGAAATATTTTTGATAAACATCATATTAAAAGGTAAATTTCACTGCCGATATGAATGGTTACGAAGGTAAAACTGGAGTGTGGCACCCAGCTGAAGGGAACAAGGTGGAAAGGTGGCAGGATTCGCAAGTCACTTTTCTCGTAAAAACACCCACTGTTCCAAAGTCCCTGTGTCCACACTCAGGACTTGCACGAGGCTCTGCCATCCTCCCCGAAGGCCAGGCCTAGCCAAGCGCTTCTACGCCATAGCGCATCTGTGTGACACCGGGGCCGGGCGGGAGGCCGTCTGGGAAGATCCTGGATTGCTGTGTTGCTCTGGGCTCCAACACTCTGTGTAGTCTGATCGCCTGGCCTCACGGCCCTGTTTAGCTCTGCTCCGTCATTCCTGCCGCCATGACACTCCCGTGGCTCCTCAACACCCAACATTTCCCGGCGAGGCACCTGATTCTCCCGGGGCACCCATCTGCCCCCTGACTGTCCCCTGGCTGTCCCCGTGCTGGGCAGCACCCTCGGCCTTGGCCTGAAATCAGATGAGTCTGCACAGATTACGCAGGTGGAGTGCTTTGGCTGGGCGACACGAAAAGGTTCTCATACCTGCTAGCACTTTCCACGTGGATCGGGTTGGGATGATTGTTCCAAACCAAAACCCCAGGAGCTGCTCAGGAAACAAGGACTGAGGCAGCCAGACTCGAACCCTGACCCCTGACTCTGGCTGGGCTTCGGGCTGGCCCTGTCCTGAAAGCGCGAGTCAGAGGGTGGACGATGTGGGCTCTAGCCTTAGACAGAACAGGGGAGTTTGAATCCTGGATTCCAGCACCACCTCTTCAGGGCCCTTGGGCAAATTACTTAATTTCCGTGAGCTCAATTTCTTAACTTGTGAAATGGATATAATACCTCCCAGCATTGTTGTAAAGAGGAAAAAAGTAGGATAATAAATGAAATCATTCATAAGCACCTAATAAATGATGGCTATTTTTTCTCATTATAGCAACTGACTGAAAGTTGCCCTTAATATCGAGCGGACTTCGGATGAAAATAGAAGGAATTATGGACGATGCCTTTGCAGAACAGAGTTCATAACTATAAATATTTGCATAGACATATATGCCTCTAAAGTCCCGAGGAACACAGAAAAAGACTGAATTTCTAAATTCCACGGATATGTATTAAAAATTATATGCACTGATCAACATGGTGTGAAGGGGCTGAAGAAACAGACCGGATTTTTCTGGGACGGTAATTTTTGTTCGATGAATTATTTATAAGAAGAATGAAGTAGAAACAAAAGAAATATGAAAGCAGAAGGCTTACCTCATCAGTCATAATCTTTCAAACATCAGCAATGAAGTTATAATCATTTGCCACCTGCTGGGAGATCCACCAACAATGTAATATTGTGTCGTGTAAAATGTATCAGAATGTGAAAGGAATTAATCCCCGGTGAGCTGTTAAGTGTCTGCCGTGAGTTCGCCCTAATTGTGGGTGTTTCTTGTCACAGCAAAGTAAAATTGTAGCGCTGGTTGAAAACAGACTTTGGGGGAGGGGCTTTGTCAAATGAGAACATTTTCAAGAAAATGTTCTTCTGTCATCTGGAGCCTCGTGAGCAGTGAGTGCGGTTATGGGACCACAGCTATGGAGGCTGTGGTTGCTCACAGGGAACTGGGCCCCGTGGCCTCGGGCGTGACACGGTGTGGCATCCCTCAGCAGTTATCGGGCTGATAAACACCCTCCCACGTGTCAGAGGGGCCATGAATGTTTCCTTTGTTTTTTGTTTGTTTTCGTTCATCCTCGCCTGAGGGTATTTTTCCCATTGATTTTTAGAGAGTGGAAAGGAGGGTGAGAGAGACACATTGATGGTTGCCTCCCGCACACCCCGCAACCAGGGCCAGCCGGGGACCTAGCCTGCAAACCAGGTTCGTGCCCTTGACCGGAATTGAACTCTCGACCCTTCAGTCCGAGGGCCAACGCTCTAATCATTGGTCCAAACCGGCTGGGGCAGATGTTTGCTTTGTGTAGTGAAAACCTAATGGGGGTCTTCAGTTATGGGGGTTCTTGCAGGCAGGGGTTCAGGGACCCAGCTCACCCATGGCTCAGCGATCCGCACCCCGGAGGGGACCCTGAGCCCAAGGTTGTTGTGACCGGGCTGGAGACAGGGGTCCTACCCCTGCTACCATCCTGTCAGCTGCAACTTCGACGGCTACGGCACATGGAACAGGGGGCTGGGGTGGCGCCCGAGGCCTCCTCTGAGGAAGGGGAGCCGGGGAGGTGGCAGCGGGCCGGCGTCTGCCACACCAGGCAGCTGAGAGGGCCACCTGCAAATGGCAGGGCTTATTTTTTTTTGACCCAAGACTTGCCCGTGACCTTCAAGGTTATAGAAGAAACAGGCATCATCTTATGTCAAAACGATCCCAAATGCTTCCAATTAAACACGGCGCCAGCCACCTTAGGAGTCCAGTGTCAGCCACAAGCACATCCCTAAACGAGGCTTCCCTCCCCCTTTCACAGAATATGTGGGAATTGGATTATTACAGCCCAGTTATTTCTAAAAATGAGTAACACGTCCACGGGGCGTTGCTGAAATGCACAGAGGCATGTTAATGGCCTATGAATATTCAAGCCCTCATTACGCCCGCAGTTTATAATGATCAAATTCCCTTGACGGAGATGTGCAGCGCACGGTGAAGAAGGCATCCATTTACAAGCCATGCCCTGCGTGTTCGGCCACTCGCTTCAGTTCTCGGCTCTGGCTCAGTCTCCCCACACTCGTTTTGGGGGACGCTAATATCGCCCCACTCCGTCCCCCGGGGGTGGTGTCCATTCCCCACTTGGAGGGGAGGACGTTCCTACTGGATGTCATGCAACTGACAAAAAACTCACCTGGAACTTGGGGAGATGCAGGGACTGCGTGCCACAGGGAACACGCCTGGGGTGGGGGACAAAGGTCTGGGAAGTGAGGAAGGAGCCACTGAGAATCACCTTCCACAGACACGCAGACACACCTGGGACCAAGTCCGAGGACATCTCCAAGCCACACCCCCGGGTGAGACAGGTGCTGCAGAGGCCTGTGCTGTTCTCCTGGAGAGACCCAGGTGGGGCCTCCCTGCACTGGGACCTGCAGCAGGAGACCCAGGTGGGGCCTCCCTGCACTGGGACCTGCAGCAGGAGACCCAGGTGGGGGCCTCTCTGCACTGGGACCTGCAGCAGGAGACCCAGGGTGGGGCCTCCCTGCACTGGGACCTGCAGCAGGAGACCCAGGTGGGGCCTCCCTGCACTGGGACCTGCAGCAGGAGGCCCATGGTGAGCAGGTGACACCCACATGCTCGCTCAGCGCAAACTCCACCCTCTCTAGGTATTAATCTCCAGCTTCTTTCCTTTCCTTTCTTTTCATCAAGTCCAAGATTTCTTACGTCTTGATTTTTTTTAACTTTTAAAAAATATATTTTCATTGATTACAGAGAGAAAGGAGAGGGAGGGAGAGAAACATCAATGACGAGAGGGAATCATGGATCGGCAGCCTCCTGCACACCACACACTGGGGATCGAGCCCGCAACCCTGGGCCTGTGCCCTGACCGGGAATTGAACTGGGACCTCCTGGTTCATAGGTCAACGCTCAACCTCTGAGCCACCGCACCTGGGCCTGACAACTTAATTTTGATGAGAAGAAAACCTGAAGGACAAAGACTGTCCAGAGAGCCAGGAACAAAAGGGAGGCTCCACCTGCTCACGCACAGGAAACGCACAGGGTGCTCAGTGCTCTCCTTGAGGCCGACCCGCCAGGCTCCCGCACAGACACTGCGAGAAACTGCCAACCACGCAGCTTTGGCGGAGAAGGTCAGCGGGAAGAAGAACTCGAGGAAATAACAACATGAGAAGAACAAACAATTACCTTTTGGATTTCACGAGCTTTGGGGCAGGTAGAAAAGGGTGAGCGCCCTGCAGAGAAAGGGCGGATGATGCCAGGAAAGGTAAGGACCCAGCAGGCCTACCTGGGAGATGCAGGCCGCTCCAGGCGCCCTGTCGTGGCCCGGGCAGGTGAGGGTCTCCCCTCCCGCCTTGGAAAACAAGCGCCTGTGAGGTATGGCACAGCGGAGAGCAGGGCAAGGAGGGGCGCTGTCCATGGAGCCGGCACAAGGCACAGCTCAATATGGAAATTACAGTAAGATGCCGCCTGTGCCCACAGCAGGTGGGTTCACCTTTATGAAGCATGTGCTCTGGGGGAAGGCACAGTTCAGAGTTTCCATGTGTTAACACACTTAATGCAACAACCTTACACGTTTGGGCGCCGTTATCGTCATCGGTTTGCAAATGACCAAACTGAGACGGGCACAGGCTATGCATTGTCCTTGGAAGGAGATTTTTTAAAATTTTATTTATTTTTGCCGAAACCGGTTTGGCTCAGTGGATAGAGCGTCGGCCTGCAGACTGAAAGGTCCCAGGTTCGATTCCGGTCAAGGGCATGTACCTGGGTTGCGGGCATTTCCCCAGTGGGGGAAGTGCAGGAGGCAGCTGATCGATGTTTCTCTCTCATTGATGTTTCTGGCTCTCTATCTCTCTCCCTTCCTCTCTGTAAAAAATCAATAAAATATATTTAAAAAAAAATTTTTTTTATTTATTTTTAATCCTCACCCAAGGATAGTTTCTCCATTGATTTCTAGAAGGTTTCCTAGAAGGTGGGAAGGAGAGAGGAAGAGGGGTGGTGACAGAAAGGAGGAAAGGAGGGGGAGAGAGACAGAGACAGACAGACAGACAGACACATCCATTGCTTGCCTCCCACACATGCCCCAACCAGGAACCTGCAGCCTAGGTACATGCCCTTGACCAGGAATGGAACCTGCAACAACCCTCTGTCCTGAAGACCAACACTCCAACCACCGAACCAAACTGGCCAGGGCACTGGCAGTAGATTTCATTTACTTATTTTTTATTATTATTACTAGAGGCCCGGTGCACAAAAATTTGTGCACTCGGGGGGGGAGGGGGGGTCCCTCAGCCTGGCCTGTGCCCTCTAGCAGTCTGGGACCCCTCGGGAGATAACGACCTGCTGGCTTAGGCCTGCTCCCGGGTGGCAGAGGGCAGGCCCAATCCCTAGGTGCAGCCCCTGGTCGGGCTCAGAGCAGGGCTGATTGGGGAGTTGGGGCGCCGCCCCCTGTCACACTCAAGGCAGGGTCGATGGGGAGGTTGTGGAGCAACCCCCTGTCACACACAGAGCAGGGCCCATCAGGGGGGTTGGGGCTCTGTACCCTGTCATGCACAGAGCAGGGCCCATCAGGGGGTTGGGGTGCTGCCCTCTATCACCCACAGAGCAGGGCGGATCAGGGGGTTGGGGCGCCGCCACTCTCACACTCAGGGCAGGGCTGATGGGGAGGTTATGGCTCTACCCCGTCACACACAGAGCAGGGCCCGTGGGGGGGGGGGGAGCTCCCCCCTGTCAGGCACAGAGCAGGGTGGATAGGGAGGTTGTGGCCCCGCCCCCTGTCACACACAGAGCCGCAGGGCGATCAGGGGGTTTGGGTGCTGCCCCCTGTCACGCTGATTCCAGTGCCGGGAGGCCTCACGGCTCCGCTGATCCCGGTGCTGGGAGGCATATTACCCTTTTACTATATAGGGTAGAGGCCTGGTGCATGGGTGGGGCCGGCTGGTTTGCCCTGAAGGGTGTCCTGGATCAGGGTGGGGGTCCCCACTGGGGTGCCTGGCCAGTCTGGGTGAGGGGCTGAGGGCTGTTTTCAGGCTGGGGGTGACTGAAGCTCCCAACCGCTCCTTTTTTCCTTTTTTTTTTTTTTTTTTTTTTTTTAATTCTGGGCCAGCTTTAGCTTGAGGCTTGGCTCCAGCTCTTAGGCCTCTGGCTGAAAGTAGGTTTCTGGCCTTTGCTTACAATGTTGCGAATCTGCTGGCTGAAGTTGGGCATATTTGTTACAGAGTTTCTTAAACTGCCAGCTCAGAGGCAGCGGCAGGCGGGGATCGTTGGTTTCCTCCGTCACTGGGGCAACCAAGCCTCATGTTAGTTTCAAGCTGCCTGGCTGCCGGCCGCCATCTTGGCTGACAGTTAATTTGCATATCTCGCTGATTAGCCAATGAAAAGGGTATCGGTCGTACGCCAATTACCAGGTTTCTCTTTTATTAGATAGGATTGATTTCAGAGAGAAAGGGAGAGGGAGAGACAGAAACAGCAATGATGAGAGAGAATCATTGACCAGCTGCCTCCTGCACGCCCCCTACTGGGGATCGAGCCTGTAACCCGGGTATGCGCCCTGACTGGGAATCAAACCATGACCTCCTCATTCATAGGTGGATGCTCAACCATCGAGCCAAACTGGCCATAGAGTTTAAATCACACTGACAAGTATTTAATGCACAGTAGAGCCCAGGGCTGGGGCTGCCGGGCAGACTGACATTCTCATGACACCTCAAGTTTAAGTTGGTGAAACTTTCCAGAGTGCTCGTGACAGTGTGGATGCTGAGGCTAAAGCCCACAAAATCCTCCCCTCTGGGATCTGTACTGAAGAAATCACCAGAGGTCAGGTGTTCAATGTTCAGTGGAGTGTTGTAGGAACAGCTTCACAACCAAATACTCAACCAAAGGGGTTTGTTACGCAAATGAAATCCTAAACACCATTTAGGATAATTATTAAGAAGACTTTATGGAATAAGGTGGGGGAAGGGCCATGATATAATGAAGCAAATCAAAACAGGACTCAAAACATTAAATGCCATCAATATAAAACTTTGACTTTACACATTTTGTAACTGCACACACACAGTAACACACACACTGAACATAAAGAGAAGGAAACCAGACTTTAACAGAGACGAGTGGTTAGAAAGTATGTTTTCATTTTCTCCTGTTCTGTATAATTTTTACACTGGGAACATTAATTGTTATTTGTAAAAGGGGCAGATAATATCCTCCATGTGCACTGAAGAGTGTTCGACTCCAAAGCAGGTGGAGGCGGGAGCGTCCACATCCTCACAACGACAGCTGTTCCACCTCGGTCTCCTCTGCGTTAATGAGTCAACATCCCCCCGCAGATGTGCAAACGAGACCTGGATGGATGAGCTCACTGCTCACCGCCACGCACAGTAACCTCGGTGTTTAAGGTGACCTGCCCTTAGGAGAAAAGACCATCGCAGGCACCATTTCTGGTCAAACCCTGAAGTGACAGTTTCAGAATTTTCCTAGCACTGTTTTCCTGCCTTCACAGATCATCTGGGACAGGATGACGCCTGGTCTCCTGTCACGGATGCCAGCGCTCCAGGGCGGCCCCAGGCTTCTGGAAGGGCTGGAGACAGCACCAGGGAGGAGCCGGTCAGCCAGCAAGTCTTTCTTCTGAGCCTGACTCCACGTATCCCCATCCTATTCTTTACACACCTGCCGACTCAGTTCTGTCCCAAACCTCTGACCTCTGCACAGGGCTCCCACCGGGCCCCCCCGGGCGATGGCATGGAGGCACCCTCTCTAAGGGGTGCCCTCGCTCAGTATCGTGATGATGGATTAACAAGTGCAGGCTGCATCGCAAGTGCTGGGCGCTGTTCTAACTTTTCCAGAGACCAAGTCTACCTAAGCCTCCAGTCAGTTCTATGGGGTGGACGATACTGTTATCAAACGGACTTTAAAATGGGACACCTGAGGGGGAGGCTAAGTGACTCGTCCAAAGGCTCAGAGCTCACAGGATGGAGCCGGGTGAGCCGCAGGGAGGGTGGGGCCAGGGGACACGCCACCGGCACCTCCACAGGAAGGCGGCCCCACAGGAAGGCGGCCGGGGCCTCACCTGGGCTCACCAAGCCCGCCCGGCCGGCCTGTGCGGCTGATTCTCGCAGGGACGACACTGCCTCTTTCCAGCTTGGCTTCATGTTCAGCCTCACCTGCATAGCGGTTCATATCACTATGGGTGACATACGCGCTCACGCAAATTTACACTCTGAATAAAACCACTCGAAAGGGGATTTTGGAAAGAGATGAAAGGATGAGTAACTCTCACTGGAATCCTGTCCCTGGACCCTCAGTGATCTGAGTCTGTTTTATGCTGAGATGGGTGAGGGCTCATCTGCACCAGGTTGCGATGTCAACTACTTAATCCGATGTTAACACATGAAACATTCAAACCTGTAAAGAATTTTTGTGAGTTTATTTGAGCCAAACTGTCGACAATTTCCGGGGAGCAGAAACTCAACAGATTGAGATAATGCTCCAGAGAATGGCGGTTTCTCACCTTCTCTTATACATTACAATCAAAAGAGGAGAGGTAAGCGAGTTACATGAAATCCACTGGTAATAGGTTATGGAGGCAGGAGAAAGCAAAGAGGGGAAACCTGGGGTTGGATAAAAAGTGAAATGATAGATATATACTTCTTTTACACAGGTGAGTGCAGGAGAGGTAACAGTCGACAATTAACAGGACAACAATAACAACGAGGGAATTGGTGGTCTGCATGCTGGCCACTGGTTGTGCCCTGAGGGGTCTGGAGAAAGGGAAGTTACAAGTTACCCTGACCTCCCACAGGTATGTTATCTTAGATGCAAAAAGACAACAGGCTCAGTAAAGATTGAAGTCCGTCTTTGTCAGGGAAGATACTAGCCTGGAATATGACTACCCACTATAGGCTGCGTTTTAATTTTAAAAGTTTTAATTTCAGACCACCCTTTGTGGTTACTTTAGGTCTCCGTGTTAGCAAGACCGCCACACAGGCCTTCCCTGAGCTAGTCAGGTTAGTATGTGGCTCCTTTTCGTCTACACCATTGGTTCTCAACCTGTGGGTCGCGACCCCTTTGGCGGTCGAACGACCCTTTCACAGGGGTCGCCTAAGACCATCCTGCATATCAGATATTTACATGACGATTCATAACAGTAGCAACATGACAGTTATGAAGTAGCAACGAAAATAATTTTATGGTTGGGTCACAACATGAGGAACTGTATTAAAGGGCCAGAAGGTTGAGAACCACTGGTCTACACCAATCACTTACTAACTCCTCATAACAGAACCACAAGGCAGCGCTATTGCTACTCCCATTTCACAGATGAGGAAACAAAACACATGTCCAATAGCCCTTAGCCACCTCCCCAGGGCTCACTCCTATCCCCATGTGAACCATGAATGACGGGTAATATTTGCAGGTTGCTATTTTGTGCTATAGATGTATTTTCCAAGTCCCTGGTTCTGTAACCCTTTGCTTAGCTTTCGCATTAACACAGCTTAAAATCCTCCGTATCACTTAGGGAATGGGTTATTCTTTTGTGGTGTTACGTAGAAAAACAGATGAATTACAAGATAAAATGTTCAGGCGTGTTGCCTCCTGGTTGACAAGCTCAATGAAGCCACCAGGCGACCTGTCACTCAGGGTCAGTGAGACCTCAGAGATTCCCACCAGCAAGACTTCAAAGGCTCCCAGTCCTGGCTCTGCCCCTTGCAGTGCCGCGTGAATCTCTGTTTTGAGAAGCCTGCTGCTCTTGATGTTCTTATGACTTCCTTGAACTCATCAACAACTTAGAGATCAAAGATTTGGAAGAGACATTCCTTCTCTTTTCCAGTCCACGGTGGAAACTCATGTAAACTACACTTGTCAATTAAAAAAGCCAAGCCGCTCAAGCTGTGGATCTACATTGGGAAACATTTCATTTTGATCTGGGTTCATGACGCCAACACTGAATTCTCCGCCCCCCCCCCCCCCCCGCCACCCCATTTACTCACTACTTCAATACGTATTTTAAGCACCTAATGTGTGATAAAATCCAAACTCTGAGACCAGGGAAACAGCTACAGTGGAGCTGAGGTTTGAAGAGGTGTGATTAATAGGGCCGTTCTCAATAATCAGCAAACAAAAGGCAGGGAGTGAGGCCATTCTGCAAATGCGAGCCATTCACAGCAACCATGAGACTGTGAGATGCTGGGCAGATGGAGAAAAGGTGGCCCTGGCCTAGGGGGCTGAGCTGGACAACTGAGCACTTGGTTAGATACAGTGTTACAACAGGTGTGCAGCTGCAGGGCGTGTGTGAGGAGCAGGCCCAGGTGTGGGTGCTGGGCTGCAGGTGTGTGTGTGTGTGTGTGTGTGTGTGTGTGTGTGAGAGGAGCAGGCCCAGGTGTGGGTGCTGGGCTGCAGGTGTGTGTGTGTGTGTGTGTGTGTGTGTGTGTGAGAGGAGCAGGCCCAGGTGTGGGTGCTGGGCTGAGGGTGGGTGTGAGGAGCAGGCCCAGGTGTGGGTGCTGGGCTGCAGGTGTGTGTGTGTGTGTGTGTGTGTGTGTGTGTGTGTGTGTGAGAGAGGAGCAGGCCCAGGTGTGGGTGCTGGGCTGCAGGTGTGTGTGTGTGTGTGTGTGTGTGTGTGTGAGGAGCAGGCCCAGGTGTGGGTGCTGGGCTTCAGGTGTGTGTGTGTGTGTGTGTGTGTGTGAGGAGCAGGCCCAGGTGTGGGTGCTGGGCTGCAGGTGTGTGTGTGTGTGTGTGTGTGTGAGGAGCAGGCCCAGGTGTGGGTGCTGGGCTGCAGGTGTGTGTGTGTGTGTGTGTGTGTGTGTGTGTGTGTGTGTGTGAGAGGAGCAGGCCCAGGTGTGGGTGCTGGGCTGCAGGTGTGTGTGTGTGTGTGTGTGTGTGTGTGTGAGGAGCAGGCCCAGGTGTGGGTGCTGGGCTGCAGGTGTGTGTGTGTGTGTGTGTGTGTGTGTGTGTGTGTGTGTGTGAGAGGAGCAGGCCCAGGTGTGGGTGCTGGGCTGCAGGTGTGTGTGTGTGTGTGTGTGTGTGTGTGTGAGGAGCAGGCCCAGGTGTGGGTGCTGGGCTTCAGGTGTGTGTGTGTGTGTGTGTGTGTGTGAGGAGCAGGCCCAGGTGTGGGTGCTGGGCTGCAGGTGTGTGTGTGTGTGTGTGTGTGTGAGGAGCAGGCCCAGGTGTGGGTGCTGGGCTGCAGGTGTGTGTGTGTGTGTGTGTGTGTGTGTGTGTGTGTGTGTGTGTGTGTGTGTGTGAAGCAGGTCTAGGTGTGGGTGCTGGACTACAGGGGGTGCATGTGAGGAGCAGGTCTAAGTGTGGGTGCTGGGCTGCAGGGGTGTGTGTGTGTGGGTGTGAGGAGCAGGCCCAGGTGTGGGTGCTGGGCTGCAGGTGTGTGTGTGTGTGAAGCAGGTCTAGGTGTGGGTGCTGGACTACAGGGGGTGCATGTGAGGAGCAGGTCTAGGTGTGGGTGCTGGGCTGCAGGGGTGTGTGTGTGTGGGTGTGAGGAGCAGGCCCAGGTGTGGGTGCTGGGCTGCAGGGGTGTGTGTGTGTGGGTGTGAGGAGCAGGTCTAGGTGTGGGTGCTGGGCTGCAGGGGTGTGTGTGAGGAACAGGCTTCTAGAGCCACATCCTCACACACATGGCAGCTACTGGCCTTCTCTCCTCAACAAGGTGGACTTTAAAACAAGCGGGTGGAGCATCTCAGACATCGTCTGTGCAGGAGGGTCAGAGGCTCAGCACCCTCAGAAACCTGGGAGACGGTCGGTGCCACAGGAAGATTCATTTGTACGATATGCAATTAATAATGATGAAGTTGACATTTTACTTCTTGAAATTATTTTGAAAATGAGGAGTGATTCATTCATTTTTCAGTGAATTTTTATGACTCGCATGTTACCTGCCAGGTTCAGCCTGAGCAGGAGTGATGGAAAGGACAGCTGCTGCCGGGGGAGGTGCAGCTGTGAACGGCTGGGGCGAGGGCAACCTCTGAGAGCCGAGGACCCGAGTCCCACAAGCACAGGACCTGACTTCGGCCCCTTTCCCGAATGAGACTGGAGAGAACCCTGGGCTCAGCTGAGCGTGGCCCCAGCAGACACCGGGACACAGGCTCCTGAGACCCAGCGGAGGATCCCGCCGTTTCCTCACCCAGGGAAGCTCCGGGTAATAAATAGATGTTGATTTAATCGCCCGGCTGGCAGCACTTTGTTCCACGGAGGTGACAAGCTAATACAACCTGCCTGCCAGGCTCCATGAAGGACGTCGCCAGCCTCCACGTGGCCCCTTTCTTCTGCCATCCCCTCGCCCTTCATGCCTGAGATTGGATTTCCCCGCCTCCGTGAGAAAGGTGTCGGGAAGGTGAGCAGAAAGAGGACACCCCGGAGGCAGGGGGAGAAATACACGGGCTCATCAGACGGAAGGAAATGGAGTCACGACCTCATTTCCCCAGGATGATGTGCGGGCTCCGGGGTGATCAATAGGGACCCTCACAGCCATCTGCTCGAGAAATGCAGAACCAGGAGGGAGGGCGGAGGCTGTAGGGAACAGTAGTCCCCCAGGGGCCCGGGTTCCAAATAAACGCAGTGACCAACTCTCAGGGCCGTGGGTGCCAGGAGGTGGGCTCCCTGCGCCACGGGACCTGGGCAGAGAAACGCAAGGCCCTCTCCCTGCCAGTACAAGCTGGGCGGGCGGGGATGGCCACAGGAACAGAGGAAACCGATGGGCATTCAGCGCAAGAAGCAATTTCTCCTTCGAGTGTGAGACGTGTCTTTTCTCCCGGAAACCCCTTTTATCATGGAGGCTCGCAGCAGACCTCAGTTCTTGGGGGCAAGATGCTCATTAAAAGGCACGCCGTGCGCAGCGTTTTCATCTTGGAAGGGCTTGAAGTGTTAATGACCCTGCTTCCGACTTGTGAGCCTGGCATCTCTCTGATCTGGTGGGTGTGGGCACGAGAGTCGGAGACAGAGGCCAGGCGCCCTTGGCTGAGCAGAGGCGGACGCTCCCAACAGGCTATCACCTGCTCGCCGGCCGCGGTCAGGGGCCTGTTTATAGGAGAATGACAGTCCATTTCTGGGAGAGTGATCTTCTCCTAAAAACCTCACTTGTCTCCCCCCCTCCCCCCCAATTCTTTCTCCATTGCTTCCGAAAATTCACTGGACTTGCAAATCCTCCGGAGGAGAGCATGCCCTCCTCCCGCTCCGCTCAGTGGCGACACCTGCAGCCCTAACTAAAGAGGACAAGGCTCCCTGTGCCTATCGCTCTCCCGCTAATCTCAGATCCCAGGCTCCTGTGAAATCACACCCTAGCTTAGCAGCTGCCTCCTATCTTCAGAGTCCCTTTGAACACTGATAAGAAAACTACCAAAGATAATCCGGTTCAGAAGAAAAAAATTAACGATAGTGCTGAGAAAAATGCAACTAAGAAATATGCCCAGTGCCTTCCTTTGATAATTGTTACAATTGCAAAAAAAATGTATGTTCACATAAATGTGAAATCTCAGCCTTTGTCTGGAAGTCCAATGAGGGGGAACACCTGTGCAGGGAGATGTGGGGAGAGAGAGAATGCCGACGAACAAGCAAGTGAGTAAACAAGTAAGTCTGAGATAGTCCTTGCCTTCCTGAGCTCATCATCTCGTAGGACAGAGAGACGGATGGGGAAGAATTCTGAGACTTCGTTAGGGAGACCTGCTCTGAAACAGTCCTCCAGGCAGTTACATCGGTCCTTGTGCGGAAACCTGGGAGACTTCTTGGAGGAGGTGTATCTTTCTGTTTTCAAGGAAAGATGCTCATCAATTTAGAATTCAGACAAGGCCTGTAGGAACTGCCCTTCCTGTCAACTGCATGTCAGATTCTGTGCTGGGCGCTTTAAGCTTTTATTTTGAGATAATGTAGATTTACATACATTTGTAAAAAAATAATAGAGACTACATACCCTTTACTGGTTCCTGCAGTGACAACACCTTGCATAACTACAGTGCAGCACTGCAGCGGGAAATGGACCCATTTCTCCATTATCCATGCACCTGTGCATGTGCCTAAGTCCACTTGGGTCTGGGTAACTATCACACATGTACATGTGTGTGAGCATCACCACAGTCATGCTACGGAACTCCTGGTGCTTTCCTGTGTGTTCACGTTAACCCTTACAGACGGTGTGCACTGAGCCTGACCATGTGCCACCTCAGCACCAGACACCCTGGCATGGTCACCTGGACTCTGGGGCACACGGGCAGGGCCCCACTGCTTCATCCCTGGCCTCCCCTGGGGAACGATCAGGGTGCCCCCACCCCCCCCACCCCCACCACTGGGCTCTGTTCTCGGGGATGATTCCTCATCTAAGTGCCAAGACTGAGCAAAGGACTCAGACGGGCACAAACTCCATTTGGTCATCTCTAGAACGACCAGAAATGTAATATGCCACTGCTAATGATTATAACCTGGGTTATTTAGCTGAGAGCCATATACATTTTATAAGGCAATAAATCTTTTTAAATGTTCCCTGGAGTGTCAATTGATTCATTAACTCATAATAAATGCTTTAAAAATGTAAATGAAATAATAACCAGAAACACCTCAGCTAGATGCCACCAGAATACCTACCCCATACTACTGGGAGAGACCCGGATTTCCTCTTCCCTTTAAAGCAGTTGCTCATAAACACAGAGTCAAGGACTATGACAGCTTGGGAAATTAAATTCTAGCCCAAAACGATTCATCTTAAAGAATTCTCATCAGAGTCTTTGGTAAGAAGGCGCCCACTCTGAACAGCGACTTGGCAATCCTTCAAAGGTGCCCACTCAACCTGCTCACCCAGGAACTACCTGAGGAAAACTCAGAAAGGCCGTCAAAGACACCCACATGGCCCCGTCTACATGGGCAACAGTGTCTGAATCCGCTTCTACTTTCATTTGAAGGAATATCCAGAAATTTCCAGTGGTATTTTTTTTTTAATATTTAATTACATGGGAAAATGCAGAGAATGGATCATCAATGGATCTTGTTATAACATTGATCTGTTTGAAAAGTCAAACCATATTTCTAGCTCCATCCCAACTTTACAAAAATAGATGTTATAGAGAAACAGACCAAAGGAAGTTTACTACATATTAAGTGTGGCTATATCCATGTGGTAGTATAATGAATCATTTTTATTTTCTCTCCTTTGGGGAGTTCTGTGACAATTTTTAAATTCTTTACAATTTCTCCCAAATTGATTAGGTTTCTATTTTGGGGAAATAAACTTGTTCTTACAGAAGATGGGGGTGGAGAAGGAGAGAGAGAAGCAACGTATTCACCGAGCACAGAATTTAATGCGGAAAATTCCAGCTCCCAGGGACCTACAATCCGTGATGCTCAGAGCAGCTCACTCCCCCCATCGAAAAACACAGCCCTGCAGAGTCGTGTTCACACAGGGCGAAAGAAAGATGAACACTCGCTGAGGAAGCCCGAGAAAATACAACACGGCTCCACTTAAAAAACACGCCCAAAAGCTCAGCGCCTGTTACGTTAATTCATCAGCTGGGCTGAAACAGGCTGTTGTATCTGAAGAGTTTGGGTTCTACTGCCATTGGACTCATTCTGTAAGAGCATCAATAGCCTATATCGGGAGAACTTTACCCCCATTTCAGCACATGATGGACATCATTTACTTTCAATCCTTTATTTTCGAAGATTTGACTTGTTCCATAAGTAGAATGTATGTTCCAAAATCAATACAGCAGCTAGATTTCAATAGGTGCCTACACAAAGCCCCTGCAAATCCGAATTTCTGAGGCAGAAGCAAACGTGGATAGCTTGCAGGTCTAAAGAGAGAGCTACTGGCTGAGAGGCTGAAATGTCTCAAAATGAAGGAGGATGCTTCTCCGTCCACACGGAAGCCCTTGTTCGTGTCACTAATGGAATTTGATTCTATTGGTTCTTGATTGAAAACGAGTAGGTCTCGGCGCGTCGCCTCAGCACTAACATCTGGGCTGGGTTTTCAGAGCCGGAAGGAGAGAATCCCAGCCGAGGGTCTCAGCCCAGGAGGGCCAGTGCACCCCAGCGCCTGCAGGGTCCCACCCCACAGATTCACTGCAGAGGGTGCCAGGCGGCTGGGACAGGAAGCCCATGGAACGAGCTGTCAGCAGTCTAAGGACCTCATCACCAACACAGAAAGTTATTCTATTACAGAACCTATCCAAGTTGCTTCCTAGGGAAACACATGTTATTAAGTGGATTAGCTAGACTCCGGCTCATGAAATACTTGGCATGGTTGGGTGGAAAACCATAGTTTGCTGCATCTTTGAGAAGTAAGTCATTCTTTTACTTTGATCATGGTGATCCCAACGTTACCGAAAACTTCAAAACCCTCACCCATGTTAAACCAGGGAGCAAAAGTGTGCTCATCAGCCTATCTTCCCTCCAGTCCCTGTGAGGTGCATGGGTGTGCAGAAACACACACCCGCCCCCCCACAGTCTGTGAGGAGCGTTGGGTTCACCTCCAATTGCTGTAATTAATTTATTCTCGCTCCAAACACTAATGTGTTCACCTGAGAGTGAAGGCTTCATTTGCCCAGCCCCGCAAATCACCCTGCCTGCTCTACCACATTAGAAAGCCTAATTTACAATTAATATGTATGCGTTCCCCTCCATCATTTAAATATGCAAAAATAAGCTCCTTCTCAGTGATGAAGAGCTGAGCAGTGGTTTGAATGCCTCATTTGCATTTTCTGCCAATCTTCCCAAGGCCTATTTTTCTGCCTTTCACTGTCACTCCGAGAACTGGGCAGCCAGCTGAGAACTAAGCCGTGCTCTCCACAAGGTCTGAGTGCCAAAGATCTACACCTTCCACCACTTTCTCTTTTCATTCTTTATTGTTGAAAATATTACACATGTCCCTCTTTCCCGCCATTGTCTTCTCCCAGTCTGCCCCGGCCGCCCCCCCCCCAGCCCCAGCCTTTATCCCCGCCCCCCCAATGTCTGTGTCCATTGGTTATGCATATATGCATACACGTTCTTTGGTTGAGCTCTTAATCCCCCCGCCCATCCTCCCCTGCCTTCCCTTTAGGTTTGATGGTCTGTTCGATGATCCTGTGCCTCTTTATGCATTTTTTGTTCATCAGTTTATGTTGTTCATTATATTCCATAAATGAGCGAGATCATGTGACGCTTATCTTTCTCCGATTGGCTTACTTCGCTTAGCATAATGCTCACATCCATCCTGCTGCAATGGAAGAGTTTCTTCTCTTTTTACAGCAGCGCAGTGTTCCATGGTGTAGATGTACCACAGGGTTTTAATCCACTCATCTGCTGATGGGCACTCAGCACCTCCCACCACTTTCAATCACCGTTTCCTCACATCTGTGACTCACTACCAGCGGTTACTTTTTAACCCTGACTATGGCCGGGCACTCCTCTATGGTGTTCACATCCTCAGACTCATGCAATCCTCACCAGGACACGTGAGGGGACACACTGTGTGCCGTGTCAGAGCTCAGGGGACCGAGACCCTGAGAGGGCGAGGACCTGGCCAGTGTCTGTGGGTGAGGAAAGGGGGAGACAGGATGAGCACGAGTTGGTCGGTCTCTGCACCACACACACCTGACCCTGCACTGCCGGCCCAGCTTGCACACAGACCTGCTGGCTGGAGAGAAACCTTCCCCCTTCAGTCGAAAACTGACTGTAACACTTTCATTCGGCAAAGACAGCTGCTGTGACTGCCTCTGTGGCTTCATGTCCCAATTCTACACACAATTGGCTGACCACATGGTTGCAAAAACACGCTGGCGGGCAACATTTATCCACAGAATCCTGTTACATCGGGAGAAATGACACAGCAACGGGGTTGATTTGCCCAGAAAAGCGTCCACCTCGATGTGCGCGCCCTGGTCGTGGCGTGAGCCCGGCTGCATCCTCACCAGATAAACGCCCCGTCTGACAAGAAGCCATGCAGCTGCCCGGCACCTGACTGCGCACCTGCGCCATAACCCTCCTTGTTTCAGCACACGCATTCTCACAGCCCCTCGGCCGGCCACAGAAAGCTACCACCCACCTGTGCGATAAGAGTAAACCCGGCTGAATGTCAGTGGGAAAAGCCATTCAAAATCTGTCTAAGGAATAAACATATACCAGTCTAACCAAGACGGAAAATAGATCTTCAGTCGGCTCAAATCCTTTATGGAAAGAAGACCTGAAGATAACTAAAGAGACAGACATTTTTCATCACAGGAACAGCGACATGTGAGCCTACGACACGGCATGCTGTTTAGACGAGGAACACGCTGTCTTTACCATCCAAAGGCAACCCGCATGGCTCCTCCTCTTATCCAGGTGGGCTGCAGGGTCAGTTATAGGGGGAGGGGGGAGTGAGAGTCTTCCTGAGGAGGGCGTGCTGCAGGACCACCTGGCAGGTGCGTCCTTAATGCTGACGGCCCTGAGGATACAGAGCAGGCGGCTCCTCAGCGAGCGACGAATCCGGGAGTTAGCCATCATGCCTACCTTCTCCAGACAGGCACGCGCAGCGATTCCTGGGGCGTGATCCGACTCCCTCGCCCGCTCAGATGCTTCCAACGGCTTCACGATGCCTTGAGGATGAAGCGCAGGGTCAGCCTAAACCAGTGACGGCGAGCCTCTTCAGCTCGGCGTGTCAGCATTTTGAAAAACCCTAACTTAACTCTGGTGCCGTGTCACATATAGAAATTTTTTGATCTTTGCAACCATAGTAAAACAAAGATGTACATTTTTGATATTTATTTTATATATTGAAATGCCATTGAACAAAGAAAAATCAACCAAAAGAAATGAGTTCGTGTGTCACCTCTGACACCCGTGTCACAGGTTTGCCATCACTGCCTTAGGCCCTGTCTGTCCCTTCACCCATGACCACGAGGTTCCAGGCGTACCTCTCCCACCCCATGCTGCACACCCACCTGCCTGCTACCTGGGGCCACCCCCCTGTGGCTGTTTCCCCAGCACCCGGAACGGTGCCTGGAGGCCATTGGCACGGGCACCCACACATCGCGTTGAATGCATGAATGACTGAATGACTGAATGACTGAATGACTGCCACTCTCTTTTCCTGTCCCATTCTCTCCTCTTCCTTCCTGAACTCGGGGAAGCCTCACTTAGCCTCCTAGCAAATGGTACTGCATCCCTCTCCTCAGAGCCCTGGCCACAGCTGTGATTATACGACGATTTCCATGATCGTCCGGCTAGTTCCACTTCCTCTCTCATCCTGAGCTCCAGGAGGGCAGGAGCCAAGCCTTTCTGCTCACTATTGTCTCCCCCGCGCAGGCATAGCAGCTCCCACCCTGGGCATCCCCTAAATGTGAATGAGTGAGTGAGTGAGTGAATGAATGAGTGAATGAATGAGTGAATGAGTGAATGACCAAAGGCCTCAGGAAGAGTAAGGCCCTGGACATCTTTGTGCAGTAACCCCGGTATCCCATTCCTCTTGTGAGACGAAGGGAGCAGGTGGGCAGGGCGCTAACCCCCTGGCGAATGACAAAGAACTTGGAAATAGGAACTTAAAATCGAGGAAACTTAACAACTTCCGAGTCCTCCTCTGCTGGGAAGGTGAAGGAAAGTACATGTGGCACCTCCCCTACTGTGGGAAGCCGCCCACTGTCTTCACTAGCAGAGAAGTGCCAACAAGGATCCCGGAACGCTGGTGAACCTTGAACCCGTGGCAAGGGCCTGAGCTATGCACCGACTGTCTAGTCCTGACAATGGGGGCTCAAGCTATTTCCTGACCAAAGAGTCTCAGAGTAAATCCTTCTAATAGTTACTGACCTTTAAGGTAGTCCGTCTGCTACCGCAACTGCCTGCCTGCCTAAGGGCTTTATGTGTATCCAAAGTTGAATAAAAGGCTGGTGAGGCCTGGGCACCAGTCGAAGTCCTTCCCCTTGAGTTGGGCTTGCCCGCCTGGCCCCCCAATATTTCCAAATTACCTCTTGTCTCGTCTCTTTCATTTGTGTGCGGCCCCTCCTCCAGATCCTGAGCCACGTGGGACGTGGGGGAACAGACACACCCCAGGCGGCTGAGCTTCTGACGCATCGGGTCTGGGCTGAGGGAGGAACCTCACGGTTCCCGGGAGCCTCACCGCCGGGTCAGAGGGAGCTGGTGCGAGCCTTCCCGGGACTCTACAAACACCTCGGAAATCACGGCATCGCCTCTCATTCTGACAAAATCCAGGTGGGCCTGTGACACGACGATGGGTTTCTGACCGTCGCTTATAAGCCCTGTCCTTCCACACACAGATGGGCAATACCTTCACTGTGGCAGCTGAATTAGTTCCTTGGCAGATGAATGAGTCAGAGTTTTGAATTGTATTTGAATTTTTAGAAAATCTCACATGACTTACATAAAACCATCTTCCCTTTATGTCTCTATTTTGCACGCCTCTGTCGTATTTTTCTGCCCAAGGGAAGTGCCGACGCTTCAAAAGGGCAGCCTGTGTTTCACTGTCCCTCAGGCAGCCAAACCCCACATCTGCCTTCCAACTGCAATATCAACGTTACAAAATATGGCAAAAAACAAAACACAAAAAAAACCACCAAGAAAAACGCATGGGTTGTGTTTGCCATGTGTTGTCAAATGAATTGTTTTTATTTATCTTGCAGAGGTTCAACGTTGTTATTAATCACAATGAGTGAGCCCCTGACAAGGTTCGCACCTGAAGTGGGGTCTGGCTTTGCCGAGTGGGTAGTGACTGGAGGCGTGGACGCCCAGTGAACTCTCACACGGCGGCAGGCGCTGCCGATGCGAACGGATCGAGCTCACCGCCACGTGGGGGAGTGGAAAACGTGTCAAGATCCTACCGCTTTTAAAGGAAAGAGCCTCGGGAAACACTGCTTCTCCCCACTTGTTTTCCCTCCTTTACTCAGGCTCAAAGCGTCTCCCCCTCCGATTTCCAGTCTTTTGAAAATTCCTTCCTCTTGACTCTCAGCTCAAAACGTTTTTGTCAAAAGACACCTGAAAACGCACAGCCTGGAGGACGTTCCCAGAGGCAAGAAAGAGCATTTTTAGGAGAAAAACTTCTTAGCTTAATGGTCTACCAACGGGCAAGATCTTATTTTTATTTATTCTGTTTGTTTAGTTTGGGCAGTGCCGATATTTGTGTGGCTACTGCAGGAAGATACAACAGAGCTTTCCTCCTCATGGAATTTCAATCTGAGAAGCAGGTCAAAGGTCAGCACCCGCCTGCGGCTGCCATCACTTCTGCCAGGAACCACAGGAATGGCATTCCGGCATCTCCTGGGGAACAAATGCCCTGCAATCCCAGCAGCCTCGGAGACACAGTAATTTCTGTGTTGTCTTGCAGGGTCAGGAAATGGATTATCCTTGTTGTACAAGCGTTCAGTTTAATTAAACAATCAATTATTCATTAAGTTCAGTACTTAGGTTCAGTGCTGCATGGGGAGCTTCAGGGAGAAGTAGCAGAACAAGACCTCGCCCGTGCTTATGTCTGCGATGTGCGGCTGAGGCTCCACGCTGACTGGGGGAGAGGAGAGCGGGGGAGGTCTCAAATAAGGACTGCAATCATGGAAACACCACACGGGGTCTGATGATGTTTGGAGAAAGTGAATAGGAATGATGTTTTAAAACGTGTTTTGATTTTTTTAGAGAGAGAGGAAGGGTGGGGGGGAGGGGAGGGGAGGGGAGAGGGGGAGAGAGAGAGAGAGAGAGAGAGAGAGAGAGAGAGACAGGCATGGATGTGAGAGAGAAACATCAATTGGTTGCCTCCTGTATACACCCAACTGGGGTGTGATCCCACAACCCGGACATATGCCCTGACTGGGAATGGAACCGGTGACCTTTTGGTGCACGGGAGGGGACGATACTGAACCAACTGAGCCAGGGAAGGAAATGATTTTGATGGAAACATGTTTCAAGGAAGGTGATCAATATTAGGGATATTAGAAAGCTAGGCCCAAGAATCATATAATAAGAATATGACAAAAGGACCTATGGGTACAGTTAAAACAATATGGGGAAGACATCAGAGCTTCTTAGATTAAATTGTGGCTACAGCTTTACATATGCAAATCAAAGTAGCTGTCTTGGAAGTATTTAAAAATGATACCTACTGAAGAAGTTCTTCCTTCTTCATAATTTTAATAATATATATTTTAAAGACTCGATTTGTCTAAAGGCTATTATTGCCGAATCTTTCAAAGTGGACACATGTATTCAAAAACACACACTGGTTTTTCTTGAATATGCTTCAATTCTACTCACAGCTGTATTTAAAACACATATAGGATGAATGCTTCAGCCACAAATAGTTACACAGAATGTTGCCATTTTGGAATGATCTGGAACCAAAGAGATCTAGGTCATGGCTATTTCGCTAAGAGCTAAAAAGCTTCTGCCTGGTAATGTGATAATCTACTCCACTTTTCCCATAAATAACACTCACTTGTTTGCCAGTGTTGAGAAACTGACAAAAAGCTTCCATGCTATACATGGTTCTCCTTCTCTTTTTACTTAAAAACCAACAACAAACAGAAAGACACATATGGTTTGTGCAATGAGGGTATGCCTAATGGGGCCAGTGTGCTTCATGACCATACGAAGGGAAATGTGTGACCCTACACACACACACACACACACACACACACACACACACACATTTATATACCCCAAACCAGCAACGGGACTTTGTTTATATTGCAAATAAAATATTTTCTTAAAAACAATGCTCTCCAAAAGGATGGTTAGGAAATGTACACAGACATCTTTCTATTTATTTCCCGATCTAGCTTTCTGTAGATAAAATAAATACGAGTTCACACAGATGCCTTTAACTGTAATGCAGCTCCCAGCTCATTCTACGATGCCAGCATTTCCGTGATACCAAATCCAGACAAAGGCACGACAGGAAACAAAACCACAGTCCAGTGTTCCTGAGGAGCACAGACACGAACTCCTCAACAAAACAGTTCCCAGCCGAAGTCAACAATACGCTGAAAGGATCCTGCACCGTGTTCCAGTGGGATTTGCTCCAGGGACGGAAGGATGGTTCAACATTTATAAATCAGTGGATGTGGTACTGCTAGAACTAATAACCAACTTCAGTGAAGTTACAGAATACAAAATCAATAGGCAAATAGTAATTGCCTTTTACACATTAAAAATAAACTATCAGAAAGAGGATTTTAGAATTAATCCCATTTACAATAACACTGAAGAATTAAGCATTTAGGAATAAATTTAATCAGGGAAGTAAAAGACCTGTACACGGGAAACTGAAAGACAGAAATAAAATCTTGCCCGTTGGCAGGCCATTAAGTTAAGAAGTTTTTCTTCTAACACTGATGAAACTTACTGCCGGCCAAGGTGGACATCAGCAGACTTCTTAAAGAGCATGAAAAAGTATGCGCTTTCCTGGTTTCAGACCATACTTCCCTTTATTCAACTATAAGTGTTTCTTGTTACTATTAAGAATAATTATCAATAAGCATACCAATGAAACATTTCCATTTCCCCATAGGGGAGGCCTTGTGAGGTGACAGACATACCCAGGCTGGAAATCAGGACGGAGTTTCCACAGGAAACAGGACACATATGAGCCTCGGCTTCCCCATCCCTGACACAGGATTAATGAACTGTCGTTTAGGGTTGTGTGGTAATGAGCTACTGAAGATAATGTGATATAATGAAATAATGAAGAGGTAAGTGTACCTTCTGGTACCTCCTGGTCATCCATTCCTTCATCCATGGATTCATCCATTCACCCATTCATCCATTCATCCATGGAATCATCCATTCACCCATTCATACAATGGAGTCATCCATCCATCCATTCACACAATGGGTCGCCCATCCATCCATCCGTTCATTCATACGATGGAATCATGTATTCCCTATAATAGTTGAGGCAGTGGGGCAATGATGGGAAAGACTCAACACAGGTAACCACAGTGCAAGCAAGAGAATCACCGAAGCAGAAAGTGCTGGCAGAATGTGAGGAATGGGAACTGTGTTAGGAAAGGTGTCACGGGGGATTTAAGGTGGACGCAGGTCCTAAAATTTGGGAAGGTGTAGAGAGGACCCAGACAGTGGAAACAAGAGCAAGTTCCCTGTCTAACCTGTGGGGGAATAACACTCAGGTTTCCGACGCTTGCCGACGAAGCCCGGACATAAATCACGAAATGAGGGGGGAGGTGGTTCAAATGAAAACGGAGCAAGTAATTTATTCTTATTCAAGTTCCTGCCCCCCTTTCGCTTCGAGGCACCTGCAGGAGCGGGGAAGCAGTGCGAAATCTACGTGGGCAAAGTTTTCCTGAGGACAGGAAGCCAGGGGAGGGGGTGGAGGGGAGTGCCTGTTCTAGGTGAAGAGAAATAGCAGAGCCGCAGAGCCGGGCATAAATAGCAGCTCCTCATGAAAACACCAGACTGCTCCCTCTTTCTTCCCACAGCGCCGCGCGGATCCTGCTCCTCGTTAGTTTTCCCAAAATTATCAGTGGCCCAAACTAGCAAAGAAACATTCCAACTTCTGAAACTCCGGTCTTCAAAGCAGGTTAGCTGCTTCCCCAAATTAAACGGAGATCAGCTGTCACAGTTCGCACTTTTAAGGCAGTTTGCCTGTCACCCAGGTCCCATCCTCCCCCCCACCCCACACCCTCCACGCATTTCTACGTGACTAGACTTCTTCAAGGACGGATTTCTGAAAGACATTCCTGCCGGTTGTCAGTGCTGCTGAGAAATCAGCCACCAGCCCAGTGACAGTTTCTCTCCTGTTGGCGGGGCCCAGGATGGTTCAGAGGGTTTGTGAATACATTATTTCTGACAGGTTCCTCTCCCAATTAAGGACCACACAGAGCTCCCATTCACAGTCAGAACTCCCGGCAGCCTGTCCCTGTAGCAGCTCGGGGCTTTACAGGAAGGAAAAACTCCGTCTATGGGTCGTGGGGGGCCGGACCAGCACAAGCTCTATAGGAGGGGGCCAGACCTCAAGGGCAGCTCCAACGGCTGATGTGTGGGGTATTAAGTCCCCTTCTGCCATCAGCTCTGTGACAGGGAAAAACAACCCCCTAATTCTCACACTCTCACTCTGGTGAAAGCAGCAGAATCCCAATTATTCTCACAAATATGAGACTCAGAACAGATCAAACTGCACGTGAAGTTTTTCTCTTGAGGACAGACTGAATATGATGCTCTGACCGCCTAAACCATCACGGTGTTGTGTGAAAACAGAGATAGCGTAAATAAATGTAAATCTGCACATGACTTACAGGCACTGCTCAATGCTTTCCTTCCTTCTCATAATTTAACTACAAGTTACCAGGCGAAGGAATGACTGGAAACAACCATCACTTCTACACCACCTACTACGTGCCAGACACTATTCCCACTGTGGCACGTCTATTAAATCTTTAAACTCCATGGCAACCCAATGAGCTAGGCCCTGGGATTCTCCCCGTTGTTTCACAGATGAAAAGTTCAGGAAGTTGCCCCAGAGGATCCAGGACATGAACCTGAGCCGAGTCCTGAGTCCTGTGGAAGAGAGGGGCCACCCACTTCCAGGCACCTCAGCAGCATGGGAAACAGTTTCACTCCTCACATTTCACTCCCAGAAACCCAGACAGGAAGGTCAGTCACGCAGGTTTGCAGGGACATGAAGGGTCATTCCATTCTAAGCTCTCGGTGGTGTCTGGCTCATTCAGACTTTAAGATATTTTTCTTTCCCATAAACACTACCATTAACGAGTTTATCATTATTTTTAAGGTTAAGATTAGAAACTGTGAAGAGATGTACTTAAGACCTTATGGTTGCTTTCAAACTAAGCGGTCATCAGAGAGATGCAAATTAAAACAATGAGATGTCACCTCACACCTGTCAGAATGACTATCATCAATAAATCAACAAACAGTAAGTGCTGGTGAGGACGTGGGGAAAGAGAATCAATCCTCCAGCACTGCTGGTGGGAATGTGGACTGGTGCAGACACTGTGGAAAACAGCATGGAGGGTCCTCAAAAAAATCAAAACTAGAACTGCCTGGTGACCCAGCAATTCCACTTCTGGGAATATATCCTAAGAACCCCAAAACACCCATCAGAAAGAATATATGCACCCCTATGTCCATAGCAGTGTTCTTTACAATAGCCAATATTTGGAAGCAGCCCAAGTGCCCATCAGCAGATGAGTGGGTAAAATGATGTGGTACATTTACACCATGAATACTACTCAGCCATAAAAAAAGAAGGATCTCTTACCTTTTGAGACAGCATGGATGGACCTGGAGAGTATTATGCTAAGTGAAATAAGCCAGTCCGAGAAAGACAAGTACCATATGATTTCAGTCATATGTGGAATCTAATGAATAAGATAAACTCACAAACAAAATAGAAACAGACCCATAGATACAGAGAACAGACTAACAGCTGTCAGGGGGGAGGGCCATTGGTGGTGGTGGGGGGGGGATTGGGAGAAAAAGGTTAAGGGATTAACCAAAATAAAAATCACAGATACAGATAACAGTATGGTGATTACCAGAGGGAAGGGGGGGAGGTAGAGGAGAATAAAGGGGGATGCATGGTGGTGGAAGGGGATGAGACAGTGGGTGGTAAACACACAATACAATGTACAGATGATGCACTATAGGATTGTACCCCTGAAACCTTATGATTTTATTAACCAATGTCACTCCCAATACATTCAATAAAAACACCAAGCTGTATTAAGGTTTGTTTCACAGATATATTTTTTGGCAAATGGTCCAAGATGTCCTTAGTCATCATCAGAATGTAGGCTGAGCCTTCCTGTGTGTGAGAACATTGTTCTCAATTTATTATAATTTCTGTGATTTATGCACAACAGAGATGGAAACAGCCTGGTGTCGATTTCCAAGGCGCTGTGGAGGAGGCACTATGTGTGCACAAACCTCGTTACTTGTTCACAGGACTCGTCCACGTACCTTCTGCCCGTATGCCCCACGCTCTGGAATGCTACAGCTACTTTCCATTTCCTGTTAAATCCAGCAGCAGCCATGTCAGTGCTGCAGCTCAACCGCAAATGAAGCGTGACCCATGTGAGAATAAGGGTCACCACCCGGCCAACGTTCCACAGCAGGATCGGGGGTAGCAACCGCCATAGGCCACCACCCGCCAACGTTCCACAGCGGGGACAGATGACAACAGCCACATGCACCACCCAGCCAACACCATTCCGAGGCAGGGACAGGTGACAACAGTCCCACGCACTACTCAGCCAACAACGTTCCACAGCAAGAAAGAGGGTGACAACAGCCCCACGCTCCCACGGGCCAACGTTCCACAGCAAGAAAGAGGGTGACAACAGCCCCACGCTCCCACTGGCCAACGTTCCACAGCAAGAAAGAGGGTGACAACAGTCCCACGCCCCCACTGGCCAACGTTCCACAGCAAGAAAGAGGGTGACAACAGTCCCACGCTCCCACTGGCCAACGTTCCACAGCAAGAAAGAGGGTGACAACAGTCCCACGCTCCCACTGGCCAACGTTCCACAGCAAGAAAGAGGGTGACAACAGCCCCACGCCCCCACTGGCCAACGTTCCACAGCAAGAAAGAGGGTGACAACAGTCCCACGCCCCCACTGGCCAACGTTCCACAGCAAGAAAGAGGGTGACCACAGCCCCATGCCCCCACTGGCCAACGTTCCACAGCAAGAAAGAGGGTGACAACAGCCCCACGCCCCCACTGGCCAACGTTCCACAGCAGGGAGCCACTGGTGGAACCTAGTCACCATGGAGGGCCCTGCTTTTAACACAGCCCCATCCTGATATGTAGAGTCAGACTGAAAAGAAAAAAATATAAACCACGCAAAGGTGCATGGAACTGGGTAACAAGGATGCTCATTGCAGCGCGGCTTGTTAATAAAAAAACAACAACGGCAGGGAACATAAATTTTCATCAAGAGAGAAATGGCTACAATAATATGAATTATTCACAATATGTAACAGCATAGCAGCAATGAGAGTTCACAAAAGAACTCCAGTATTCAGAGTTGGGGTGAATAACGCGTGTTGCTGAATAAATATGGCCTCGTCAGTGTCTGTAGCATGTCTGGAATGCATGGGGAACGAGGGCTGGAAGGTGTAGACGGAATGAGAACAGTGGGTCCCGCCGGGTAAAACGCTGAGAAGGGCAACACGAACACGGCTCAGATTTTAAAGGGAGACTGCATTCATGTGTTACTTATCACACGTGTGTGCACCTGCCTGTATACTCGATGGCCAACACCGCGGGCAGGGCACACACAGTTACACAGAATTTCACACGCGCAACACGCCTTCTTCCCGGAGCAATCAGGAAACATCTCGAGTAAGAGAAGCCACAGCATGTCAGTGACGATAAATTCCACAGTGGGAACGAAGTAGAAGAAGGAAAGGAAATACGTGATTAACTGTAAACGTGCTGCGATGCTCACAATGGACGAAACTGGCTGCCAGGGTCCGGGGAGGTAGGAGCGGGAGGCGGGGCTGAGGGTTTGGGGTCAGGGGGAGGGCTTGGGATAACTGGACTGGTGCACACAGGACACCACACATTTGGGAAAGTCCAAAGAACCGCACCACACAGAGAGGTGGTCCTAACAGGATGATGGGCTCCGTCAGCAACAATGTACTGAGACTGGTTTGCAGCGGCGACACACTAACCACACCACCCAGGAGACGCAATAGTGGGGGAAGTGTCTCTGTGGAGCGGGGAGGTGGGAACTCTGCACTTTCTGTTCTATTTTTCCATAAACCTAAAACTGCTGTAAGAAATAAAGCCTATTTTAATTAAAATGCTTACCAGAAGGAGGCATAAATGACACGAGGAAGGTAAATAAAAGAACAATTAGTGCTGTGGGTGGGAGCCGGAGCCAGTGGCTGTATGATATAAAGGACCTCAGTTAATCACGGAGAACACAGCTTCCTGTGGAGCGGCTGTATTTTATTCATGTGTTTCTTTGTTTACCTGTTTGCGTGGTTTGTAATTGTTGATGTCGTGAAGAAGTTGGATGGTGCAGGGAAGGCAGGGAGCGGACGACCACCGCCCGCAGAGGGAACGGGGTCCAGGACAACGCGTGGGAAGGAGACGTCCTGCGGGGGAGGAAGCTCTGGGGAGCGCAGGATGCAGACCCACAAACAGAGGTGACACCAGACACCATGCTCCCCTGGACACCCCTCTGAGGGCATGGTCCCCGCAGGCGGCTGCACCCTCTCGGCCTAATCCCCTCCCATAGGCCCCGCCTCCTAACACCTGTGGGCTGTGTCTGCAACCGTGAATCTTGAGGAGCACACTGTCCAGTCCACAGCAACGCAGCACATGCCACGTCTTGCAAGTGAATCATAATTAGGACTCAGAGTTTTCTGAGTAACAACTTTCTAACTACCCCTTACCTTGTAATATTTCCTGTTACTAAGAATAAGACAATATAAAAGGTCATTGAAAAACACCTGCAGGACTGTACTAAGCCCACTATACAGACATTGGCACCGCAGACACAGACACAAAACTACAATTTCTAAACCACTGTTCCACAAATAGTGTGCACTGGACATTTTCCTTGTGTGAAATCCACTACTCTTAAGACTTTATGGGCTACATTTCAAAGGACATTACTCCCCAAAGCCACCTGTTAGAAAACATTGTTTCACAGGCAGGAGTGATCTCATATTAGGAATACACATGTATAGTTTAATATGCCATATCAAAAAGATTTAGAAAGTCAGGTGAAGGACGGTATGATACGGGGAGAAATAAAAGTGGTCCTGAAAAAGGAGGATCGCTAGAATTTGATCCCTTCCCCCTCTCTTATCCTAAAGGAATGTGACCTTATGTTAATGACTGTTTTTTTTTCCATTTCACTCTTTCAGTTACTAAATCAATGGACAGGTGCTTACAATTGTTTTGTCTTCCAATCATTTGAAAACCATCTCTTCGACGTGACTTTGGCTCACCGGCAGCCTGCGCCACTGACTGTTTTACTCAATGCAGAATACCTTCCCACGGCTTTACAAGGACCACATTGAATCACAGATGTATTAACTCTGCTCGGCTGGTATTCGATGATCAGATAGCTCATTATTCTACTGCCTCTCACATCTGCCAGGCTCAGGGTAGGGGTGAGGTTACTGAGGCATTAATATGAGTGCTTGAAAGTTAAGTGATTCACTCTCCCCAAAACAATCTCATTATTGCTCCATTAGACTCAACTTGAGTCTTATGGTTTTAAACAGTGACTAATTAATGCTACTTTCCAGAAGAAACCTCAGACATGGGTGAGAATAAAAGGCTAATTTAGGATACAAAACAACGGACAAGGTGGCTACGGCCAGCGACCCAGCCACAAGTCGATGCCGGCTAATGACACTGCTTGGAGAGTTGCAGAAGGATCGATGGCAACGTATTCTGTCCAGGTTCTTCCCATTAATAAGCCAAATGCCCAGCAGTACACATCACCCTCCTACGACAGGACTTCAGACGTCAGCAAACAAGATCAAAGCAATCATTGTTGCCATTAATTTGTTTTTGCTTGGTCATATAAGGATGAAATAAAAAATAAAGAAAAAGGAAACATACACTTGAAACCTGTATAACTTATTAACCAATGTCAACCCTATAAATTTAATTTGGGGGGGAAAAAACAGAAAGAATTAGCATTTAATTGATTCCTTACCTACAGCTCTCTTACTGATCTGCCCGACGAAAAGATGGGGACTTCTTTTAAAGACAAAATAGTCCATCTCCATAATAAAACCTGGAAACAACTCACCCAGGTTTAAACTCATTCTCTCTAACTTTATACTTAAACAGCTTCATGGAGGTGTAACTGAATGGGCTTGGCTCCCTGTGTCCTGGGAAACCTTGGGGGAAACTTGCTAAATGACACGTGAATCCTGGTCTCCAGCTTCACAGAATCATCTCCTTCTCCCGGAGCATCACTCGTCGTCCACACTCACTGCCCTTTACCTTGTCCGCCTCCAATGGCGGGATCTTCCCACAGAGGATGCTGTTGTGTCTCAGAGCAACGTGAACTCAGGGAGCTGTGAGTTCCTCTACTTTTAAGGGATATTTTGTCCTTTTTTTTTAAACAATAAGTAGAAATGTTTTCCATACTGTCACTGTAATTTTAGGATACTTGGAGCATAAATATGGGAAAAATAGAATATACATCTACATACACACACTCTCACACATAGACACACATACACACACATGCACACACACACATAAGCACATGCACACATAAGCATGCTAATTTAAACCTTTGTGACGTATCTGAATATTGACTGAGGAAAGTTCAAATACTAAGAAACTTCAAATGAACTACTGATGTTCTTGTTTCTCATGAAGCTATAATGAACAATTTCCCCCTTTACTTTCTGGGTAGTGAATGACGGTACGTATTTCTCTAGGACCCTCATATTATGTATGGAGTAACAAGGAAATAAAATATGAGCAACAACACAGAGGAAGGAGGGAACTCAGCTGGGGTGAGCTCTTGGTGGGCTCCCGTCAGAGGTCTCTTTCCACAGCGCATCTGGTGAAAGCTGGACGTGGGGACCTATAGCTTCAGTGAAGGCAAATCCGCAGCGTTGACTGTGCAACGTGCCTGAGCTGTCACGGAGAAGTGGGAATACAGAAACATGGACCCCATTTGGGTCAGGCGGTCCCCATCTGAAAGGGGGAGTGTGTAGAATTAGGAGGCAGAGAAATCTGGAGATGGGGATGACAGCTGCCCCGGTCCCCGAGGTTGAGTCACCCCAGTCAGAGAGGCAGGGCTCGGGGCTGAGGACAGCAGGGATTACTGGGCACATATCCGGCTCTACTATTTATAAGATGCGCGGACTTGGACGCCTTTCTGAGTGACAGGTTCCTAATGAGATAGAAACAATGGTACTAGATTCATCCCATGCCTGCCTTTTATGGTGGAAGAGAGGAACAGATATTGTGTGTGTGTGTGTGTGTGTGTGTACTTTTAATATGTATCAGATAGTCAGTGAGCAATCAATAACTAATGGCGGCTAACCACCAGCTCTCTCTCTGCACTTGTCACTATTCTCTTCTTAAAACATCCTGCGCATAAGCTGTGTAGACCCAGGAAAAAATGAGGAAGTCTGAGCACTTGCCATTGCCCCTTACACTCCCCGAGCAAGTTCACAACCTTTGCTGGAGGCACATGTCTGAAGGCCCATATCACCCATCGAAGGCAGGTTTCAAAACTCATCGTAAGAGAACTTGACAAAGAAGAAAGGACTTGCCCGGCAGGTGTGGCTCAGTGGTTGAGTGTCAACCTATGAACCAGGAGGTCATGGCTCAAGTCCCATTCAGGGCATATGCCCCAGTTGTGGGCTTGTGGGCTCGTCCCCAGTAAGGGGTCATGCAGGAGGCAGTCAATCAATGATTCTCTCTCATCATTGATGTCTCTCTCTCTCTCTCTCTCTCTCTCTCTCTCTCTCCCTCTCTCTCTCTCTCTCCCTTCCTCTCTGAAATCAATTAAAAAAACCACACATTACAAAATGAAAGAACTACATTGGTTTTATATATGGTGAGTTTAAGAGTATCCTTTCACCACCTTCACGAAAAACTGCCTTCGAGAGTCCTATTCAATTCGGCTTCACTGGGGTTAAATCTGCTCCAAGGAACATTAAGTGCGATGATAGTCCAGTGAATCATGAATAACTAAAGCGATTTATCTTGCTGTCAGTCTCAGCCAGAAGAATGCATTAAGCATGCAAAACTTAAGGGGTTTAAAAATAGTAAACGATGCTAATTAGAAAGTCGATGTAGGTGTCAAACTCCTTCAAGCCCCGTGGATGCTTATGTCTGGACAGAAACCCCCTGTCTGACCTGGAGGTCTGGAGGCAGGCCACAGTGCCAGCCTGTGGGCAGTCGGGGGTCAGTGAATGAAGCCTGGCGTTTACTCAGGGGCTGTGCGCTCCATGGCTCGGAGCTGCTTCCTACAATAGGACGCTGGCTGGTTTCCTATTTTCTAGAAGCTTTCTGATCCAGTTCTATGGTCAGCTTCGTCCTCAGCCTCACAGTCACTCTCCTCCTCGAGTGCTTCGCCATTTCCTATCGAATCATCCCCTTCCTTTCCTTCAGAACACTACAGGAACCAGTGATGATGGTGTCTGTGTCTTTCCGGCTACGGTAAGTGTCTGCTTCCCACGTCCCATGAGGTGGGGCTCCACATTAGACCATTCTCTGGCTTATCCCAGCTGTTGTCACAATACGTGCTGCATATGAGAAGTGCCAGTTTTAATAAATAAAGGAAGCCCCTAGCCAGTTTGGCTCAGTGGATAGAGCGCTGGCCTGTGGACTGAAAAGTCCCGGATTCAATTCCGGTCAAGGGCACATGCCCAGGTTGTGGGCTCAGTCCCCAGTGGCTGATCAGTGCTTCTCTCTAATCATTGATGTTTCTATCTCTCTCCCTCTCTTTCCTCTCTGAAATCAATTATATATATATATATATATATATATATATATATATTTATACACACACACACACATATATATGTGTATATATATATATATATATATATATATATATATATATATATATATATATATGAATGACCAGGTCCACATTTAACCTTTGAGGGAGCTATTTTAATACACCTTTCTGACCCAAAGGAGCCTAGAAAATTCTATCAACTTCTGCATATAATGTCTACCGTAATAGAGGTTTTACTAAAGGAATGTTTCCCCGAAGCTCATTGGTTAACACAGAGAAGTTTATTTCTTGCTCATATAGAGTCCACCATGGGTCTCCTGATTGGTGGGCACAGAGTTTTAGGGACTCGGGGTCTTGCTGGGACTCTGTCCTTGTTAATGCTTGGAAGCCAAGGTCACCTCAGAAAGAGTCAGGAGCAAAAGGAGGGAGGTACAGGCAGGTGCACAGATGCCTGGCATTATGGGGAGGCTGGGAAAGGCAGTGGAGCTGTGTGCCTTGAAGGAGGCGGAAAAGAGCTAACTCAGTGACTGAAACACAGTGGGCCTAAGAGCAATAGTTACTGAATAAATTATGTCGCGATGGATACATTAGACTTACATGGTAAGGATGTCTTATAAACTCATTCTTGTGTGCCCAGCCTACAGTGCTTCCATTTATTTGTCTTATAGCATCAAATATAAAGGTAAGACTTTTTATTTCAATTAAGGAAAACAAGCGCTTAGATAACAGTCTCTGTAATGGAGAATTCACCCACTCCACACAGAGTTGCCTGTTATCCGGTTACAAGGATTTGGCAAAACTGGGTCCTTTCGTAAGTGCCCTCCCTTCCGATGCTTGCTTCGTCCTGGTGGCTGAGCAATGCCACCAGATTACTACTGATCCCATTTGATAGGTGAGAACACTGACTCAACATCAAAGTCACATGCTAAGGGGAAGATCTTCCCAGGTCTCTACCCTCCTGCCATCTAGTTCTCACTGAGTTGCTCTGATCATGATGTTCAAGGCTGGTTTCATAAAGTCAGGTAGACAACTAAACATACCGAACACGGGCCAACCCTGGAGTCTGAGAAAGTGCACACCCTCAGCTGTGAGACCCTGAGTCACACGGCCTACGTTTTTCAGTTCTCACCTGTAACAAGGTGATGATACAACACACTCATCCAAGCAGCACGTGTGGGAACTCTGGCAATGTCAGTGTGTCGGGAGCCAGCCTGTTACTCTTAGTGTGTCTCTCCATGCTTCACCTCTTCTTCCCATAACAACACCTTATCAACAACGTTGCAGGGAGGCGCTTTAATACACACATATATATACACATATATAATAATAATAAAAGCACAATATGCTAATTAGACCAGATGTCCTTCCAGACGACCTTCCAGACAAAGCCAGGGCTGTGAGGGAAGCCTGGATCCCCAGTGAGAGAGAGAGAGAGTGAGAGAGTGAGAGTGAGAGAGAGAGAGAGAGAGAGAGAGAGAGAGAGGTTACCAAGAGATCATATTTTCTGAGTTTCAAAAAAGGGATGTTTCATTGGGCTTATATGTATAACAACCTCAAAACCTCACCAGAAAAAGGTAAAGATTGTTAAGGATCAAGATGTAAAAATGAAAAAGGAATAGGAATATTATAGAATCATGGGTGTAAACAGTCTTATGATGAGTTTCAAGAGGCAACAAGGGATTGAAATCGGATTGAAGTCAAGATTAATTTAATTCAGTATGAAATCAGTTAAAGTGACTTTTGTGTTTATTGACATCTTTGTAACAAGAGAGAAGCCATGGGAATTTCTAAATATGATTTGGAGATCATATGATCCTGAGTTTGAATCCTTATTGTGCCACTTGTTAGCTACAAATACCTACTCGTCTGTTAGCACTCAACTCTCTCATCTACCAAACCTGATGAACAATCCTGACCACACGCAGCACAGAGATAGGAAGGATGACAGATCTCAACAATAATAATACTGACAGTAATAATACCGACACATTGCCTCAGGAAGGTGAGCCTCAGTCTCTCTCCCCCACACTTCCTCCTGCTATATTTAGCCTCTGTTCAGTCTGGACCTCACCTGACCAGGCTGTCCTAGAAGACTCTACCACCCAAATTTAACATTTTCACTATCCCGCCAATCTTTAACTCTGGATAATGGCTGTTTTTCAATATCCCATCTCATCCTGCAAACTATGCCTCAGAACATCATGTCCATTCTGCCACCCACTAAAATCACAGCCCTTCCCCCACGGGTCAGGAATGCCTCCCCACCCCAACACACACAGTGGTGATGTTGGCTTAGTTTCACGTAAATGTTTTGTGATTTCTCAACAGTGTTTTCTTACAAACCCCAACTCTACTCTGCCTAGTCCCCAAACACATCTTCCCCAGAGAATCTCACTCTCTCTCCCTTTCTGTTGTGTTTGCACGGAGTGTGTGGGGCCTGCACGTGGTTGATGCTGATGTTCTCATGGATGTATTTGTGTCAGTGGATATATATCTGCCTGTACACTTGTGTGGTACTTTTCTCTGTGTGTGTGTCTGTGTATGTCCCCTACATTCCAACAGCCCCTAAGAGACTTTCCTTACTTTTCTGACTTTTCCTATGTAACTGGATTATAATAGGATTTCATGGATGATTGGGAAACATCTGAATAAGTGATACTTTGCATCTATTAAGAATGCTCTGTACATTTCCTTATCACAGCAATCCCATGGGCAGAACAGCATGATGGCGCTGAGTGGGACACTGATTGCTTTCTTTAGTGGGACTCAGTCTAAGCGAGTCTGGGATTCAGTGTCATCTGCACAGTTCTGAGCCTCATTAATCCAGGCCCAAACCAACAAGAGTGGATTTCTCCCCCCTAACTTGTGAAGTAGAACGTGAATGCAGGACCCAAACATATTTTTCAAAATAATGAAAAGGGTTCATGATACACATTGCTGGTTTCTCAAATACAATAGTACTTTATTCCAGCCACATAAATGTGTTGTGTGGCAATTTCTAAAATATAAGGGGGCCTTTGTATTTTTTTAAGTATATTTTTATTGATTTCAGAGAGGAAGGGAAAGGGAGAGATAGAAACATCAATGATGAGAGAGAACCACTGATTGGCTGCCTCCTGCACTCCCCACACTGGGGATCGAGCCCACAACCCGGACATGTGCCCTGACCAGGAATCGAACTGTGACTTCCTGGTTTATAGGTCGACGCTCAACCACTAAGCCACGCCGGCCAGGCATATCCTGGTGATTTTTAAAGAGCTGCAAACTGGCCCCTTTTCAAAAGGGTTAAAAACAACAAACCCCACTTTGCTGATTATCCAAGAGGGCTAACACAAAACAGGTAGTAATTATACCAGCTGAAATCTTTCATATACTACAAATCAACGGAATGGATCTTTCAGCCGAATTACTCAGGGCCAAATGTTTAAATCAATATTCCGATTCAGGCAAGGCCAGAGCTGAATGCTGCTGTCATAGAATGAACTGCTAGAGTCAACATGCCTTCTCTTTAATCGATTACTATTTAATCAGTCACCGCCAGGGCCATTTCCTTATTTAACTTTGAACTTTTGAATAGCTGGCCTTTTATGGAGGGGCCCTTTCTCATCATAGCTGCCCTGGTTTGATTGACAGTTACCAGGATGCAGGGTTGCTAAGTATTGGCTTATCTGTGGGAATGAGGCACCCCTGACCAGCTCTGCCGGTGGGTGAGGGGCATTGAAGATGCAGTAGCATCGCTGTTCCCTCCTCGAAACAGTCAGTGATTAAGGGACGGCCCTACGGTGGAGTGAGGTAGAATATGAATGCAGGGCCCCACATCACTCCACCCTCCGCACCCAACCTCACTGGGGAAGATGCGATTTGGTCAAAGCCAATCACACGCTCAGGTTTCATGTGCTCCCCCAAGAAGATGCTTACTCAAAACGATACAATCTTGCCCTTATGATTATTTTTTTTTAATTTCTAGTATTTTTGTAAAAACGTGCTGACTCATACCATCGCCTGAAAAAAGAACATAGACCCTGGATAATAGACACGCGGCACCTTGTCAATGCCACTGGACTTTAAGATGAGCCACTGTTTCAAAATTTCCACGAGCATCTAAAAGTTCCCAGCAGCTGAGCTAATTTCAGGATCTTCCACGAAAAAGAACGTCAGAATATTCTATACAAACACACACCATGCCCAAAGTGTCTCCAAGCATGTGTCTAAAGCTCAGGTAATTCGACAGTGGCTGTGACTCAATCGCTTCTCACAGGCAACTTCATGAGGTAGGCACGATTGCCCCATTTTGCAGATGAGAAAATGGAGACTTGGGAATGTTAAGTAGCTAGCAGAACTCACAAACTCTGGGTTCAGTGAAGGTCAAAGCTGGGATCACAGCCAAAGTTAAGGCGGACTCAGCACTGCTGTCCACGGCGTCTGTTCCCCCTACGACTTCCTCGGTGCCGGTGGTCACCAGCCTTCTGTCACCGAGATGGTGGTCCCCACCTGCATCCGGAACACGATTACGGAGACGTCCTCTGTGTGCCCATCTGACCCTGACACTGGGCCGGCTCTGCCCCACGGTGCCCCCTCACGACTGGCACTTCTCCCTGAACCCCCACACACACGTTATTCTCGGCGTGGAGCTGCGGTTCAACGCTGTACAATCATTGGACTTCAAAGGGATGCCTTGTCTTAGTTTTAAATCTCACTGGGTTTTGGACATTTTTATATATTTTAAGGAGCTAGAGAGGAATTTAATCATCATTTTCATATTTTTTAAATGAAAAATAGTGTAGAGCCATGAAATGACCTTCATTTTTCATTCTCCCTACCCAAATAGGTCTGAAATCTGGAGATTAATGATCTGAGTGGGGCTGTATAAATCCGCTAATGTGCACGGCGAGGCGAGGCGCGGCTCCTTCCAGCTCTCCTGGGCACACGCCGCCCACACGGGGCAGGGCCCACACTCAGAACTGTCCACGGTATTTTGTTAGGGCGGCTGCACAGGCTAAGACAGGGCCCACCCTCAGCGAGGGCTCGGACCAGCCCCTCCCGAAATTTACGGACCGGAGGGCCAGAAAGAGGCCATTCTGCAGAAGACAAACGGAAGGTACGTCCAGAAAAGGTGAAGCAGATCCTCTAAGCACAGTTAGCAACGTGGGTTTGGCCGAGCCAGAGGCAGGCGCTGCACGGCCAGGCCTCGGACGATGGAGTCGCGTGTGGTTCTGTGTCGGAGCGGGACGTGGGGCTGAGGAGGGGAAGGGGGCTGGACCTGGTGCCCCACTGTATTTCCCGCTCACCCTGTGTTCCTGGGGGGACAGCCTCGAGCACACGTTCGCCGTTACCCTGGGAGTTCTTTCTCCTCCACCTCACGTGTCCTAGGGGAGGAGTGGGCTGTGGAGCTCCGACATTTTTAATGAGTTTCTCCGTTATTGAAAAAAGCACTTCGCCAGCTTAACGCTTGACACAGTGTCGGGGAAGTCTGAAAAGTGAGTTCAAAGGACAGTCTCTCCAGCAGGTTGCATCCTAAGCAGCCGTGGCTACAAAGAGAGAGAAAACAACAAACCCGGGACTGCCAGCTCATGACTGAACAGGCCGTGAAGACGGTGGGTCGGCGGAGCCCGGGGTCTTCTGCAGATATTTTCTCCCGGTCTGTGGCTTGTCTTCTCCTTCTCTTTACAGTGTCATTTGCAGACAGAAATTTTTAATTTAATGAAGTTCGGCTTCCCAATTGTTTCTTTCATGAATCTTGCCTTTCCTGTGGTATCTAAAAAGTCATCACCATACCCAAGGTCGTCTAAGTTTTCTCCTGTTATCTCCCTGGAGCTTTATACTTTTACGTTACATTTAGGTCCGTGGTCCATTTTAAGTTCATTTTTTTGTGAAGGGTGTAAGGTTTGTGTCTTGATTTATTTATTTATTTTTTGTTTGTGGAGGTCCAGGTATTCCAGCGCCCTTTGTTAAAATTAATTTTTGTTTTTATCAAATAAATACATGCATATAGTTTAAATATAAAGAATTACTTCTCTCAATTGTTCCTTCTGAAATTCATCTCTATCTTATTAAGCTTAATGTTAATAATACTTTACTAATAATACTGCTGATTCATGATTTATCAATTTCTGACCTTACTTATTGATAAGAGCCATTATTCACTGTGCAATTTTATTACAAATTTACATTATTGTGACTAGTAACTCATGCACTTTGCAGAGCTGAATACTGGACTTCAATTAATGTTCCTCATTTGATTTTAGGAGCTACTAAAGCTAATAATTTTCCACCAGCTCTTCCAAATGCCTAGCAATCTTATTTCCTTTCCCCTTTTAAAGAAAGAACTCTTGGAACACAATGAAAAAAATGCATCACTTCAACGTTTATTTACTCTTTCCATCGGTCCTCTATTCTTTTGCTTCAATGTATACATTCCTTGCTAAAACCTAAATTTCCGAGGACAAATTAAAATGACATTTGAAATCCATATGCATTTGAGTGGATCGAGGCTGGAATAGGTACCTGTTGTCACAGCCGCAGATGAAACGGTCGTGGATCACACAGCTTGGTCATCTTTGGGCTGTGATCCATGTTTTATGAGATTAAAACTTCGTTTATGAGATATTTTCTCTGCTAATAGCCTATCACGCCTTCTGACAGAAACACTTCCTGAGTTTTAATTAGATATTTATTTCCTTCGGGCTAATATCTGTGCTCTGAGCCCCTCCCCGCTTTTTGCTTCAACATCTGCACATAGTACTTGGCACGTGCAGCCCTCGTGTAGCCTGCGATGACTTCACAACTAGACACACGCTGCCTACACTCACAGAATCTCTCTCCCCACCAAGACACAGGTCACTCCCTTCATTCCAGAAGGTTCCCCCCCACCCCCGGGCCTGTCTAGTCAACCCTCACGTGCAAAACAGGGGTTCCGCGTGTAGAAATATGTCATTTTAATTCACATAAACAGAAAAACACTCAACACAGCGTCGCTAAACCCTTCCTGCAACATTTCAGCAAAGCTATTTTAAAAGCATCCTTCTTTTACAACTCTACAGTCTCAAGGAAAAACAATATTAATGTAGGAAATCCACGTGCAATGGAGCATAATCTGGTTGAACTTAATAGAAAATGAATTTGGCTTCAAAAACATTCCCTTCCTGTGGGAGTGAGCGTGCATTATCATTCCACGCGCAGAGCGGCCGGGAATTGGAGCCAGGGCAGAGCACACAGAAGCATATCCTTCCGCCTGCAACCCGCCCGTGGGAGCAAAGCGCGGAGGGGAATGCAATCCCAGAGGCCCACCTCCTGGATCTTGCTATACACTCTTGGAGGAAACGTAAAATGGCCAAGCAAACGCCCGCCAGGAACTGAAGGAATGTACGCAAATACGGGAGAAATGGAGCCCCCTGCCCCAGGGATGGGGCTGCTCTCAGCTTCCCTGCGGCTTTCAGTCTAATTTACTGGTATGTGTCCTTTCCTCACATAGCATGATAAATACCGTTAGTCAAAAGACAATGATCCAACTATCCCACTTCTGGGAATATATCCTAAAAACCTCGAAACACCAATCAGAAAGAACATATGCACCCCTACGTTCATAGCAGCGCTATTTACAATAGCTAAGATTCGGAAACAGCCCAAGTGCCCATAGGATACTACGCAGCTATAAAAAAGAGGGATCTTTTACCCTTTGGGACAGCATGGAGGGACCTGGAAAGTATTACGCTAAGTGAAATAAGCCAAACTGAGAAAGACAAATATCACACTTATTTGTGGGATCTAATGAACAAAATGAATTGACCAACACAATAGGAACTGAAGCAGGGAGGCATGAAACAGACCGACATACCTCGATGTAGGGTTTGGGGGACGAGAAGAGATAAAACAAAGAACTTACATACTTACAGGCATAGCCCTGGACTTGGGCAATAGGGTAGTGAAGACCTGGGGGGGAGGAGGGGTTGGGAGGGGAGGAGCTGGGCGGAGGGAGGTAAAAGGAGGAAAATGGGATATGTAATACAATCAACAATAAAACAAACAAACAATGAAATTTCCCAAGAAGTGTCACATAGTTTAATAAGCAAAAATGGACGGAACCTGAATGAAAGAAATAGCGACTGCTTATCGGCTGATCCTAGCGAGGCAGGCAGGGCACCAAACCCTGCCTCCTCAGCTAGGAACTTCTAAAGCGGGCAGCCACACCCCAGGAGCACAGGGAAGCAATCTGACAACCTGGCACGCTCCCCACCTAAAGGTTTACGAACACAGAACCAGCAGAATACGGCATTTGGCAACAGCACATTCTCAACCGCACCGTCATTGTTAGAAAAAGCCAGCAATTTCTCAGAAAGCAAAACAAGGCGACCAACCAAAACCACAGTGATGAACCCGTGCACATCAGCTCGTTTTCTGAACTGGAATCCCGGCCCCTGCGTGATGGAGGACAGACGTGGACTGAGTAAACCAGGTATCCACTCGCGACACCATTTCAAGTTACTCTGAGGCCAAGGTCACCTGACCATTCGTGATGGAACAGGAGTAGGGAGGAGGTGGGAACCCTGTGCTGGGAATCCTAACAGTCATGTAACTAACATGCAGGTTCCAGTTGCTCTACAAAGAGGGATTCGCTCATTGCCCTCAGGCATGGTCACTGTTTCATCCACAGTAGGATGGTCACTGTATTAAATTCCACTAGACGAAGGTGTGGAATTGACCCCTGCTCTTGAGAAATCTACAGGCCAGCAGGAAAGACAAAAGTCTAATTACAATTTGATTTGCAATTCTACATTAGAGCCACCCAAAATGGTGTGGCCACATAGGAGAGTGAGAATCTTAGAAAATGCACCAGAGCAAACATCCTGACTAGGGAGGTATATATGTACGTCTTTGAATACATATATGTATTAATTATACATATGACATACATATGATGGTTTTATTTTGAAATGTAAGGAAAAATAACAAAAAATGAGAAAAATTATACTGAAAATCCGAAGTCCAAATATAGGACCCTATTTTTTTATGCTGATTGATCAGTGATAGAGACTCTGCAGGGGAAAACATAATCAACTCTATGAGGGCGTCAGAAGACTCGACTCTGAATGTTGGGCACCCAATGCAATGCCCAGGCGAGGTATCACAGAACTGTACCTGTGAAACCTAGATAGTTGTATTAACCAATGTCACCCCAATACATTTAATAAAAATCAATAAATGAATTTCAGCCAACGGTGATTCTTACCTGTTGTGTTTCTCGGGCCAGAGCTTCCTTCACCACGGACTCCACTGTCTCCGAGTTGGTTCCTTGCCATCACCTTCCAACAGAAAAATACATACGTCAATGCTGAGCAACCTTATTAGGAAAAACGCCTGCAACCAGACCTTAACAGGACTGTCAGAATCCGCGTCGAGCTCTAGGTAAATCACATATCTCAAGGTCTCCTTCCCGCATCTCCAGATTTCAAGCATCCCCACTGACAGATGCTTTCTGAATGTACCTCAAAGAATTGATAGGAATTTTGTTTCGATCCCAGAGGAGTAACGGGAACATGGTGACACAGCAGATTCCGCTTTAAATTACCATCACCGCTGCTCAACACGAAAGCCTTAGGAAGCACACTGATGGGTTCACGCTGGGTGGTGGGCACACCAGGCAATACGCGGGTCGTGCATCAGAAATGTGCACTTGTAATCAATGTAATAAGGGTAATAAAAAATAAAATAGATTTTTAAAGTATATTGGTAATATTTTAAATTTTAAAACACTTAACTATTCGCTTAAATGTTGCAAAAGAGAATTCTGAAACAATTTTTTTTAAAAAAAATGAACCATTCACCATTTTCTAGGAAATGGTGAATGCTGTTTTTCTTGTGTTTTTTTCCTAAATAATAAAAGTATTTCAAATATTTGAAAATCATATTACATTTAAGAAAAACTTTACTCTAATTGTTCCAATTCTGTTCTTTTAAGAAAGAAAACATTAACCACTGCATACTTAGTTGAAGCCCACAGTAATCCACTGGGATGGTTTATTTTATGTCGAGGGGACTGGCCATGGTGTGCCCGGATTAAGCCTCATTTCTGGGTGTGTCTGCACACACACACACACACACACACACACACACACACCCCTGGGCCTCCAGCTCACAGATGGCAAGTCATGGGACCACTCAGCCTTCGTGGTCCTGTGAGCCAATTCCTCATAAACAATTGCAATGCAGCCCTAGCTGGTTTGGCTACGTGGATAGAGCATGGGCCTGGGCACTGAAGGGTCGTGGGTTGGATTCCAGTCAAGGGCATATACCTTGGTTGCAGGCTCAATCCCTGGCCCTGATCGGGGCATGTGTGGGAGGCAACCAATCAATGTGTCTCTCTCAGGTCAATGTTGCTCTTTCTCTGTCTCTTCCCCTCCCTTCCACTCTCTAAAAATTAATGGAAAAACATCATCGGGTAAGGATTAACAAAAAGAAAAAAGAAGAGGTAGTTGTTTTCTGTTTTTTAAATAATTATCATTTTTATTAATCACACGACAAGCAATACTGTAAAGATCTGTGCCAAGAGTGATACCCGAATTATTTCACATTCAGGACCATAAGCAGAGAATGAGCTACCCATTGAAAGCCAGTCACTGCACAGTGTTTGGGTTCAACATCATTCCCACCTGGTGATGATGGACAATATTTATGAACAATACATGTCCGGAAGTTAAACTGCATAATCAAATTTTCGTCAACTTTCTAAAGTTTACATACTGCTAAATGGTAATTTTAACTTCCATGTCCTGGGTCATTAATGAGATTAAGTATTTGTTGATGTGCTTCTTGTCCAATAAGCATGTATTTCTCCTTTCAGATACTTATTCATAAGTTTTGTCCACTTTGTTCTTTATTGACATTTCTCTATCCATTTGCAAGAGCTCTTTGTATAGTCTCAATATAAAATTTTTGCAGACATTTCCCCCCAGATCATTCTTTTTCTTTTAACTTTGTCATGCTGTCTTTTATGCTACACAGATTGTTATATCATCTTGTGCCTTTTATAAAAATTAAATATTTTTCTAATTTGTTGTTCTTGAAAATTATTTCATCATGAGGCTCTTCTTCTGAGACACACTTAACTTTAGCCACACCTCTGGGGACACGGAGCTTTGGATACGAATCCCATCTCCTTTACCTGCTGCAAGTAAATAAAACTACCTGGCGACCACCATGTCTTCTTCATGAATAGAGCACCCCAACTTCCAGCACCTTGAGTTCGGTAACACCACCACATGTACGTTTAACCCAAACCAGTCAACCTGGCCGTTTGGGGCGGCGTGAGCGAGAAATCCTAATGGTGGAAAACCTTTACAGTGAAGTTTAAAACCAACAGTGCCTCCTGGCTCCGGAGGGTGCACAGGAGCCCTGGGCTCCCCCGCCTCCAGGGGCTCCCCGAATCTGCAGCTCCAGCTGCAGGTGAAGCTTCCTCTGAAAAACACCCGAAAACTGTCTGGGCCACTCGGCGCCTCTGGTGAACGCAGGAGGCCACCTGGACGTGGGTTCCAGGGGCTGGGCACAACCCACCCAAACCCTGAGTCTGGAGGGAACTCAAAACCGTGAGCTTGTCCCTGAAGAGCTAAGCGTTTGAACCCCACATGGGCACCCCAAAGTCTGACACCTGCACGTCAGAGAGGAACCCCCAAAACAATAGCCCTGAAAGCCAGCGGCGACCCAGGAGGTTCTGACACGGCGGGCAGCGCAGGGCCAGGCTGGGAACCTGTCCCTGAGGCCCCCTGTTCACCTGGGTCTGCTGGGGGCAGGCACCTGGGGGCAGGCACGGGAGGGGGGGTTATGGGGGGGAGCAGGTACCTGGGGGGCAGGCATGGGGGGGGGACAGGCACCTGGCTGCTGGGGGCAGGCATGGGGGGGGTACAGGTGCCTGGCTGCTGGGGGCAGGCACCTGGGGGGCAGGCACAGCGGGGGGCGGGGGGCAGGCACCTGGTAGCGCTGGGCCTGCTGGGGCGCTGCCTCCACGCTCTCCTCTGCCTCACTCCAGCCAACAGTGGTTTTTCATCTTCTGGGGCAGGTGCCCGGCCGCAGAGGGTCCGGGTCAGGGAACCGCCCGCTGGAGGGAGTGGAATCTCAGGAAGCAACTCTCATGTGACTGGCAGGTCCGTCCTCAGTTCTCGCGCCCAGAGCTGCTTCCACTTCCGGTGGCCCAGCTTCCGGTGGCCCAGCGCCGGCCCGGGGTGACAGGTGTATACGGGTGCTGCAGACAGTTCTCGGCCGCGGCTGCCCAGGGCGCAGAGCAAAGCTCACCTTCGGCCTATGGAGGAGGCCTGAGGGCCGGCACACACCTGGGCCAGGACACACCTGGGCCAGGACACACCTGGGCGGCACACACTTGGGCCAGGACACACCTGGGCCAGGACACACCTGGGCGGCACACACTTGGGCCAGGACACACCTGGGCCAGGACACACCTGGTCGGCACACACCTGAGCAGGCACACACCTGGGCCGGGACACAGGACAGCAGCTCAGACATCCCTCCACCCCGAGGTTGACGGCTGCTCCCAGGGGCATCTCCACATGGTCTGGCTCCCGGTGGCCAGCGGCTTACCCTGAGGTTCCCGGACTGTGTGATCTGCAAACGTTAAAAGCTGGGATTGAGGCTCCCAGTCAGCCCGGATCCAGGTGCTGAGACCCCCCACCTCTGCGGCACTGACCGGTCTGGGCAGCCCTCACCGACCGGGAGCCACTGGAAAGAAAACAGCTGCCTGGACAACCACAGCCCAGAGTGGGGCAGGAACGACGAGGTTCCTGTCCCCACGAAGCCCCCCTTCAGGAGGGCGGGCGGAGGGCTGTCTCAGATGCACAGAAACCAACGCAGAGTCAAGCAAAACACAAAGGGAGCAAAATAAAGCCTCGGAAAAAACCTTAATGAAGGAAACCTTTTTAAACAGTGTCTTCCTCAGGCTTTCTAATGGCGAACGTGCCCGATACATTTGGCAAAAACACATGCTCGTGTTCGCTGAAAGGTTTCAAATTCTCCTCGCCGATGTGTCCTTTGACTCTGCTAATGCCAAATCGCATCAATTATAATTAGGTGTTCCCCACCGTTCCACTCTAGTTTGCAAGTCGTTGAAGGCAAGGGCCTCGTTAAATCTCAACACTTAGCACCGTTTTGCAAAGAAAAGATGTATCACATTTTATATTTGCTAAATGTTGCATGAATGCATTTGGAGCAGACTTTAAAGCCATGGTACATCTGGGGTGGGGAGTGGGTATATGCCGGTTTTTGCTACCATTTATTAACACCCCCGTTTCTTTTGCAGGAAGCTGCGAAGTTTTTTTCGTAAAAGGCCAGATGGTAAATATTTTCAGCTGTGCAGGCCAAATGGGCTCAGACACCGCTATCAATTTTCCTTTGGAGCAGAAAAGCAACCACGGACAATGCATACACGAACAGGTGTAGCTGTGCAAAAACTTTATTTACAGATTCAGGCAATAACCTGGATTTGTCACAGGCCTCCGTTTTCCAACCCTGTGTTGGAAATCCTTGTCAGTCAAACCCTCTATGCCCCCTCCTTCTAATGAAGCTAAGGGTATCGGACCCTCTAGTCCAGCGGTCGCCAACCTTTCGGACCTCACGGACCACCAACTGGCAACCACAGCAAGTCTAGTCCACTCCCGGTGATAAATCAACAGGGAGGTGATTATGGGCGTGCCAAAGGTCAGCATGCACTTTGAATCTGGAACAGGCAGCCCATGGGAGAGAAGAAAGTGGGGAGCCCTTCCTGGGGACATCGGGGAGGGGCTGGCCCGGCTGCTCCTGCCTTCACATCACTAGGGTACCCTTGGCTTCTCACTTCTCTGGAGCTCCAATTTCATTTGTAATGAATTAGCCAAATTCAAATGCAGATGATACCTAAAGTCTAAATCTTCAGATCCTTTGAAAAATTGGGGAATCCTCCCACGGACACAGTTAGACTGAGCTTGAGTTCGCCGTCCCCTCGCACCCCAGGGTCTAACCCTAGCCTCAGGCTGCTGCGTATCAGGACAGTTTTGTATCCCAGATGGGTGCTGTATTTGTTTTTGTTTTTTTAAATATGTTTTTTTTATTGATTTCAGAGAGAGGAAGGGATAGGGAGAGAGAGATAGAAACATCAATCGCCTTCCTTCTGCACACCCCCTACTGGGGATCAAGCCCACAACCCAGGCATGTGCCTTGATGGGGAATCAAACCTGTGACCTCTGGGTGCATGGGACAACACTCAACCAACTGAGCCACACCATCAGGGCACCACTGTGTTTGTTAAACTGGCTTCTTCCCTCAGATATGTTCCCTGCCTGGTACATGTATAGATCTAAAGGTTCAACTGCGGACAGAGGTCACTGTGACGTACCTCTATATTTAGGGTGGCCCCTATCGAAAACACTCATCTGATACGATTCAAGAGGTGGTCTTCACAACCCAAATTAAACACGGTGATTGAGACCTGAAGGCAAACCTTAGACGCGCATATTCTCCGAGCAGGTGGAATATCTCAGTCCACACACTGAATGGTGGTGGTAGGGTCTTTTTACCATAAAAACAGTGGGCTGTGTTTGGGAAGAAATAACTCCACCCCTCTACTTCTCCTACCCCATCCCTCCCCCTCCCCCTCTCAGAAATGATGGTACTCAATCACATTCTCTAGCCTTTAACTTGAATCTGAGGTCTGTGGACCGAAGGTAAACAGCCTTACATTTCTTCGCATCTGAAGTATCAGAATAGCGTCAGTCACCCCGGTGAGACCCCTGCCCTACGTTAACGCAGCTCCCCAGCCATAACTCTAACTGTATTTAGAGCCATCGGTTTTCTGCTTCCAACACCATCAGTCCTCTCAGAAAACTTAGCAGAATTGGGCCCCGTTTTGTTTGGTGCCTAAGCATTCAGGGAGCTCCAGGCGGATTCTGGCCCCTTGGGCCGGTAGTGGGGGCCATCAGCTTAAAACGGCACGGGCATCACTCCGCCTCTTTCATTAGACAGGGACGAGGGACGATGTGGCTAGACGTGCCCTGAAAGCCGACGTGTGCCCGGCATCTCTCAGAGGGCTCCAGCCACACTCAGAATTCACCCTGCCTGCTCACCGGCATCTGAGATTCTTTTCTCAGCCTAGATTGCATTTTTAAATTGATTTTTCACACTTTGCCCTCTGGAACTAGATTTCGGTGATTTAATATGAGTAGAGGAGGAATTAGTAGTCAGGATACATTTTATCTGTGGTCTCTAAAAATCATAATTATCTGACACATGACACAGAATCCATTTCAGCAACTGCCGGGCTACTACTCAGGGGGATGGGTGGTCACAGATTACAGGATAATTCCATCTTAATTCTTAAAGTGCTAGTCCATGTATAAATATTATTAAAGGAAGAAAGAGGGAGGAGAAATAACATTGCCTACAAAAGCAGTAAAATAGATTTTTCTTGCTTAAAAGAGATGATTGAGGAAGTCTGTTAACTGTGTATGTCTGAAAATCCGTAGAGAAAAAACAGATTATTATGGAGGAAAGGAGAAATGTATAGTTCCATGTGGTACTTTAGGATACTTATCAGTTCTGTATATTCAAAATTTAAAATGTAATAGAAATAAGTTATTTTTTTAAGAATTCTAGATGTATTAGCAAATTTAAAATCTGATTCAAAGTAATGTCCTTACATTTATACTTTCCAGCATCCTTTCAACCATGCAATTATTTTGTTTCTAAACTTAATGTTTTGATTAACATGTAGTGCCTATTCCACTGGTACTGAGTCCTGGCCTTTTCATTTTTTTATACAGTGCAAGGAAAGCTAATTCTTTTTAAAAAATATATTTTATTGATATTTTACAGAGAGGAAGGGAGAGGAATGGAGAGTTAGAAACATCGATGAGAGAGAAACATCAATCAGCTGCCTCCTGCACACCCCCTACTGGGGATGTACCCACAACCAAGGTACATGCCCTTGTCCGGAATCGAACCTGGGACCCTTGCATCCGCAGGCCAATACTCTATCCACTGAGCCAAACCAGTTAGGGCAGAAAAGCTAATTCTTAAAATCTCCTTTTCACCTAACCATGGAGAATCTGTCACACATAGATTTCAAAGGGGTGAGTCAAAACTCTAATGATTCATAAAAATTGTCTGAGAGCATAAACCCAAAGCATGACCCAGGAGTAGGTTCTCATTAAGATGATCAGGACCCTAATGGCAGTTTTGCCTACAGGCGTCTGAACCAATCCTGTTTTTTGACTCGTGGAATGTTCCGGAATTTTTCGCATGCTGATTTTTGTTAGTGACTGAACAGAGCGCTGAGCAGGGGGGTGGGGGGTGGGGGAGCAGCCGCCTTGGAATTGCTACCCAGAGTCAATATTTACAAACCTGCCAGACTGGCATTGATTTTTTATAGAGTGAATGCAAACAAGAAACCCAAACCTGTCTTCTTCCGCCACAGAAGGTATCTGCAATAGAGACTTTCCGCAGAGAAGTTGGCCCGCTTACCGGAGTAAAATGAGATGTATGCGGTGTTTTACGGCGTTGTATGGTAATCCCTCCGCAAACATAAAAAAGACCTGCAATAGAAGAAACCCCAGGATTTGAAAGTTTTCTTTAATTATATGCCTTCTGTCGCCTTTATGTACACCACATTACAAACCAGTCTATATATTACAGAAAATGTACACTTCAAACTTATGAGTACATACAGTCAGTCCCACAAATTCCCTTTTACAGTCGTCATAAATGCCTCCATGATTTAGCGGGTGTATGTGGAGGAAGCAAACCCCAAAGAAGCCATGTAAAACCCTCTATGCAGGCCTATATTTTTAGAAGACGGCACTTACCAATTAATATTCTTATCTTAATTTGGTTTGTGCTCCAGGAAAAGGAATGAGAGCGTCGATGGTCTTAGGAGCAGTTTTCTGCTTGGCCAGAGCCACCCCCATATACAACACACACACACAAACCCCGGCTCCCAGACCATCTGTAAGGAAGCAGCTTGGGGAGAGCTGGAAAGTTTTAATTTCCCAGAGCCCCCATCAACCGCAGCTGCGCGGGCCACACCGAGCTTCCCCGACACCACCGCCTGCTCCTGTTCCGGCCGCTATCGGAGCCCCTGTCTCTCCCAGGGAGGCGAGCTCAGCCTCCTAAATGTGGAGGCGGATTATGGAGCCCTCCGGCCTTTCAGCAAGATTAAGAATCAACACGCTTCCATATTACTAAGAGATTTAACAGACAGGCCTTACCGCTTGGAACAACATCACAGGCTTTGCACGTGCGCCCTAAGAACTCATCAACCAAACGATATAGGGCGGGGTGGCTTTTATCATTTCATTTTATTTTTTTAAAATATGTATTTATTGATTTCAAAGAGGAAGGGAGAGAGAGAGAGAGAGAGAGAGAGAGAGAGAGAGAGAGAGAGAGATATCAATGATGAGAGAGAATCACTGATCGACTGCCTCCTGCACACCCCCTACTGGGGACTGAGCCTGCAACCCGGGCCTGTGCCCTGACTGGGAATCAAACTGTGACCTCCTGGTTCATAGGTGGATGCTCAACCCCTGAGCCAGCTGGCTGGGCATAATTTAATTTTAAATGGTACGGAGGGCTGGTGCGTCTCTCCGTGCCAAGCATCCGATCTGCTGCCAAGTCCAGCAGACTCTGCCTTTGACGTGACTTCTCCCGGCTTTCACCGCTGCAGGGTTAGAAACTTCGAAATCATTCCCTACGGCCCTTTGCTGGGTGTCATCATAACGCACCACAGGCCGGGGGGGGGGGGTGGGGGGGGGCTTGAATTTATTTTCTCACAGTTTTGAGGCTAGAAGTCCAAGACCGAGGTGTCCACAGGTTGCTGTCTTCTCTCCTTGGCTGGAAGACGGGCACCTTCCCGCCGTTCTTTTTTGGGTGTCCAGATGTCCTCTGATAAAGACACCGGTCAGATTGGCCTAGGGCTCACCTTAACAACCGCATCTTAACGTAATCACCTTTTCAAAGGCCTTATCTCCCAATTCGGTTGCATTCCACAGGACTGGGGATTACGCCTTCAACATCTACATTTCGAAGGAATAAAACTCTGCCCGTAACACTCCCCAGTTTTCTCTTCATACCAAACCCCTTTTCCAAACAAAAGTCTCCACTTCTGTCCAGTATGTTCCTGACCACATCACTTGTTGGCTGGCTGTCTTCCAATGAATGCTGCTATTTGCAAAGAGAAGTTTGAGCACAGAGCCCAGCATACATGGACGTCTGTCTCCCAGCCAGCCCTTCCATCCACAGCACCATTCTTACCTCTGATCTGCCAAACAACGGAAAGAATCGGTCTTCCCTCTCCCCTGGCAGAAACACCCTGCCTTCTCCGCTGTGCCACCTCCACCACCCATGCCTCCACCAAGTGCCCCTCAACCCTTTCTGTGGGGACAGACCTGGCTCCTGAACAACAAACACACACTCATTGGGTAACAGTCTCCTGTATCCGTAATTCTCCTCAGCAGTCCAGGAGGGTTGGTGGAACATGCCTTCTGCCCTTGCTCTTAATCCATGTAGTTAGTGTGTGCTGACCACAGACCGCTGACCTCAGGTGTGGGCACATGACCCAGGTCTGGCCAGTGACTGTCTCCAACACCCAGGCTGCAGGTATCCTTAAAGAGCACACCTTTGTCCATTGAGCACTAATCCTGGGGTTTCTGCTTGGACACTTGGGAATGAGAAAGCCTTTTAGTTTGGGGTGTTAAATTAGAAAAAATAAACCTGGGCTATGGGCACTTAGCAACTCCAACAGGATAAAAAGAAATAATTCAAACCCTGGAAATAGGTTGAACTGGAGAACATCAGTGATACAGAGCTATTTTAACGGCTACCAGAGGGAATATATTATTTAGGAAGGTGTGACAATTAGACAAACAGCAGCCTTCTCACCAGGACAATAAAGATGTCCAAGTTGCATCATCAAACTGTTAGGAAAAATAACTGTAGAATTTTATTCCGGCCTAAGCAGAAGTAGGACAGATGGTTCAGGGACTCGAAGGGAACTACTGAGGAATTCATGTGGGAGAAAGAAAAACGAAGGTGACTAGGTTTTCAGCCCAAGGAAATGGAAAACAGAGTCAGCATTCACTGAGAAGAGAAAGGAGCAAATGTGTCAGTAATGACAATAAATATAAATGGGTTAAACTCACTTGTTAAAAGAAAGAGGTAATAGATGTATTCATCTGACACACAATAATATGATAGTCTTTCTTACATGAATGTATCTATATCTCTGAGAATATTTATGTAAATGGACCTCTTTCCTTTAACTGTCAAGTTCCTTGTAATTTTCTAAGAGGGTCTCTTGAGGCCAAGAGATATTTTAAAACATTTTAAAATGTGCAAAAAATATGGTGTATCCTAGGCAACAAGAGTTAAAAATTTTAGGGGGTAAATTTATCTTTCTACTAATTTTGATATGGTTTTTTATAAGTTTATAAAGAACTGACTGGTAGTTCATAAATTCTAAGCTAGTGAGCCCTCAGTAAATGTTTGACAAAGCTAATATCATCATTGTTATTGTTTATAGCAGCTGAAGTCTCATTATATACACTAAAATGGCAAGGATCTGCCATTATTACTGTCCTGAAACCTAGTATTAAATTCAGAATAATCATCTCCCACTGCTTTTTATACCAAGTGGAGACCCAACCACTCTAGATCTGCTTAGGCAAAGACTATAGAAAAAGAGGTTTTGAAAAAATGGAATTAAAATCCTTTTTTTTTTCTTTTTTGGGGACTCAGGACAAGATTTTTTGCTAATTATACTTCTCAGTTCATGGCCCAGTATCAGGTTGAGGACCCTTTCTTTTATCCTCCGCTCCCCTCTCTAAGTCCCCTGCCCTGCCTGGTAGACACTTCATTTGTTGTCTGTGTCCCCAACTTACAGGTGTGCTTCTGGAGCTGGTATGGTCATTTTCTGTGCCTCTGTTTTTACTTGATAAACATGGGGTGGTGCCACAGGAGCCACTGTTTCGTATTTTCTCGCCCCTCACTCCTCTCCATGGTAGTGTGCAGATAAGCCTCACCACCTCTCCCCGCCGCTCGGCATTTGCTGCAGACACAGCCCACGCACCCCCTCGTGCACCGTCCTCAGCACATCAGTGCACCCCTGGGGACCTCCATATGCCTGCACCTTCATTCCTCTGTGCCAGGGCTTTCCACAGCTTCCAGAGACCATGCTGCTGACTCGGCACACCCCACACCGTACTGTGCTTCTCACGCGGCGACCTTACAGATTTCTGAGATGGCTCAGCGTAAGGGGCCAGTACGGGAATCTCAAGTAACACGCTGAAGGTACACGTGTGTCTGTGCCCGTGTGTGTCCCATATAAAACAATGACATGGAAGTGATGAGTGTGTGTACAACATCTGGGACTATAAAATGTCACCATATACCCACCCCGCTAGTGCTGGCACCTCGCACAGAGCCTGACAAATGGTAGACACGGAATAAATGAATATCTGATGAGGGGTGAGTCAATGAACAAAAAGAACTAGGGCTGAATGCCCTTGAGTGGGCTCTCCAGGTTATGCAGGTGATGTAAGGACACAGAAAGCCACCGGGGAAGTTTACGTGGGCAGAGAGCTCTGCATTCCCAACTCCAACCCGGATTCCACGGACAAGATATATAAAGAAATCAGCTTAAGGGTTTTCTCTTTTTCCCCCACTTAGGGAACACGGTGGTAAACAACCACATTTGTCAAGTACAGTCGTAAATATCCAGGGAGCTATTTTTTGCAGGAATGACTCAATCCAACCTTATCATTATGATGCTTGAATAAGTCCAATAGAAGCACCGAATTCATAAAGAGGCAGAAAAGAAAGAGCCACACAAGGTATTTTATTATTTTTTAAAGATATATTTTTAGTGATTTTTAGAGAGGAAGGGATAGGGAGAGAGGGCTAGAAACATCAATGATGAGAGAGAATCATTGGTTGGCTGCCTCCTGCATGCCCCACACTGAGGATCAAGCCCGAAACCCAGGCATATGCTCTGACTGGGAATCAAACCATGACCTCCTGATTCATAGGTCGAAGCTCAACCACTGAGCCATGCTGGCCCGACCCAAACAGTGTATTTTAAGTAGCGATGACTAGCACATCTTGTAATTATGCTTCTCACGGGGCCCCGGGAAGACACCCCCACACAGGAAACTATACTCTGCCCAATACTCCGAAGCCCAGTGCTTCACCGACCTCCGGTCCATCCTTCCACCCAGGAGTCACGGAGGCACACAGGGCTGCTCGGCCCCTTACAGGATGTGGGCGACGTAATGTGAGCGCAGGTCACCCCATTTTGTTGCACCACGCTTTAAGGTGCTGCGTGGATACTGTGTGTCGTACCCAACAACGTAAGGCAACCTTGCGTTGAGCAAGTCCCGCGGTGCCATTTTCCCCTCAGGCTCAGAGGAGGGTAGCATTTTTGAGTAGTAACGTATTTTTAATTAAGGTCGATATATTTTTAGACACAGTGCTACTGCACACTTGAGAGACTACAGGATAGTGTAAACATAACTTTATGTGCACCATTCCCGGGTGGAATGGTGCGACTCAGTTACAATATCCGGGCTACTGCAGGGGTCTGGGCCCCCAACCCACGGTGTCTCTCTGTACCACTAGGTTCAGCTGGGAGTCCACAAGGAATTCAGAGAGTATTTTAAATTTTAGCTCAGCAGTTGAGTGTCGACCTATGAATCAAGAAGTCACGGTTCAAATCCCCAGTCAGGACACAGACCCAGGTTGATCCCCAGTAGGGGGCAGCCGATCGATGATTCTCTCTCATCATGGATGTTTCTATCTCTCTCCCTCTCCTTTCCTCTCTGAAATCAATAAAAAGATATTTTTTAAAAAACTGCTCCCTTTCACTCTGTGTGGACTTGTGTGCTTGAGCAATGAATGCTCTCTGCCTCCAGTTTCCAACGCTGAGGTTCTCTAACAACATTTGTTTGCATCATGTGAAGCTGGGCTGCTGTTTCTTCTACTCTCACTGGCATGGTGTTCAGGGGGAGTCCCTAGTTTTGAAACGACTGTGTTTCTGTCGTTCCTGCTGTCTGCCTCCTGCTGGGGCCCCTCCGCTCTGGGGACGCCAGGGCAGCAGTGTGGGCCGTGTCACCTGGACACCAGGGTCAGGGATCAACCTGAAGCCCCGGAGGGTGCCACGCTCTAATCATCTCCAAGATTAACAACAGTCACCCCGCAAACCCTCCTCGGGCTCTCACCAATAATTCCAGACGTGGAGAAGCTACACAAGAAAGGAGGCGGTCTTCTGAGTTCGACAGCCTACAGACCCAGGAAAAATAAAAACCATGTTGCCCGTCCGGTGTGACTCCGTGGACATAGTGTCAGCTCCAGGACCGAAGGGTCGAGGGTTTGATTCCTGGTCAAGAGCACATACAGTGGGGCCTTGACTTACGAGTTTAATTCGTTCTGAGACCGAGCTCGTTAAGGAGCTCATTAAGGAGCTCGTTAACTCAAATTACTCTATCAACTCGATGCAAGAAGTCGGCTGAGAGACAGCTGGTATCTCAAAAAACGCGTTAGTCGGGACACTCGTAAGTCAAGGCCCCACTGTACCTGGGTTGCAGATTCGATCCCCGACCCTGGTCGGAGTGAGTGAGGGAGGCAACTAACAGATGTGTCTCTCTCACATTGATGTTTCCCTCCCTTTCTCTCTCTCTCTCTCTCTCTCTCCCTTCCTCCCTCCCTCCCTCCTTCCCTCTCCCTCTCTCTGTTTGTCTCTCTCCCCCTCCTTACATTCTCTCTAAAAAAAAAATCAAAGGAAAAAATATCCTCAGGTGAGGATTAACAAAACAAAAAAAAGATGGATAAATACATAAATAAACCCTTAATAACTACCATGCACTAGGGGCCCCACTCGGTGCTGTGCATGAGTTCCATTAGGTTACAGCTATGGTGTGAGGTGCAGTTCACCTCCTTCCACAGATGAGGAAGCCGAGATCAGAAGGCACATACCAGGTCACAGCCCGAGAAAGAGAGAGAACCAGCGCCATTTCGGCCATGGTGACGCTGGCAGCCCCCCACCCCCACTCTTCACAGGGGGGCCTGCGGTACCCACAACCCTGCGTGTGCACTAGATGGAAAGTGTCCTTTGTAAAGGCCGCAGCCCCCGGAGGAGACATGGCCTATGAACCAGGCCTGGGATTTTATGTGAGTAGAGGAATGCTTTTTCTAAGACAGTGTTGGGCATCAAATCCAAGAAAACAGCAAAAGTCGGCGAGACAAGGCCTTCAAATATCAGAAGAAAGATATAAACCAAAGATTGGATGTTATTAGAGAGAAAAGAAGGCTTCAAGGAAAACACAGGGAACTCCACGGAGACCGCGCATCCACCACCTCGTCCGATAGTTTTATGGGAGCCGTGATTTAATAGGAGGGAAGCACGCAGCCTGGAAAGTGTGCGCATCACGGCGTTCACGAGTCATAAAACCATCTTCATTTCAGCCGGTCACATCTTCTGTGTAAATCGCTCCATGGCCTTCCAAATGGTGAGAGGAGCGAGGACTGGATCCGGTGAAGTTCATTTAAAAGCGACTGCGTACACGTTACTTACGAATTAAATAATTCCCATTCTGCGAGGATTGAAAACCACTGGTGAGTCAGTCAAGGGAAGAAGACATTTCTAAAGGGTCGGCTTCTCGTTAACCCTTCACGTGCCAACTCGGCTGTTGAAGGGAGTTTGCTGGTGTAGCGCACTCTTTTGTCAATTTTACACGGAAAATAATAGTTTGCTGCTATGTAAGGGCCAGCCCTGTCTGCACGACACAGCCCTGTAAGAGGAAGGCAGGACTTCCCTCTCCTGGCTCTGCTTTGCAGATAGAATAACATTGTGTCATATCATCCCGTGTTATTGCTTCCATAAAGTTCTCTCCAGGGTGAAAAATGAAGGTGAGCGGCCCCTTTGCCGGGAGCCAGCCGCCTGCCACAGCCGACGAGCCTCTAATACACGGAACGTCACTGCGGCCCGGGCCATAAACTCCCTTTCCAGCAGCTTATCATTCACTGCCTGCTTCTTCTCACTCCCATCCGTGGAGGTTCACATTATTCTCACGTGGTACACAATACGCTGGTCACACTTCATAGCTGAACAACCTCTGCCCTTGACAAATCCATTACCCAGAGCATCCGACCCTGGCTTCTCGCGGGTGGGCGTTGCTCTCGGCCCCAAAGCGCCTTCCAGCTCCCACCGTCCGCCTGACCCAGCTCTGCCTTGTCCTCTCTATTTCACATGGGATTACTTTAGGGCAGGAAGCGTGGAGAAGAACCTCGCCTGCCCCTAAAATTTTATGGATATAAACTCTTTGCAGTTTGCCAAACTGCCCTGGGAAAATGCTTTTCTCCTCAAATCCAAAAGGAAAGTTTAAATCCTCATTTGCCATCAACCACACATGAGTAGGCCTGTCAAACACCTCCGACTACTGAACGCAAACACGTTGTGACGTACACAGACCCCCACGTACATGCACACAGCAGCACATGAGTGTGCACAGAAGTATATATGTGCACAAAGATGTGTGCACAGGCACACGTGCTATATACATGTACATGTGTGCACACACATGCATGTTATAACCAGCAAGTCACCTTCTCATTTCATGATGCAACTCAGCCCAAACTCACTTTCAGGTCACACCAACAAAGGGTTGTTTTTTTCCCATGGAAAGCCAAACAGAATATGAGATAATAACTCTAGTCTCCTGCTTATATTCCAAAATATTATCCCGTGAAAGGTGACAATGAGGTTTACTCCTCCAGAGAAAGAAACCAATCTCCAAAATAATGTCCTGGAAATAGCTTTCTACTGAGATGCACTTCTTTATTTTTAACAGGAAAAATAACACGAATAGAGGCAGCATCTGAGCAAATTGCATGGTAAGAAGTGTCCGCATTAGGCACACTTCCCTCTTTCTGTTTAGGAAGGAAAAGTCTTCCCACAGCAGTGAACACTGCGGAATATTAACCAAGGCTTTGCGCACCCTCGTGTGTTTTTTCTAAAATATTTTAGTGTCTTTTGTAAGGCTTAGTTACTACTTACACAATCAGAATAACAACCACCACAACTAAGGCTACTTTTAGAGAACAGGAAGGAGGGGAGTGTCCTTGAGATGACCTTGAGGTGCCTAACTCTCAAAATAACTGTTCCTGAAGTGATCCCTGAAATCACTGAATGTTTATGTTTCAGTGAAATTCAAACCCCCAACAACCTCCCCTGATGTTCACTGACCTGGGGAATGTCCATCGGTCAGTCACAGCGGACAGGACGGACATGTACCTGTCTGTCCAGGACAGCGTCTCCGTGCTTGTGGACAGGAGACACAGTACAGGTCTGAAGCAAAGGCAGCTACCCTTCAATCTTTGCTAAAATCGTGAGAGACAGACCACTGCTCATTTCATTCCCCAGAACCAGAACGGCCCAGCTCTTTTTCTAACTGGGATGAGCCTGGAACCTTGTTTTTAATAGTTTTCAGTTGAGCAGATCTGGGATTTGGAGTCAGGCACCAGCTGTCGGCTGAGTAATAAGGACCCAATTCGAGGCCTCCTGAGGACCTTGTACACAGGACGGGCAGGTGCTCCTAAAAGGCAAAGGAAGCCCGGCCCATGTGGCTCAGTGGTTGAGCATCGACCTATGAACCAGGAGGTCACAGTTCGATTCTCCGTCAGGGCATATGCCCACGTTGGAGGCTCGATCCCCAGTGTGGGGCATGCAGGAGGCAGCAGATCAATGATTCTCTCTCATCACTGATGTTTCTATCTCTCTCTCCTTCTCCCCTACTCTCTGAAATCAATAAAATATATATATATATATTTTTTTTTTTTAAAAAAAGGAAAACAAAGACAACGAAAGACAGAGAGCCTGTCCCTACTGGAGGTGACAGTGACCTGACATCTGGGGCAACATAGGGTCCCTGACTGGATCCTGGGCCAGAAAAGGCACATGGGGCAGGGGGGCAGTTGGAGAAATGTGAAGATCTGAAAATAATCCGACTGGCTCCACCATGTGTTCTTACCTTTATAAGCTGTATGCAGGACCATTTAAGGAAGCTGATGAAGGCACATGGGGAATTTATGTAGTGATTTTGAACTTGCTTACTTTTTGTCAGCCTGAGATTATTTCAAACGGTTTTTCAGAAGTTATGCTTTATGTAAAATACAGCTTAGATTTCACACATACATATATACAGATAAGATCTAAATGGAGCCCAGGGCCTCCCCTGATGTCAGCATAGAATTTTAATCATTCGCTCCGGGTTCATAACTCACTTCAAAATAGCAAGAGGGAACCCCTTCTTTTAAGGCTGCTTCTGATTCATGACATGAATTTTAGCCTATCAGTCCCACGCTGCTTTCTGCATCTCTAATGAATTCTGGAACTTTCCAGGGGATCAAGAGACAGGGATTGCGGGTTCCCAGGTGGAAGTTGCCCTGGAGTACAGAGAGGCTGCTAAATGACAGATGCTGTTCCAGGTGCGGCCTGTAGGTGGCTCTGACCCTTCCAGGCGTATTTTTCAAAAATCGCGTGAGTTTAGCGTGCTAGATTTCCAGGTAGGCAGATTTTACACCAACACTCAGAATTCTGGCTTCTCTCTGAAAATGGGGAAACACTGGTCCAGTCCCCGCAGTAACGCTCCCCAGGGCCTGAGAAGAAGTGGCCCCTGGCTTCCGGGTTCTGATCCCTAGTCCCCACCCCTCCCTACTGTCTTCGCAGGCCCTTGTCCCTCACTTCCATCGCCTGGCTTCAGGCTTGCAACCTGGGTTAGCCATAGAGAGTCATGTCAGATCAGGAAAATGTTGGAGAACTCCCTACCATTATTTTATAAAAGACTCCAGAGAGGGCTCTTTGTGAGAGAAATCTACATAATTGCACAGAAATAGAAACACTTGCCCAGGAAATGTTAAAGCCAAATAACACATGATATAAAAGTAAAATATGGTAATGTATTCGGAGGCAATGGCACATTTACCTCCTTAAGTTGAATGTTTTTACTTTAAATAAGAGCATTATGTGAAGTAATAAAAGACTCATACATTTAAAATTTGTTTGGGAGAAACATTAATGAACTCCATAAAATGTAAAATAATACAAAGGACTGACTATTTTAGAAGTTTTTCTGGTGTGCGTTTTTTTTTTTAAAAGAAGATATACATAGTCTCCCCCAAATTCAAAATAATTCTACTCATTAACATATTTTAATGTTAAAAGATTACTTAGAGGATTGCAGTAAGAAAAAAAGAGAATATTATTAGAACTACAGATCTCCGTTACTGCATTTCATGGACAGTCTCATAATAAAATAGATTAAAAGACAAATTAATCACGTGCTTTCCTTCAAGAGAAATCACGTGTGCGCGTTACCATAGCAACTACATACATTTCCTATTAACTTTCTTATTACAGGGAAAAAATCAGCAACGACAGGTTACTTAAGAGAACATACGGCTTTGGGAGATGCCTATTTATTTAGCTAATATTATTACCAAAACTGCTTTCCGATGAAAAATCGAAGGCAAGTCCTTTTTTAAAATGAGTATCGCCAGAAACGAAGCAGGTGTTCGCCGGCCCAGCCAGACCCCTCCTCTCCGTGGCTCCGACACGATCTCAACTAATTTTGTGTCAAGCAACATCCGCTGGGCCAGCCACGCGGCTGTAATTGTACATGTTAGGCTCATAAAAACATACCACTAACCTTTGAAATTGCCTTGAAAATTAAAATAGCAGCCAACTTTCTTTCAGTTCAACTAAATGCTTTTGGTCCTGGATTTTTCCAGAACTGGTTAGCATAAAAAAAAAAAAAAGGTAAGTCAATGAGGGCCCCCTCCTCCCCCCCCAATGACTGTCCAATGAAATGGGATTTACCATTTGGGTTTTAGCTGAACAACTGTTGCATCCACATTAGACCCGTAACAGATTAGAGTCTGGAGGCTTTTTATTTTGTCTCTGATTTTTGTCTCACAAATTCGAATGCTCTCGTACAACCAAGCAAATGGGGCTCCAGGGGCAGGGCCGACACAGAAGCACAAGCCTGGGTTGAGGGAGTAAGATCATCTCCTCTCTCCAAATCCATCTTTCCCAGTTCTATGGCCTCTGGTTACACAGGTTACGGTCCCAGGGTCCCACATGGGTCGTCTTTGTTTGCAAAGGGAACTGTATGATTGAAAAATGCCTTTCACATTTTATTATAACCTTATTCACTTTCTTAACCACTAATACTTCGGGTATTTTTCATAAGGAAAAAAACCCACAGTCTAAACTCTGCCTCTAATACCTTCACCCCGTCTTTCCTTCAAAGCAGAGAATCAAAAAGGAAGCAACCTTACTGGGCTTTTTGTTTGTTTGTTTGCAGCCGGAGGACCGAGAGAAGGATGAAGCCTCATGATCCCTCCTGGCCAGAGGGTGGTTTTGTCCTGCCTGACATCCGGAAAGTGTCCTCAAGCTTTTGAGGTGAAAAGAATGTGTTCTATTTTTATCTCAGTTCTCTTTGTTCCTCTCACTGAGCAACAGCATCAAAAATCTGGCTTGACGAGTGAACAATTTTACTTCTATTTCATCCTAGGATTTGTAAAGTGCAAGACAGAAAGTACCAGAAGGTTTCAAAATTCTCTGATCACATAGAGGATGGTCAGGTATTGAAGGGAACCAGATCATGTTGCCCCAAATTATGTCACTTGCGCATACTGACAACTTTGAGTTAAAGGCCCTTAAAAAACACCAAATACAAGAAGGACACCAAGACCCTCTTTCACTCCTGAGAACAGGAGTTACATCTCCGGGGACAGGTGCCCTCCCAGCTCAGGAGGAAGGAAGACATTTTCAGCAGCCCAGTGAAGGTACCAGAGGAATCCACACACAAACCCCACTCCATCCGTGTCCTACCACATATCTATCCATAGTTTGCCACCTGGGAAGCAAGGACTGCTTTCTGTTATCCTATCATCCTCTACACATTTACTGTTCTTTGTTGAGAATTCTGGGTAAGCTGGAGTTCTAACCACCTTTTAGAGTTACTCTTGGTTTAAGCTTTCTCTGGTGTGACATGCAGGTCATGTGTTAATAAACTTTGTTTTCTGTTGTTAATCTGTCTGTTACAGGGGTGTCAGTCAAGAATATAGGAGGGTAGAGGAAAAAATTACCTTTTCTCCCCTACAGTATAAACATAATTCTATTAAATCCCATGTTAGCCAACATGTTGGATAATCCCATTCACTCCTATGCACCTGGATGCTCTTTAGAGACAGCAGCAGACACTATTAGAGGCTGGAGACGCTGACCCATAGTGGCCCCTGTATTGATTGAAGAAAGCAAACAATTTACAACATATCCCAGTCTTACCATTCATCTCCATTGGCTTCATAATCACATTAATTTCTACCTTGTCACTATTAACCCCCAATTTCTTATTTATCCATCATCTTTTCTCTCATTGAACCCTCAAAGGAAAAAAATCACAATAACTCTTAGCAACTAATCTGGACACATTTCAACAATGGCCTCTATCACATTAAATACAGTTATATGAACAAGAAACTCCATTAATAACCACATCTTGTGTGGAAACTAGATATGAGTGGACTAGTACTGAGTTCAGGGCCCCACACCCTGGACTTCCACCTCATTAATTTGTCATCATGAGGTTGGCCAGATAGCGGTGGCTAAAGTTTGGCCCCTCTCCGAGCCCACTCCACTACTGGCAGCATCTGATGGAAGCAACAACCCAAAAGGCCACAGCACCTCATCCTTCTCGCAATGTCCAACCATTTCCTTAAACACAGTCAGGGCCCATGCTTTCCAGCAGATATGGAATGCTTACAAAAGTGCAACTGCTCTTGCAGGCAGCCAGCATTGCTTCCTGCATCATTGCTGACTTCCGGCCCACAGAGCACGTGCCTCCCCAGGGCTGACCCAGCTTTTGGGAGAAGAGATGCTGATCATGCCCGTTAACAAGTAACCACATGTTCAATGTTACTTAGCACATCATGCTCCAGATGGTCAGACTCTTTCTCTGCAGGGAAGGTTGGTTTGCCTTTAGCTATTCTGAGACAAAGCACAGTCTAAATGATTTTCCCTTTGGGGGACGAAAATTGCTACTATTCACTTAAAGCACATGATTGTTCAAAAGGGGCAAATATTTACATTTGTCTACACTCGTCTGTTCTAGGTAGACAGAGCTGTCCTGATTCCCAAAACGGCCTTGGCAGGGTGATAAGCTGTATCGATTCATGCCCAAACCTGATGTTGACTGACCACATCTGGTGACATGTAACTCATCTCAAGGACATTTTGCTGGGATTGTTTTTGATTGTCATGGGTGTTCCAAAGGGAATGTCAGTTCCATGCCGTGCTCCACTCACAAGCTCTACCAACTCCAGTTAGATCTGATCATCCCCAAAGCAATCATGATGCATTGCAGGGCGTCGAAAGCCAAGAACATGGTCATCTTCTCCCTGGTTTTGGGCCGACATGGGGAAAAGCATGACCAGACAGCTAGGTACACGTACCATCTTAACCAGGATAAAACAGGACAAGAAGAGAAACGAAATGTGCACGTTGAAATACTTAGGTGTGTGTTTTTGTCACTGAGGATGCTAGTCTGTTGATTCCCTTTCTATGAGGTAAGTTTTCTGTGTCCAGGATTGAGAAAACAGAGGCTCAGAAATAGTAAACATCTTGTTCAAGGCTCCAAATTGGGAAGTCAGAGAATTGGAGTTAGGGTTTAGGTCGGTTGCCATGGAGACCACGGCCTTGCCTGTCCATCGATGCTGCTTTCAAAAGGCAAAGCTATCAGAAGTGCAGAACCAGTGGTTTAAACATATTGGCTCATCTGGTGATGTTTCCTGAAGGGTGTGAACATGAATCATTAACACTAAGATTAGTCTGGTCAGAGGAAAACAAACCACAACTCACCTAGGCATTAGAATAAACAACCTCCACCCGGCTGGCGTGGCTCAGTGGTTGAGGGTCAACCTATGAACCAGGAGGTCATGGCTTGATTCCTGGTCGGGACACAGACCCAGGGTTATGGGCTTGGTTCCCAGCGGGGGGCATGCAGGAAGCAGCTGGTCAATGATTCTCTCTCATGATTGATGCTTCTATCTCTCTCCCTCTCCTTTCCTCTCTGAAGTCATTAAACATATATTTAAAAAATAAAAAGAATAAACAACTTCCATTAGGTTGGGGGCACTAAAGGCTATGTGAAACTCACCTGGATAATCTATACTAATAAAAGGGTAATATGCTAATTAGACCAGACATCTTCCGGACATCCTTCTGGACAAAGCCACAGTGGCAGGGGCCAAGGCAGAGGCTGTTAGGGGCAATCAGGCCAGTAGGGGGAAGCAGTTAGGGGGTGACCAGGCCAGCAGGGGGGGAGCAGTTAGGGGGCGATCAGGCCAGGGGGGGTGAGCAGTTAGGGGGCAATCAGGTCAGCAGTAGAGGGCAGTTAAGGGGTGATCAGGCTGGCAGGCAGAGGTGGTTAGGGGTGATCAGGCCTGCAGGGAAGCAGTTAGGGGCATTGGCCCACAGGCAGAGGTGGTTAGGGGTGATCAGGGAGGCAGGCAGGCAGGCAAGCAGTTAGGAGCCAGTGGTCTCGGACTGTGAGAGGAATGTCTGACTGCCCGTTTAGGCCCTGTGGGATCGGGCCTAAACTGGCAATCGGACATCCCCCAAGGAGTCCTGGATTGGAGAGGGTGCAGGCCGGGCTGAGATACCCCTTCTCCCCTCCGTGCACAAATTTTGTGCACCGGGCCTCTAGTGTGACTATAAGACAAAGTTTGTCACCCAGCTGACATAACCATAAACAGAGCATTAAGGTCCACTTTACCACACTAAGAACTTGTTTTACTTGGTACCAGGTAAGAAGCAGGTAAGGAGGGGACTGAGGCTGTAGCAGACGCCAAAGTAGGCCACTCCTTTCATTCTCCCTCCCACCTTGACACCTCACCCTAGAGCAGCTCCTCTGACAGCCACAGGCCCTCTCAGCAAAGGCCAACATGGAAGGCCTCCCCAGGAAGATGCCGACGAAAGGGGAGCATCGGTCCTAACGCTAGGCAACGTGGGAGACTCTTTTCATCTTTCCCCAGGTTCTCATTTCCATCGGCAAGTGACACGCAGCAGGTTCCGCGGCCCTGTCTATAAATACGATAGTGCTGAATTCAGCGAGAGAAGCTTGAAAGCCAGAACGCTGAGCCTCCACAGGTTTGCTGCGGATGGAAAGCCCTGCGAAAAGGAAAGGCTACCAGCAGAGGTTTAAAAAGATGAAGATGAATAAGTAAAATGTGTTCGCGGCAGGAGAACCATCTGGGACCAGATGCTGCCGAACAAACATTTATTATTTCCATCCATCGGAGGTTTCGTAGCAAATGCACTTCCCAGACGAGACGCCAAACGGGAAATGCACGTCTAACAATCAAATATGCAGAGCTCCCCACTCAGGACAACTGTTCCAGAGAGACCCCCGACCTATGTCAGCAACACAAAAATAAGTCAGAGCTTGTGTCGGGAATAAAAGACACAAAGCTCAAAACGGGACGTCAACAGACCGAGAAATCAATTCGATGTGATTTCGACTAACTGATAGTGGTGTCAGCATCTCCCTGGTTTGTGCTAATCTTTTTTTTTTTAATTGATTTCAGAGAGGAAGAGAGAGGGAGAGAGAGATGGAAACATCAATGATGAGAGAGAATCATTGATCGGCTGCCTCCTGCACACCCCCCACTGGGGATCGAGTCTGCAACCCGGGCATGTGTCCTGACCAGGAATCAAACCATCATCTCCTGGTTCATAGGTCAATGCTCAGCCACTGAGCCATGCTGGCTGGACTAGAGAGATGATTTTAAACTCTATTTGGTAAATACATAGGACATTGTCAACATTAGTTAAAAGAGGCAGAGGTGAGGGAATGCAGACTGGTGCAGCCCACTGGGGAAAACGCTATGGAGGGCCCTCAAATAATTAAACATGGAGCTGCCTGATGACTCAGCGATTCCACTTCTGAGAAGAGATCCAAAGGAACCCCGAAATCACTAACACAAAGAGATATCTGCACCCCATGTTCACCACAGCGTTACCTACAACAGCCAAGACGTGGAAACAGCCTAAGTGCCCACCCAGGTGATTTATGGGTTGTCCCTCTAAAAGGCATACGCATACATTTTTTTTTTGATAACTCAGTTGATGTTTCCTTATTTTCAGACTTAATCCACAGGCATTAATAATTATTCAAAGTGTATGTACAGTTTTTGGGTGCAGCCTATACAATGAAATATTATTAAGCCATAAAAAATGAAATCTTGTCATTTGCAACAACATGGATGGACATTGAGTAAAATATGTTAGAGAAAAACAAATACTATCGCCCAATTGGCGTGGCTCAGTGGTTGAGCTTTGACCTATGAACCTGGAGGTCACAATTTGATTCCCGGTCGGGGCACATGCCCGGGCTTTGGGCTCAATCTCCAGTTGGGGGTGTGCAGGAGGCAACCAACCAATGATTCTCTCTCATCACTGATGTTTCTATTTCTCTCTCCCTTCCTCTCTGAAATAAATAAAAATATGTTTAAAAAGAAAAAACAAATACTACATCCCACACTACATCCAAGGCCAATAAGTGGAAGGCACACCCCACCTGATTTAGGAAGAAATGCAAAAGTTCATGGCACAGAGGAAGGAACAGGGGAGGGACGAAAGTCGGCCCGATGGCTCCACCTGTCCCCGAATCTCCATCTTCCTCACCGGGAATTCCAGACCAATTGGAAATCAGTCTTGAATGTTATTATTCGTTATATTATGACTAGGGGCCCGGTGCACGAAATTCGTGCACTGGGTGTGTGTGGGGGAGTGTCCCTCAGCCCAGCCTGCCCCCTCTCACATACTGGGAGCCCTCAGGCATTGACCCCCATCACCCTCCGATCGCCTGATCGGCCCCTTGCCCAGGCCTGACGCCTCCGCCAGAGGTGTCAGGCTTGGACAGGGGACCCCCATCTCCCCCCGATCACTGGCTCTGACCCCCGCCCAGGCCTGAGGCCTCTGGCCCAGGAATCATGCCTGGGCAGGGGACCCCCATCTCCCTCTGATCGCTTGCTCCATCCCCCGCCCAAGCCTGACGCCTCTGACCCAGACTTCAGGCCTGGGGAAGGGGACCATCATATCCCCCCAATCCCCGGCTCCGCCCCCCACCCAGACCTGATGCCTCGGCCAGAGGAGTTGACCCTCATCACCCTCCGATCACCAATCACCGGATCGGCCCCTTGACCAGGCCTGAGGCCTCTGGCCTAGGCGTCCGGCCCAGGCAGCGGGGACCCGCAGCTGCAGCGGCCCCGCGATCGTGGGCTACGCTTTAGGCCCAGGCAAGGGACCCCTAGCTCCCGGGACTGCCAGCTTCGACCGTGCCCAGCTCCCATCGCTGGCTCCACCCCTACTTCCTGCTATCACTGGCCAGGGCGGCAAAGGCGCCTGATTCTCTGATTATGGCTGAGGGGCAGGGCAAAGGCAGCCCCAGGGCCGCCTTTGCCCTGCCCCCCAGCTCTTAGCTCCCCCCTGGGTTTCCAATCACTGTCAGTGGCAGGGGGCTTCTTCCTGCTTTCCCTTTTGCCTCCCTGCATTGTGCCTACATATGCAAATTAACCGCCAATCTTAGTTGGCAGTTAACTGCCAATCATAGTTGGCAGTTAATTTGCATATAGCCCTGATTAGCCAATGAAAAGGGTATCGTCGTACGCCAATTACCATTTTTCTCTTTTATTAGATAGGATTCATTTAAAATGACCAGGAAGATCCATTTTGTAGCTTTCGTTCTGAAAAATTCACCATCAAAACCCACTTAAGGATTTACAAGTTCAGTTTTTATAAATCGTGGGCATGCACGTTATCAGGAAGTTGCTAGAAACTCCCAGTACCTCTTGGGAGTACATTTCTCGTTCCTTTAAGGAATGAATACCTCTACTCAGCATGTAGGTCGAGCCCAATTCTGAGTCTTTTACATTCTGGAAGGCACAGGAGAGGAACATAAATTTATAAAATGTGACATTTTAATCAAGCTCCAAGCTGTTGGCTAATTACAATCCGCGGCACTAAAAGGAAAGCCAGGGGTGTCAGGTTGGTGCGGAGATGAACACAAAATTGTCCTTGGTTCTTCTCTGATCCCTCTGAATACCACGCGCCCCAAGCGCCCAGAAAAGAGAGAGCAGTAAATCCTCTTAAAAGTCATATTTCCAATTTTTTTTTTCATTTCATTTTGGAGGAAATTTGGACCCAGGTCTATTCAGACGCTGATATTTTCTTTCTGCACATGTTTTCTGTACAAAAAAAAAAAAAAATACGTAGAATGGATCTAGCAGTAACACGGGAGACCATTAAACTACGGAAGCATGAAATCAGCCAGAAATTATTATTTTAATTCTATGCACTTGTGCATAACAGTGAACAAGCCTTTGTCAGGACCCTACCCAGTGCTCTGCATGCGGATGGGGCTGGAGTTTAGAACGCAGCCCCAGGGACACACTCAAAACCACGAGACCTGCCCCTGGCTCCAGGGAGGCCAACCATGGACCAGGGACGGAGGCTGGCACATGCCAACCCTCCCTGGAATGGACCTGAACTCACCTGGCCTGGTTTTCTAAGGATATCATACATGAAATGCACAAGAGGCACTGCTGTTTTATTTTATTATTATTATGTTTTAAATCTATGTTTATTGATTTCAGAGAGGAAGGGAGAGGGAGAGGAAAGAGAAACATCAATGAGGAGAGAGAATCATTGATCGGTTGC